>NW_024044237.1:25164868-25485126 GCF_014851395.1 Micropterus salmoides | reverse complement strand
CAAAATATATTTTCCTCATCTTGTCTTCAGATCTGTTTTAGTGTGTGTGCTTTTGATGATATTATTACACCAAAGTTCTCACATGCGAAAAAGTCATCTTGACAGGTGCGTAGGATCAAAAACTCTTGCCTATGAAGAAATTGTGTGCGGGATTCTTTGGTTTCTTCGAAGTTTAATGATAATTTCTAGAGGTGAGAGTGAGAAAAATAATGCAAGGAAAGGAGAAGCAAACATGTTTCACTCCATTGTGGTTCTATGCTCCATTCTATCTAATGACATTAAGATTTACAAGTCTCTTAACCTATTAGTCTGCACACACTGATAATTAACACTCTGTCTAATAGATTTATACACAACACTTATTGTGTAAGAAGGGTGCAATAATTGGAGACACAGAAATGGTTGTTTTCTTAGAAATTGGCAGGGCCCATGAGTTAGGAAAAATGATACGCACTAAAACTGGCTACTGTCCCCTAAACTGAAACTGAACTTGTTTTATTGAACGAGAATGTTTCAGATAACAAACCATACACTAGGAATTAGTGTTTATTTGCTAAGTGTACCATTCTCAAATCATTGTCATGTTCACGACTAAATAGGGTGTACTCTAACTTGATGAGACCATCAACAAAAAGACTGGCAGCATCTACAGGCCCCAAAATGGCAACCTTATATTTTGATTCAGTCTAAATTTGTAGCTCTATGGTGTGAAAAGAGTCTGCTTGATGGCATAAAATTGTAAATAGGATGTTGTTCTTCCAGTGTAAATTGCATTAAAGCTTACAGGGTTTCTGGCACTAGCAGATGGTAGGTTGACTCAAAAACAGATGAAAATAAAACAAAACATTTCCATCATGTTTGCTGTCTTCCCTGAGGCGAAGGAGAAAACTTTTAACCAAAGAAGCAACATCCTATGTGTGATGCAAAGTAGTAGGGCTTACAGGAAATCCGGTTCTAATTTTGAGAATGATATTGCAGTTGGGTGCTGTGAATGTGAAGTCTCCATCAATTCTTTCTGAAACAATACTCACAGAGGCAGATGTGCATTTGAGTGTGTGTGACTGGTATTGTTTGTCATATACGATAAGGCAACAAACGTTCCACATCAGTTGTTATTTGTTCAAATGCACTTTTGGCAAATCTGCTTCATCATAATGGGGCTTACAGAAGAGAGACGGGAGAAACCACATCCCAAATCAGACAGATACATCAGATCATAAGACATTTAAGACGAGAATCCATCCATCCATTATCTATACCAGCTTATCCATGCAGGGTTGCAGGGGGACTGGAGCGAATCTCAAAGCAAAAGAGCAGGGAAAAAACACATATACTTTTTGTAGATATTCTGCTACATGGCAGCATGATGTTGAGTCATTGTGTTATCATTCTTTAATCTACTCACCTGTGGCAAATACCAAGGATCAAGGATGTCTTTATTGTCCCCAAGGGGCAATTAGTTGTACAGTCAGCATTTAACACAAAACTATCAAACAAGCAATATATAAACAGGCCAAAAATAAATGTAACCTAAGAAAATATACTAGAGTTTTAAAAGTTTTAAAAATAAAAACAACCAACAGTAAAACAGAATTACAACAAATTATAACTTTTTTTCTGCATGTTGGCGTCCTGTATCTACAGTCTGAAAAAAGCAACTTCAACTCCTTAAACAAAGGGCGGCAAGTATCAGCCAGGATTGAATGGGCCTTGTTCTCCTACCAATACAGTGTTGAGATGGCTGACCAGGCCAGCAGGTATTCATTTAGAATCATAAATACTTTAGCATTCATAGGATGCCAAGATAAACTCTTTTATGATTTTTGCTGACTGGGCTGCCTTCCTTCAGTGGAGAGACCATCATGGTACTTTGGAGGCTATCTTGTTAGACTAATGCTGAAGACAGTGAACTCAGCAATACATCTGAATAGATTCCCTCCATCACTCAATGCAATTACAATAACAATAAAAACAACAAACTTGCTGTAGAACTCCATGTATCTCGTCACCTTCATGAACTGCATCCTGTATTCTATTGATATGTTGATAGGTTAAGACTGTATCAGCTTCAGGCTAGATTATGGTGTATTGATATTGCCATTTGCCTCCAGGGGTGCCTGCGCTTGTGTTATGGGTGTTTATACAGTAGAGGCACATTTAATGGACACATCTTGGAAAAATGATTATATATGCAGTAAGTGTGTCTGACTGTGTGTGTGTGTCTGTGTGTTTGTGTGTGTGCTCAGAGGCAGATCAACACCGGCTCCGCACCTTTCATTCAGCGCAGTGAGACGCATATTGGCTCAATACTCCTGGAAAAAAGTGTGACAGCAGCTACAGGCAGGCAGAGAGACAGCTTCACACAATATACTGGAAACTCACGTAAACCGCTACTGCAACGTTATAGTAATAGTTTTTTCAGCTGCAGGTTGAGCTAATTCATGCTGGTGACATGATCACGGCATATTTACTGCATTTAGCCGACATGCTACAGCGTTAGCTCGCCTCCTGCTTTCAGTAATTATCTTCACTATCTGTGTATCTTTCACCAGAGGTTCAGCAGTGTCAGCACAGCTAAATGTACTGGATGATAATGAAACGCTAAGTGAGCTGGACTGAATATTATAACGAGATTGTGTCACACTTTATACCAGTTAGATCGCAGTAAGTAACTTTACAGTAGTGTTAGTGCATGGCTCTTCCTCTGGGTTGTTTTTGCTGTGAAGTTGCACGGTTGCATATTATGTGGGTCACGTTAGTTACAGCCACTGAGAGGTGGAGAAGCTGTGTACCTGAGTATTGGTAAAACCACAATAAACCTATATTGAACGTTACGAAGCAAAAAGCGGCATGTGTGAGCTACTGTAGCATTACCTGGCTGCTCTGGCTGCATCATTATAGGCTAATGTTAGTAAACAAATCGCTCCACATTTGCTTTTCACCGTTACATCCTTTCTTGCAGGCTAAATTAACACTTTGACATGATACAGGTGGTACACAGGCTAGTAACATGGGTCGGGTTAGTTGGTGAAGTAATGTGGAAAGCGATACAACTTTGCACCGGATAACATTAGCAACTGCTCGGTGTTAGCCGGCGAGCTAACGTGACTTTCTCTGTTTCTCCAGCTTTACTAATGCTCACTTTGTTCTTATTCGACATCATCTGAATCTGTTTGGTCTGATGGGCTTCAGCACATAAACCTTTATTGTTGTTTTGTATCGTTACATGGAGCCTGTGTTTTGCTGTGAGCCAGTTGTTTTATGGTGTTAGTAGACTGCATGGCGTTAGCTGCCGTGTTGTCGTTAGAGGCTCGGGGGCGCGCTCATGGCTGAATCCGACCCGGTGTCCTCACATTAAAAGCAGAATAGTGGCTGATGCAAGCAACAGAGAAAACAGGCGTGTGCTTAAATGAGTGAGTTTTGAGCCCATTGACAATACGGCAATGAAAATTTGATTTTCATTGATAAACTTACATATAGTCCAGATAGTTACATATAAGTAAAATTACGATTACTTTGGTGAACTTTTACTTAAGTACAAGTAAAATTACATGTATAAAAATCTACTCAAATAAAAGTAAAAAGTAGTTCATTTAAAATTACTTACTTACTTTTTTAACCTCCTAAAATAACTTATTTATATTGATTTAATATCTTATTTATACGTATAATACTTTTTTTAGTTATAATTAAATAACTGAATTGCAGTCTTTTCCGATTTGATAATGGAACAAAGCCATATGGCGCTTTCAATTTTAGTTTGTTTGACAGAGACTTTGCCAAGTCAATGACGAAAAACAATAACATTTTATAAGAACTTTGATAATGTTTTCGCTTCATTAGGAAACTGTGGCGGAAAAAATCACACTCTGGCGGGCCACACTGGACTAGCAAAACGGGAAACACTGGACTGTAAGTCATATCGCTATAATTACATTCAAACAGATGGTAATTTTAATGGGATATAGGCATTAGTACAATAAATAAGTAGTTACCAGCAAGTTGCTAATGTCAACCAACATTGTCAAGCACCAATGTCATTTTGGCTATTTGGCGCAAAGCATCTTACCAAACTATAAAACTTATTTTAACCACCAATGGAAGTAGGATATTATTTAACTGACCTTTTCATCAGTTGACTTTAACTACATTTGTTCTAAGCAGACACTGTGGGGGCCGGACTTTCAAAATAATTGCCATATTACTGTTTTATATTTTCAACTTTCGCAAAATGAACGTTTTTCTTAGCTTATATTAATGTGAACAGACTCCCAACCATAGTAGGCCTAAATCCATAATGATAATGATAGGCTACATAGGCCTACTTAACTAGAAAATGCTCTCAGCCAAGGAGTTCACTGAGGAGTGATGGTTAAAATCTGTAATTGTAAATGTAACTCTGATTGACATTAATTAACTGGTTTTATTATGCAGCTGTGTGTGAGACACCTGTAGTTAACAGCAGATGCCTTTTGATACCACAGGGCACAGAAGTCTGGGGCAGCTAAACAAACTATTGTTGGGCAGTTATTTTTGTTTTCCATAATTATGTGAGCAGTCATGATCTGACTTTATGCTGCACACAACATGAGTCTGCCAACAGCGAAAGTGAAAGGAGTTGTTTACCTGGCTGAGAAGGTGGAGGTGTGCAGACTGTCGCCTGCAGCTCTTTACCTAACAGCTAACTGTGTCTGCTCATGACTGCATTACTCAATGCAATATTTCAGTTAAATGCTTTTATTGTGACGCTGCGGAAGCAGGAAATGTTAAGTTTGCATTAGAAGTAACTTAATAAAGCATTTTTAAACTGCATCAAAAAGCTGTTCTCTTACACTTGAAGCCAAAGTGGTCGCAAATTCTTCCTTGCACTTGTTTTTTACTCAGTAACGGATGTGATTGAATTACAAGTTAAACATACTTAAAGAGGTGGTATTATGCTCATTTTCAGGTTCAAAATCTTAATTAGTGGTTGTACCAGAACAGGTTTACATGGTTTATCATTTTCAAAAAACACCATATTTTTCTCATACTGCACATTGCTGCAGCTCCACTTTTCACCCTATGTGTTGTATGCTCCACTCTTGAGCTACAGAGTGATGCATCTTACTTGTACAAAATCTTTGTTGAGAGTTGCTTCTTACATTGGTTACATTACATCCTTACCATTAGGACTAAACATTGAACTGTTGCCGGTGTTCTGACAATCTATGCTGCCTTGCTGAAAATGCTACCATAGCGCAAATCGATAGACTCGACTCTACTCTGCCCTGCTCCGTTTTCCATTGCAGATAGTAGCCAGAGATGGTACGTAGCTTGTCGTCATAGCGACGCCACACACAACTGCCGCGACGTAATGTTCAATGCGACACACACACCAGCTCTTAAAATATATCTACGGTTAAACGTTTCAATATTACTCAGAATGTAAAGACATATAAGACAGATAAGCGGTATGAAAACCTTCCAGATGTGTTTTGCCGTTATTTCTGCAGCGGCCTGTGTGACGGTGGGAGCAGAGGGCTCTGTGAGCGGGTGGCTGGCCCGCGGGTTGGCACAGGCATACTCTGCAGCCACTTGCGGATCTCCTCAACTCCGAAAATATTCAAGCATTTTTGTTCCGCCATCACTTCTCGTAAAACTGTCAATATTTGAAATCTACACAGCTGATTTCTCACCTCAAAACTTTTCATAAGTGGATTTAGTGATGAAATTCCATACGAAAACCGTAAAATATAAAACTTTCTGTTGCTGGCCTCTGTCTGGTGCAGCAATGATGATGTAGAAATAGTGACGATTCTCTCTAACCATCAGCATTCTGTCGTGTTTTCACGTTACATTTTAGTATCCCTCAGCTCGCTTGGAACCTTGACAGAGGTGAGGTGATACGAAAAAAAGTACCTAGAAGCAGGTACAGGTACAACATTTCTACAATGGAAAACCAAACAAAGGCAAGCCAAAGGGCCTCCGCTCAGACTAGCTTGGTTTGAGGGCGTGCCTGACCCCGCTAGCCGCTTGGCAAGCTTTATGACGCGTTCATTGTGACGTCACAAGTAAAGGAAGTGAAGGGCTGGACTACAAAGAGCTTTCTGTGGGAGGTGGGAACTCCCTTTGGGCTGGACTTGGGCTTTTTCACTTTGCAAACCTGTTACATGCACAAAAAAGATATATCTCAATAAAGGAGAGGGAAAAAGCCAAAAAGCATAATACCACCTCTTTAAGTAAAAGTAAAATTACAGATTCAAAAAATACTTTAAAAAGCACAATTACAAAAAAAAGCAACTTTATTACAGTAACGTGAGTAATTGTAATTCGTTACTTTCCACCTCTGGCTGTGACTCTGCCATTTGTGTAAGTACTTGCAATCTATTGCCGTCTCTACAAACACCAGCAGTCACATTGGAAAATCTTAAAAAAAACGAATTGACAAAACTACTTTAGATTGAATATTATGTAGTTGTAAGAGGCTGGAAAACATTCTGCATTTGGATTAATGACAAACCCTACTGGTGAGATACGCCTTGGTGTTGGCTGCAGCCAGAAGGGGCATACAGGCCAAACCCAACAGAGAGCACCCTTTATTCCATGGCAGAAGGAAGGGAGGAAGTCTGACAAAAGAGGAAGAGGATGCTTTAACTGGGCTTTTCTCTCCTCCTCTTGAAGCACTGAGTGGTGAAACAATCTCTCTGGTGAAAGCGAAGCATCCAGGAGATCTCCCCTGTGTTTTTGATGGAAGGCAGTCAAGCATAACAAGACATGTCAGAAACTAGCTCTGGTTAGGGCCACGGCACAGTCTTCTGTAGTAGCAACACTCTGGTCAGGTTTTTCATTTTCCATAACAGGGACACAACCATAAGGTCTCATATTCCCTGATCAGTTAGCAGAAACAGGTGCTAAATCGGCAGTCAGCACTTTATCAAATGGGGGAATGCGTTATAAGCAGTGACAGGTCTGGGACAGCTCAAGAGTGGTGCCAATATATAGAATTGCTGTGATGGTTAATGTTGGCTTGTTGTGATTTTGGGGCAGGAATGTTGTTGAAACTAACCAAGTAATGTTGGAAATAGAACTTGCCAAGATTGTATATGTGAAGGAGGTGGTCCATAAATTTAAAATATATTTTAAGGAAGGTGAGCAATATCTGCAACCCCAACACAGAGAATGAATACAGTGGGTACGAAAGTATTCAGACCCCTTTAAATTTTTCACTCTTTTTTTCATTGCAGCCATTTTCCAAAAATCAAAAAGTTCATTTTATTTCTCAGTAATGTACACTCAGCACCCCATCTTGACAAAAAAAACAGAAATGTAGAAATTTTTGCAAATTTATTAAAAAAGAAAAACTGAAATATAATATAATTATAATAATCCTTATTTGTAGAGCACTTTTCAAAAACAAGTTACAAAGTGCTTTAACAAGTGTAAAGAATAATACAAAAAAAAGATAAGAGCATGAAAATTTAATATAAAATTAGTAAAATACAATAAAATGAAAGGGATAAAATAAAGTCAAATAAGATCGGGAAAAGCTCTCTATAAAAGTATGTTTTAAGAAGGGACTTCACTGACTCAGCCGACCTGATTTCCTCGGGCAGGCTGTTCCAGAGCCTCGGGGCCCTGACAGCAAACGCTCTGTCCCCTTTAGTTTTCAGTCGAGACTCTGGAACAGACAACAGACCTCTGCCCGAGGATCTCAAGGTACGTGCTGGTGCGTATGGGACTAAAAGGTCAGAAATATAACAAGGCGAGAGGCCATGAAGAGCTTTAAAAGTGATCATAGAATTTTAAAGTCAATTCTAAAACATACTGGGAGCCAGTGTAATGAAGCTAAAATAGGAGTAATGTGGTCATATTTCTTTGTTCTGGTTAAAAGCCTGGCAGCTGAGTTCTGGACAGTCTGGAGTCGATCAATAGATTTTTGGGTTAAACAGGTGAAAAGGCTGTTGCAATAATCCAGGCGTGATGAGATGAAGGCGTGTAAAATGGTCTCGGTGTCCTTAAAAGTTAACATAGATCGAATTTTAGCTATATTTCTAAGTTGATAAAAACATGATTGAACAAGCTTTGTGGTGTGCTGCTCGAAATTTAATTACTATCAAACCAAACACCAAGGTTCTTTGCCACAGGCTTAATGTGATTTACTAGGAACCAGCAGATGGCAGTATTTGATTTGCCATCTGCTGGGACCCGATGACCAGGATTTCTGTTTTGTCTGAGTTCAGCTGGAGGAAATTATTTGACATCCATTTTTTTAACTTCACAAAGGCAGTTGTTAAGTGAACTCAGCATTCCAGGGTCTGTGGATCTGACGGGCAAGTATATTTGTGTGTCATCAGCATAAATATGAAAAGAAATGCCATGTTTATGGATAATATGTCCAAGGGGAAGCAGATACAAGGAAAACAAAATGGGTCCTAAGACCGACCCCTGAGGCACACCATATTTAACTGGACAGAATGAAGAGACATAGAAATATCACATGGTCATAAGTATTCAGACCCTTCGCCGTGACACTCATATTTAACTCAGGTGCTGTCTATTTCTTCTGATCATCCTTGAGATGGTTCTACACCTTCATTTGAGTCCAGCTGTGTTTAATTATACTGATTGGACTGATTAGGAAAGCCACACACCTGTCTATATAAGACCTTACAGCTCACAGTGCATGTCAGACCAAATGAGAATCATGAGGTCAAAGGAACTGCCTGAAGAGCTCAGAGACAGAATCGTGGCAAGGCACAGATCTGGCCAAGGTTACAAAAAAAATTCTGCTGCACTTAAGGTTCCTAAGAGCACAGTGGCCTCCATAATCCTCAAATGGAAGACGTTTGGGACAACCAGAGCCCTTCCTAGAGCTGGCCGTCCGGCCAAACTGAGCTATCGGGGGAGAAGAGCCTTGGTGAGAGAGGTAAAGAAGAACCCAAAGGTCACTGTGGCTGAGCTCCAGAGATGCAGTCGGGAGATGGGAGAAAGTTGTAGTAAGTCAACCATCACTGCAGCAATCCACCAGTCGGGGCTTTATGGCAGAGTGGCCCGACGGAAGCCTCTCCTCAGTGCAAGACACATGAAAGCCCGCATGGAGTTTGCTAAAAAACACCTGAAGGACTCCAAGATGGTGATAAATAAGATCCTCTGGTCTGATGAGACCATGATAGAACTTTTTGGCCTTAATTCTAAGCGGTATGTGTGGAGAACACCAGGCACTGCTCATCACCTGTCCAATACAGTCTCAACAGTGAAGCACGGTGGTGGCAGCATCATGCTGTGGGGGTGTTTTTCAGCTGCAGGGACAGGACGACTGGTTGCAATCGAGGGAAAGATGAATGCGGCCGAGTACAGGGATATCCTGGACGAAAACCTTTTCCAGAGTGCTCTGGACCTCAGACTGGGCCGAAGGTTTACCTTCCAACAAGACAATGACCCTAAGCACACCGCTAAAATAACGAAGGAGTGGCTTCAAAACAACTCCATGGCTGTTCTTGAATGGCCCAGCCAGAGCCCTGACTTAAACCCAATTGAGCATCTCTGGAGAGACCTGAAAATGGCTGTCCACCAACGTTTACCATCCAACCTGACAGAACTGGAGAGGATCTGCAAGGAGGAATGGCAGAGGATACCCAAATCCAGATGTGAAAAACGTGTTGCATCTTTCCCAAAACGACTCATGGCTGTATTAGATCAAAAGGGTGCTTCTACTAAATACTGAGCAAAGGGTCTGAATACTTATGACCATGTGATATTTCAGTTTTTCTTTTTTAATAAATTTGCAAAAATTTCTACATTTCTGTTTTTCTTCTGTCAAGATGGGGTGCTGAGTGTACATTACTGAGAAATAAAATGAACTTTTTTGATTTTTGGAAAATGGCTGCAATGAAACAAAGAGTGAAAAATTTAAAGGGGTCTGAATACTTTCCGTACCCACTGTACATACCGTAAAATACACAATACCATGTAAGCCCAGATGTCTACTGGATGTGGATCTTGCGCCATTAGTTACATCCGTATGGGATCAAATGTCTACTGGAAGCCTTTCATAAGTTGAGTGTCTTCAAACAGGCAGCTCTATAGCAGACACAAAGTCATAGCAGTCATAGAAATCAATAATCAATCAATGGAATAATAATTTTAATATGGGGATAAATCTGCATAATTTCAACCAATCTCCTCTTCTAGAAGCATATATAGTGTTGCACACAGTTGTTCACATGGAAAGACCTGTTAGTGGTCAGTAATTTTAGTGCATCACATGTTTTGTTTTCGCATTCACTAAATTGACTAATTACACAAAAATAATAATCTAAACAGGGGACAATGTCTAGAGCTTCCAGTAAAGGTAATTCTATTCAAGGTGACAGAAGCGTGAATGCTTATAATAGTGGTGTCCTTGGCAGTCAGGGGCTCTGACAAAAGAGCAGCCTTGTAAATATGGATGTTTCTTCTGTTCACAGGTGTGGTGTATAAAAATTCCTCATGGGAGACCAATCTGTGTTGACATTTGCATGGGTGGAACTAGAGCGAGCGAAAGCCAAACTCATGAATAGAAATAAGTGTTTGTATTGATTATTGTGTTGGATGTGGATGGCCTTTAATGAGAGAGAAACACAGAAAGAAAGAGAGTGAGGGCGAATGACGGACAGAAATTGAGACAAACAATGAACGGGAAGTAAAGAAAGAGAAAGTCCTAGGAGGTTGTAACCCACTTCAATCTACCCTTTGAAACCAATACAACATATGTAGATATCAATACAAGCAAGCTTATAAATATGCACCACACAGAGCAGCACAGTGACAACCTGATCTCAGGTGGCACATCCTCAAAATTGTTGTTTTCTGCCATTCAACTCACCATTTGTGGTTTGTTGTGGCTTCTTATATGTCATACTTGTGGAATACATTGAATTGTATCAGATAATATGGAAAAAGGAGAACACTTTCAGTGTAGCAGTGATATAGAAAGGTAGTGTAACATAAAGATAAACAACCTGATTGAGTGCAAAAGACAAGGTAGAAGACACCCCCCCCCCCCCCCCCGAATAGGTTCATACGTTATCCGTACAACACAGTACTTATAATAATGAGAGCTTTATACATAAATTGTTAAAGCCTTCCTTATGGAATGGCTAATGAATGACTAAAGTATCGAATGAATCGACTACACTTGCATCTTTCTCACACTGATCAAAGAAATACGTTGATTTAAGAGTTATGTCTGTAAGTTGACTAACAGAATATTACACAGATCATGTTTCAGTGTAGCTAATCAGCTAGCTAGCTATGTAGGAAGATGTCACCTCCACTTTTAATGAATAAATCTGATTCAGAAGTCTAGAATTGGACTGTGTTAGCACTGTTATTAAGAAATTCATGATAAATGAATTGCCTAATTTTATTTCTGTCAGTAATATTCCTTACTTTGCTATAGCTAGAGAGCAGCAGTAGAGGCAATAGCATTGCAAGTGTGGCTTAAGTCATTGCAGTCCACTTCTTCTTGTGTGCGTGCCGACATTTTGATTCAAAGAGTAATCCTTCTTACATCTGCCATCACAAGGATAGAATCTGCATCAAGTTTATTTTCAAGTTCAGTTGCTCCTGAAACATATGTGTCCTGCAAAAAAATTGTGTTATATTTATCATTAATGTAAAGTATTGCTCGTTTTCTGTGTATGTGTGAGAGATTCAGAGAGAAAAAGCAATTGTCTGTGTTTGTGAGCGTATGTATGAAAACTTGTGGTTAGAGCGCATTTATGTCATGGTATTTCTCTCTGGGCATTTGAGCGTTTGATATGCAGAGTATAGAGCGGTGACCTGTGATAAAACGGCAGACTGCAGAGTGTCATGGGAATTACTGCAGTGTAACATGGTCGATTGCACCTGTTACCTAAGTAAAGTACTAACTGATTCCATAGGGCACTTTTCTCCGGAGGCAGTGACATAGGATAAGTTGTATATATGTATGTGTGATCTAGATAAATGCACTCAAAGAGCCCCATGCTTATTCACTGACCTGTAAACCCACGGGTAATTTCCTGTTTCTGTCACCGGGGCCAGAGACAATTTTCCATGTTAAGACACAATTTGCCAACTCAGCACCTGGTAAGAGTTTGGTCAAACCTTTGTGCCAAGCATGAACAAATATATCAACATTTCTGAATACAGTGAATGTATGATAAGAGTTTATGGTGTTCATTGCCAGTAAGTGTTATTTCTAGACCAAGGTTGGAGATTATAAAGTAAAAAGTAGTTGCCGAATATAAATATCTCTCCACTGAATATTCTGTATTTCTGAGATGCTTAACATGTTGGACTCAACCCAGCAACCCAGACAGAGGGTATAACAAACATTTAATGTGAGAATTCCTAAGTATACTTGACTCACAGTTTGGCATATAAGGCTGTCAAAGCCTTCATGACACGGACATTGAGGTGCATTAGTTGAAATCAGATTTGAAGCTGTGAGTTTTAAATTGGTTTAAAATAAAAAAATTTGTGTAAGAGGGGTGTTAAAATCACTTCTTAAAGGCCATGTTATGGTTTGTTTATATCTTGTATCTTTATACATTTTATTATAGTTGTATAGTAGTATAGTTAGTTATAACTATAGTTATCTATATTATTCCTAAAATATATGTACTGCCCTTAACATGTTGACTTTTCTAAATTAACAGTAGTGCATTGTTATTTTGCTCTGTAAAGTACTTATTTACAGATAAAACTTAAAATGATACCTTTTGCAAAGAAGTTTTTGCTGATTTGAATTGTGTATTGTTGGTGTTATATTAATGTTATATGAATTGCTTGCGGGTAAATGTATGTGGGAATGGCAAAAGGGAATGTAAACATGACTTGCATTGCCCTGTTTATGCTGCGTTACACATGAAAAATGTAATATATTTAAAACAAAATAATATATATATATAATATAAATACATGTTCTGCAAAGGTATATGTATATGAGTATGGTAAATAAATTGTATAAAAAACACACATTAAGGTAGAGACCCAGCTTTTCTCCATCCTCAAACTACATACAGTATACACTCAATAATCAAAGGATTATTAGGAACACCTGTTCAATTTCTCATTAATGCAATTATCTAATCAACCAATCACATGGCAGTTGCTTCAATGCATTTAGGGGTGTGGTCCTGGTCAACACAATCTCCTGAACTCCAAACTGAATGTCAGAATGGGAAAGAAAGGTGATTTAAGCAATTCTGAGCGTGGCATGGTTGTTGGTGCCAGACGGGCCGGTCTGAGTATTTCACAGTCTGCTCAGTTACTGGGATTTTCACGCACAACCATTTCTAGGATTTACAAAGAATGGTGTGAATAGGAAAAAGAGGCTACAATTTGCAAGAGCTCACCAAAATTGGACAGTTGAAGACTGGAAAAATGTTGCCTGGTCTGATGAGTCTCGATTTCTGTTGAGACATTCAGATGGTAGAGTCTGAATTTGGCGTAAACAGAATGAGAACATGGATCCATCATGCCTTGTTACCACTGTGCAGGCTGGTGGTGGTGGTGTAATGGTGTGGGGATGTTTTCTTGGCACACTTTAGGCCCCTTAGTGCCAATTGGGCATCGTTTAAATGCCACGGCCTACCTGAGCATTGTTTCTGACCATGTCCATCCCTTTATGGCCACCATGTACCCATCCTCTGATGGCTACTTCCAGCAGGATAATGCACCATGTCACAAAGCTCGAATCATTTCAAATTGGTTTCTTGAACATGACAATGAGTTCACTGTACTAAAATGGCCCCCACAGTCACCAGATCTCAACCCAATAGAGCATCTTTGGGATGTGGTGGAACGGGAGCTTCGTGCCCTGGATGTGCATCCCACAAATCTCCATCAACTGCAAGATGCTATCCTATCAGATATATCCTAGAATGCTTTCAGCACCTTGTTGAATCAATGCCACGTAGAATTAAGGCAGTTCTGAAGGCAAAAGGGGGTCAAACACAGTATTAGTATGGTGTTCCTAATAATCCTGTAGGTGAGTGTACATTAACAGTGTTACTGAGCAGAGGGGACTCACATTGAGCCAGTATCGCGGCCATTGCGGTCTTGAACTTGTCTCTGGCCTCTTCCATCTCCTTCTCATGCTGACTCTTCTCGCTAATCAGCCGGCGGACATGGCTGTTGGAGGACTGGATCATGGAGTAGAAGTTGTTGGCATTCCGGCGGTTGACTTCACCTCGTTCCAGCCAGGTCAAGAGCACACGCACTGATTCAGGAAACACATTGTCATCTAGAAAAGACGGGAGGAGAGAGGGTGGAGAGAGAGAGTCTGGATCAATTTTAGTATGGTGGGATGAAAAGAAAAGTACATTTCTTGTCATTCAGGTAGAAGTAGTGTGAAGGAGAGAATGAGTCTATACAAGAAAGGTTACAAAAGTGCCGCCTTTACAAAATCTGAGTCATTTGACCAAGATAGAAGTAAAGCAGAAAAAAAAGGCAGGAAAGGAGAGAAAGGAATGTGGCCAAAATCAATAACACAAAAGTACAATAACAGAAGCCTCTGCCAACTAAAGTTTTATCTAGCCAAAAGAGGACAAAAGGAAAGAGTTACGATCACCAGGAGCAAGGAAAAAGCTGCCTCTGCAAATTTACTCTTAAACCATGATGATCAGGGACATGCAGGAGTCAAGAAGTTCAATTTCAACATCAACACTTTTACTGTGTATACATTTAACACTCACAGTACACTGTATAAAAGTGTGTCACAAAAGAAAGCAAGTAGCAAAACTCTCCTCAACTCTACGGTGGCCCAGAGGTGTCAGGCCAAATACAAAAGCCACAACACAAATACAAAAGCCACAACACAAATACAAAAGTCACAACACAAATACAAAAATATAGATATTTATGTCAATTAAACAGCTGTCTGTACAGATTAGCTTCAGAAATAGACTCAAAATGTGCAAAAGAAAACGCAAGGAGTCTCTGGTAACCTCGGAGACGACTAAACATTTCATTAATTTCATATTTTAATGCCATCTCCTTAATACAGTTGTACTGGTGTATACACAGACCCATACAGTATTTTTGCAACATAGGTCTCATTATGGAATGCACACAGGATTTGAATGGGCTTCGTGGGGGTCTCTAACTAACGGTAGCAGTGGAGATAACTAAACAAATAAATAAATAACGGGTGGGAGAGAGAGAGAGAGAGAGAGAGAGAGACATCATTGCTTATTACGTTGTCCCATATTTCCATCTCTCACACACATGCAAACGTACAAACACACACACACACACACCAGTCCACTACTTGCCCCAGATGTCTGCGATACTGCAACAAAGTTTATAGCCTGGAAAATGCCATCAAAGACTACTGCTCAAGGAGATACCGCAATTCTGCCATTTATGGCATCATATGAAGGTGTTATTATTTTACACACTGCTTGCCACTGGCACACAGTTAAGCATATTATCATATGTAGCGCTGTACTAATTTGAGGATACATTATAAAGCCATTGACACTAAACAAACAAGCAGCAGTCAATACACAGTCTAATACAATGCAATACAACTGAGTACATGTTTGCAGGTCGCTCAACCTGTTCGCTCAAAATGTATACCATAGTGGCTAATAGTGGAGAAGTACAGCCATTATGTCAGTCATGCGGTGCGCAGGTGTACTTTAACTCTGTTTATCTTTCTAATAGTACTAATTACAATGAAAATTAAAGCTGCAAGCAGCGTTTGGTGGGCCCTCGCACTTGTAGCACGTCCAGGTGTGATCCGGCCGCGTTGCATATTCTGGAGCTCTGCCGGTGCGGCTGTGAATTTGCTACGCGCTTCAGACGCTGCATGCATATGTCACTTCCTGTGTCCCCTTTGTGGAGCTACATAGCACTTGTCACTATGACTAGAAATGAATATTGGCGTGTAGATGTGTTTGGGGCCGGACAGTTATCAAGCACATAAAGTTTTGTTCAGATGTGAGCATGTACACTGAAGTTACAACAACTTCCTGTGTCATGGCAAAGAGTTGATCTTTGACGCCACACCACGGACATGCCCATTGATGAAAACTCACAGATAGCACAACTTTTCATCTTCAATGCCTTTAGAAGGCACAGCAGAAATTTGAAGTCGGTCGGACTAAATCCCTAGGAAGAGTTCGTTAAAGTATGGAGTGTGTAAATCATCCAAAATTTGACGTAAAATTCTAAATGGCCGACTTCCTGTTGGTTTTAGGGCATCGCTCCAAGACGGTTTTTTGGTACGTCTGGACAAGATACACGTACCACAGAAAATTCGTACACGCAGGTGAAGCGTGCGGCGGGGGCTGCTTCATTAAAGGGTATGGGTTCTTGAGGCTTTTTTGTGCGTCTTGATATGATACATGTCCCCTGAACATTTCGTGCATGTAGGTTGAACGTGAACGAGGGGCTAATTTTTTCCAATTTTCTAGGTGGCGCTAGCTAGCCATTTTGCCACGCCCATGCACGAAACCCATAAAATACGAAAATTTTCACTACTTCTGACATGTGCAAAGTTTGGTAAGTTTTCGAGTATGTTTAGGCCCCCAAAATTGAGCTTACTTTGCAGAAAAAAAATAAAAAAAATAAAAAAAATAATAATAATCTACAGTTTCAATAGGGACATTGCACGGTTCGTACTCGGGCCCTAAAAAGAAAAAAGAAAAAAAGAATCTTTACAGTTTCAATAGGGACCTCGCACGGTTTGTGCTCGGGCCCTAAATACATCATTTGTGATTCAAAATAATGGTTGTTGATAAATTAATTAGTGACCTCCACAGATGAATCATTTTACTGCTTCCATAGGAGATCCCACTGGCTCCCACGTAACTCAAACCCTGAAAGCACACCATTATTATAGGCTACTACTAGCTTGGACAGTCAAGGATATTAGGCTTCTTTTATTTCATTGAGGTGCAGTGGTTAGCACTGTCGCCCACTCTCTTCCCAGCAAGAAGGTCAAACCCCGGCCCCGGCCTTTCTGTGTGGAGTTCACATGTTCTCCCTGTGTCCGGGTGCTCCGGGTTCCTCCTGCCATCCAAAGACCAAGCAGGCTAGGTTAATTGGTGTCTTTAAAATAGGTTAGGTGTGAATGTGAGTGTGACTGGTTGCCCTGCGATGGACTGGAAACCTGTCCAGGGTGTACCCCGCCTTTCGCCCGATGTAAACTGGGATTGGCTCCAGCCCCCCGCGACCCTGTACGCAGGATAAGTGGTTGACGATCGATGGATTATTTTATTTAAAAACTAGTGTTCCACACATGGCAGAGTTAAGCCTGATTTATTGGGCTTACACTGTACGATTTCAGCCCGTGTCTGACCCGATTCTAGAGCCACACGACTCATTTAGAGACGGGCCGAACAATCGCTTCGTCGGGTGCGTTTGCCATGCAGTGTACAAAGGGGAGCGAAGAGCGATTAGCAGCTCCCGAATGGCCATCGGGCACAATTTCTGACATGTCACAAATTTCGTTAGGCTGTTGTCAGACTGTCGCACAGTTGAAGCAGAACCACAAGTGGCTTCCCCACAATCAGTGCCTTTTTTCTCACAGCACCTGTGTAAAGTGTTGAACGGCGTCTGAAAGTGCCATGGCAACACAACGCTCGCTATCAAGTCAAAATCTGTACAGTAAAATATTCGGGAACCAAGACCACGCCTTGAACTCACCCAATTTCCACACACCAAGTATTTAAGCACACCTTTTCTGTTCACCTCCCCTTGACTCAGCTTTCTCATCCCTCCCACCCAAACCCCTTTCTTTTCCTTTCTCTCTCCCTTGCTCCCTTCTCTCCCCTTGTCTGCTTACAGACTCGTTTTCACTCGTCCGCTGACGAAGAGACGGCTCCCCCACCTAGAGTCTCGACTCCGCCGGTTCCAGCACATCCTCACACTGCAGACACCGGTCTGCTCTTCATCCCCCCATCCATCCGCACAGATCCGACTCCTCTCCCTCTTCCCTCACCCGTCTTCCCCTCAACCTTTCATCCATTCACACCTCGACCCCTACCCCTCATCCCTCAACCCTCTCCCCCATCCCTCAGCTCACCATCCGGGCACTCGATCCGCTCTCTCCATACGATCCCATCTCAAGCTCTATCATCATATATCTTCGCAGGCGTGGTCTTTGTTAGTGAAAGCTTGTTTTCCTCCAATTCTCTCTGCAAAATTAAAATGCTATGCTGCCCACATATACTATTGTCAAGAGTCAGAACAGTCAGCAGGGGCCGACAGGCTGTAAGGCTACAGTGTGAGCGCTCAGGTCGGAGCTGACCATCGGACCGTACAATGTGGTCACCTACATCGTGAGCTTTGGCTTTACGTCGCAGACAATTTACTACAGTGTGATTTGGAATAAAACAAAAAGATTTCTAAGGAAGTAAGTCGTGCAGTGTATGCCCAGGGTGCTCAACTCTTCTGATGAGTGTTTTCAATTTATGCTTCAGCAAAATGTTTTCAGTTGTCTCCATGGTCACCTCCTTGAGTCTATTTTTGTGGCTTTAAGTGAAGCTAATCTGCAGTCATGCATTAAAGAAAGTAATCCGCTATTACTAAACTTCTTTTTTGTTGTCAACTCACTTCCGTTGTGGCTTTTGTATTTGTGTTGTGACTTTTGTATTTGTGTTGTGACTTTTGTATTTGTGTTGCGGCTTTTGTATTTGGCCTGACACCTCTGGGCCACTGTACAACTCTCAGCTCAAATCCAAGCTCTGTATTTGTATGAAGCTGAAGTTCAATTCAATTTGTGTTTGTGCATTATTTTAATGCTTGTACAAGCGGTTTTAGCAACATCTATTCCAGTTGTGTGCTGGGTTGTCTCCAGGTGGCACACAGGAGTGTCTGGGAGGAAAGAATGAGGACATGAAGATGGTGCGACGAAAATAACTTCAAGAATTTACTGTCATCTTGGTAAGAAAAGAACAGAACGGATTAAATAGATGATTGTGAAGAAAAATGATCATATCCATATGCTGAACATAAAAGAGCAGGAGGTTCAATAAGAAGAATAGCTTCGGTTGAAATCAATCAGCTTGTGTCTTTCCTATAAATATCTTTGGTAAACAACCCTTGCCAAATGTCTACATAAAAGGTGAGCACCGTGTCATAAGGCTGCTGTTTACAAAGTGCAGTTTGTTTGGCAGTACTCCTGCTTTGTCTGGTGAATAATCAGATGATGTCAAGAGACTTTATTGATTTCTATTGTTGTTATTCCGCTGTGGCTGTCCTGTCCTCTGCTGCCTCGCTGCTTACAAGTCAGATGAGCATAGGAGAGAAAACTCTCCCACACACAGACGTCAGCATACAACACACTGCCTCAGACCTCCATAACACACACACACACACAAAGAGTGGTGCACATGCATCATGTGCACACACGTAAACAATACTTAGTGCCTTTACAGATTGAGCAGCTGGAGAGGTTTATATTCATTTAAGCAGGGTTCTGCAGATGCTCTTAGTTTCTCTCTGTCACTCGCAACCACACACACTCATACATTCACACACACACACACAGTGGTCTATTAGACGGCATGCATGAATGATGAGCTATCACAGCTACAGATATTGAATCAAGGTGTTATCGCATGAATCCCCGAGGTGTTTCTGTTCTGTTTATAGGCAGACTCGGGTCTCATAATACATGCCCCCTGCAGCGGTATTATTAATAGACAATCTGGAGGAATATTAGTGGTATTCGATCAGTGACAGGGCGAGTGCCTTTCTAGCTTTAATGTTACAGTAAAGAGGCTAGTGTAAGGGCAGGAATGTCACTGGGGATCAACAAAGAATCTCATGTTACAGATGTGTGCTTGCATTAAGAATCCACCAGGCTCAACAAGAGCCCATATCCCAGCGGTCCCTTCAGCCCAGCCTCCTTAAATGTGCTCTGAACACTGATTGGAACTACACTTAACCATATACAGCATTTAAATATTTTAAATTATAGCACAACGCATTGCAGTCAAGAGGAATGATTCATCTCAAGTCACTTTGAATTCTCAGTAAGAAGCTGACGTATAAGACACTCAAATGAGAAAAAGTCATGCAGACACAAAGGAACACTTGATGAAATGTCAAGGGTGTTTAAATACTGAAACACTGTGTAGATGCTGGCTTCAGTCAAGCTAGTGGTTTTGTTATGCTGTACTTAGGCGCAGCATTGCTTTGAGCTAAATGCTAATGTCTGGATGCTAACTTTTACATTTATTTATTTAGCTGACGCTTTTATCCAAAGCGACTTACAATTGCTATATATGTCAGAGGTTGCATACCTCTGGAGCAACCAGGTCTCTCACACCAAAGGTTTGTGTCTTATTCACTGCCCCATCACCACCCCTAACATGCTCACAATGACAATGCTAACCTGCTAGGAGATATGTTTAACTCGTTCACTATATTAATGTAGCATGTAGCATTTGCCAATTGGCACAAAACATTTCCATTTACTCCTTTAGCTGATGTGTTTATCCAAAGCAACTTACAAATGCTATATATCCTCTGGAGCAACTTGTGGTTAAGTGTCTTGCTCAGGGACAATTTTGGTGGATGTGTCGCAGGAATTGAACCTGGATCACCCACACCAAAGGTCTTATGTCTTATCCACTGTTCCATCAACAAAATTTACAGCTGAGGCTGATGGGAATGTTCGTTAGCTTTGCCAGAATCCGGTCATGAAGAAAAGGGTTGGACAAATTAAAATTTTGACTTGATGGTGGAACTAAATGAAAAGTCAGTGGCTCACCAAAGGTATTACAATTCATCCTGAGGGAGACTTAAGTGTCTGAACCAAATCACAAGGCAATCCCTCCAATAGTTGTGGAGATATTTCAGTCTGGACTAAACTGGTGGACTGACCAACTGACATTGCCATCCCTAAAGCCACACTGCTAGCATGACTAATGACAGCATGAATACTGACAGTGGCAAATTGTTACTGGTTCCAGCTTCTTAAATGTGAGGATTTGCTCTTCTATATGTTGTGTATGGGTGTAAAAAATTAAAACAATTGTTAGTCATAGTCCTAATTTGCAATGGCCCCATGATCATACACTTTAAGTACACTCAGAGTGTATGCATGTTTGTCTACCAACCTTTGATCTTGTCTCCAAGCGCACTACATTCGTGCTCAGAGTAGTGGACGATGGGAGGAGGGGAGGGCGGCCGGAGGCGATCCTCCTCCATCTTGCGCCGGTGCCTCTCCTCTCTGGCCAGCATGCGCTGCCGACACTCCCACTCATAGAGGTCGTCTCTTGCCTGGGCAAAATCCACGTGGAGACGTCCGGAGTCTTTTTTGTCTGTGCTGGAGCCCAAACGAATACGGTAACCTGGGGAGAGGAAGGTGAGGTTTGAGAGGAGATGAAACAAATTAAGAAAAAGTCGAGGTCTAGGGGAAGATAGGGTGAAAACAGAGCACATAGAAGATAGCTGAGACATTTCATTGATTGGATGAGAGAGGCAACAGGGTAAAATATCACTATCTATCAAAACTTACTCTGATTCAGACATAGACAGATAGACAAAAGATCAGTTGAGATAAGAATGACAAGCACAAATTGGCAGATGTACACAGATAGGAAGACAAAATGGTACATTCACATACACACAGGTCTATGACAAGGTCACTCTTTGTTCTCTTTATGTGTCCTGTTATTGCAGCTACACTTCAGGTGTATAGGCCAGTACTTAAGTCACTTGAGTTTTTTCACTTTATATGTACATGAGTGTGGCACACTAATTACAGTGACACCCCTGGATCACCCCACGCCTCCTACCTGACACTTAGCACTGCCTGTGTGTGGGTGTGTTGTTGTTGTTAACTGATTGGTCTGAATGATCTGTGACAGGCTGTGGTGTTTACAGTACAGTGGGCAGTGAAAAACCAGGAAACAAGCTCAGAAAGCCCTGGGCCAGCATTCCCTCTAAATACATATGAATGCAAGCTCTCATTGGAAAAAAAAGGAAATAAAGTTGGATGTCGGTGCCAGTCGAAAAAAGAAACGAGTGTAAGTTTTGGGTTGTTTCTCGAGTCTGCTCTCCCTGCTTTAGGCTCTCGTTTTGCTTCAATATTTCATAAAGGTAGACCTCAGTGTGCCGAGGCTCCTGTAATGTGTATATGTGTGTGTGAATGTTTGTGTACACGTGTTTGTGGGAGAAGAGGCCATGGTGTACGAAAAGTAGTATTTATGAGAATGCAACACAGGTCTGTCATCTGGCTAATATATGGACTTATAGCTCCTGTCTTACTGTAGCGAGGAGGTAGATGAAATCACACACACCCAAGCACCCATATACACACACATTAAATAATGCAGAAGGTATTATTGCAGGGGCTGGTGTTTTAAATGAGCTTTGTGAAGAGGGAATATATAGCCAGCAATTCACATGGAGAGATTTAAGGCATCTGTGCAGGAAAAGCTGCGGGATAGAGATAAAATAAAAAAAAATCATAAGCTGGCGTCACATGATGAAAAGAGAGACCTATTCTTCTCTAGGAGCAGTTAAAATAGCATCCCATTGAATGGTTGATTTTAAATGTGAGCGCATTCATTTGTCAGGTGGAATGACCTTGTAAGAGTGATTATTATCAAAGTCCTTATAGGCAAGTCCTGCCACTCGGGAGACAGCTTGGTAACGCCTCCGGGCAGTTATTTCAGACTAACAAGACCAGGCCCCTATGTAAATGAATGGGGAAAGAGCCAAAACTACACTTTCACTGGTCACCAGGACAGTCAGCACAATCAGCGGTGAAATTAAAAAAAAAACGCTAAAACAGTTTGCAAGACGTTGGCATAGATTTCGTGAAATAAAATGCTGCAAGATAGACACTGAGTTGGCATTCTTTCTGTTGGACTATTAAATATTAATGCTCTCTTGTATTGTCTTGCTTGATGTTTGGCTCTGTTACCAATGTTGGTGACTTGATCGTAATGCATTCATAACATATTAACTTGTACAGCTGTCCTTATTTAAGACAGCAGTGAATTAATGTTCTGTAATGTAATGTTCTGTAATGAGACAAGGTGAATTAGAAGTTACCTGGATGTAAACCCAAGTGTATTTTTAGTGCTCTGTTGCTCTATATCACAAAGCAAGTGGAAGAAAAGCATTTATTGTGGGGAATATAATTAAAACATATTTTTTGTGTTGAGTGGTAACATCTATAAATCAAAACCTACACTGTACGTATCTACAGCGGTTCAGCCATTAACACTTTCTGTCATAAATCCAGCTTCATGCAGTTAAACACATTCACATCTCACTGGTGGTAATGAGGGAGAGGCAAGCACTTCTTTTCAATTTTAGCTAACCAGATGTATCTGATGAATGTCAGTGGGATCTGCAAACCGGCAATGATTTAAATTGGATAAATCTGACTGGGGATTGAAGCAGTGACTTTCCAGTTACACACATGCATCTCTAACCTCTACACCACCACTGTCCAACTTCAACTGTACATCTGTTCACAAATCTTCATTAATCCATCCATCCATCGTCAACCGCTTATCCTGTGTACAGGGTCGTGGGGGGCTGGAGCCAATCCCAGCTGACATCGGGCGAAAGGCGGGGTACACCCTGGACAGGTCGCCAGTCCATCGCAGGGCCTCTTCATTAATCACTTATGAATATTTTACATTTGCGATAAAGTGTGCACACAGCCCTTGACCTATTAAATTGCAGCAAATTTTCCACATTTACATAACAGAGGAGTGAAGAACAAAACGTATTAGGACCATAAAATATGAGGTAACACTCACAAAACTGCAGCTGTATATATTCAAAATTATGTAATTGTACCAGTTGGCATGTTCAGTAATTATTACATAGTCACAGGTGCAGAAAATAACTAAATTTGTACACAGTATAGATGTACAAATGATAAAGGTGCATATTTTCAGAAAAAGGATCATGACTGATATAATAGCAGGGCTCTATTAATTTCATCTTATTCTGGCTTCCGGAGCTGTATGACTCTCTTGTTCTCTAAAGTAAAAAAACGTCCAGTGTTGTTCACTTCCAAATAATCTGTATGGGGTGCAGCAAACTTTCCATCAACCTGTCCATCGATGCCCATATATATTTATCCATCTGCCAAATGGTCCCATGAATGTGTGAGGCTGGGGAATTGTAGTGCTGAGTGATAGATATCAGCCCTTTCATTTCCATCTGAGTAAAGGTTAACAGCTCATCATTCTTCCTCCACCTGAGATGAAGGAATGCTGGGGCACTGGGAGAGGGCCAGGTGCACTGATAGCAGTGGGAAGACAATACAAGTGGTCTCTACGGATTCACTATTGCCCAGCCGAGTAAGAAAGAAAGCTGTTATCGTCTGACCTTTAAGCACAGTTTAAACCAATACACACCTAAAAACAAGGTTAGGGGGGTTGTTGGACTTTTCATTGTAGAACTGTGAGGATTTGGCAGAAAAAACACAAACCAGGCTTAACAGACAAAAAACATTCCTTTTTAAATAAAAAATATAATGAAAAATCACATGTACTGACTTTAAATTGAAGATACCTTACCAGAGAGGAGGAGAGCCTTGTCTACAGTAAACTCCTCAACAAATCGGATATGGCAGAAGTTTTTCTTGCTCTTTCTGATGGCAGCTATATCGCCACACTGTCCAAAGACCTCCACGATGAGCTGCTCAGTGGCGTTCTCGGGCAGACCACCAACAAATACCGTCTTACACCCTGGAGGGCGCTCCCTGGTGGCTGGAGGCAGAAGGTCTGTCAAACATGGAGAAGGAAAGAAAAGAGACAAAATTATTTCATTGGAAGCCTCAACCATAAACAGCATACACTCAGATTACAGTTGGTTGATTGGCACTGAATCACTGAAGGTACAGCATCCATCAGTTTTAATTAAGAAACAGAGAGAGATTTTATATGTATGAATGGAAGAATGTATGATATTTTTATTATTGTGTCATGCATACAACTATTATGTATATGCATATAGAGAATTCATATAAGGTGGATCCAGAAAGCCATTTTCAGACAATATTAGTCCAAAGTCCAAAAATAATGAACAGTTAATAATTTTCACAATCAGATTGTAAGAACATCCAAGAAAATCTACAAGAAAAATCATAATCTTACAAAACATATATGTTATAATTTGGGAAAAATCATAATAAATACTAATTAAATAATCGTCATAATCGTTGCCTAAATTAAAACAACCGTTAGGATTTTTGATACCTTGAGTAAGCCTTATAAATTCAATCTGCTTTCCAGTTTCAGTCCAGCAAATGAAAAAGCCTGAAAAGGCCTTGGGAACAAATAAAAAAAAGTTTTAGTTCGAGGCTAACACCTCAGAGGTTATCATGAATATATCTCTTCTCTCCCTCAGCCAGTCAAGGACACATCATAAAAAATCCATGAAACCGGGTGTGTGAAAATTACTCTATTTTTAAGCCACATTACACAAATGAAAATTGGGTGAATTGGATAAAGAATGTAACAGGAGAAACCAAATGAGGTGACATCCACATTTTCTACCACTGAAAGTTTTTTGACATTTGTAGTGCATTTAATTTCACATATTTTCCCACCTTATCATGACATGCTACTAAGGCAGAGGAATCTGCTGTGAGAGTTAATTCAATTTTATTTATATAGCCCACAAATCACAAGTTTCCCTCAAGGGGCTTCACAATCTGTACAGCTTACAACACCCTCTATTCTTAGACCCTTGACTTTGTAAAGGAAAAACTCCTTTAACAGGGAATAAAAGGAAGAAACCTCAGGAGCCAATGAAGGAAAGCTAAAATTGGTGTAATATGGTCAAACATTCTCTTTTTTTTCTGAGTTCTGAACCATCTGAAGCTTTTTTGTACTGGTAGGGCTGAGAACAAAACATTAGAATAATCAAATCTAGATGAAATGAAGGTGTGAATTAGGCTCTCTGCATCAGCCAAGGACAGAAAAGACTGCATTTTAGCTATGTTGGATAGCTGGAAAAAGGCGATCTTGGTTATACTGTATCTTCAATGTGCTGATCAAAAGGGAGAGTAGGATCAAACGTAACACCAAGATTTTTGGCTGACAAACTATGAGAAATCACACAATTGTTGAAAGTCACTGTTACTTGATCAAATTGGTATCTATATGTTGAGCAGGGCCAGACTAGGAGCAGGAATATAGGCTAGAAAATAGCGGCGCCTGTCCTAATAGGGTGAAATCTGTCTGCTTTCAGCAGGTTGGGGCAGCCCCAGAAAGAAGTTAGTTGAGTTATCAATAAAACCAAATCCCTGCTCACTACAGCAATGAGCCAGAAAATGGTTCAGTGAAGTAAGTACATGAAAACTAATGTACATGACGATAAGATAATGACGAGATCCACAAGATTTCTCTATGACCATACCATGATTGAAATATAGAATAATAAGCGATAATGTGGAATAATATGTTTGAATAATTTTTATATTACAGTCACGCATCCCCGGCATGAAAATCAAATCCTTCTGGCAAGAGGGAGGTTGATCCTTTGGTGTCGATGGTCAGAAGCATGAAGGACGTTACTGACTGAGCAAAGATAAATGTTGACTGATCTAATCTCAGAAACATCAGGCTTTCCATGGACTGTGGGCATGACTGGTTAAGTCTGCTCAGAGGAAATGGGGAAATCGATGCTAAACCATCTGGGTTTTGAAGTTAATGCTGTTTTTTAACCTGGAAAAACCTAATTTGTTTATTGATGATTTAATGCAAAACATGCTTGGAGAAAGTTTGGGCTTTGAGGCTGCCCATTTGCTGTAATAAGAACTGGAATGAAAATTAGGAAAAATATTTTTAAGTTACAGCTTTAACAAAATGCCTTTTCCATTTATAAATCAAGCTCAGTAAGATTACATTCACATTGGTGAAAGCCATTATTCAGACCAACCAAATGATTTTGTGATATCAGAATGTGAGATGAGATTTTAGCATGAATTCAAATGCTAAGTTACTAATAAATTAATGTGGTGATCATAGTCAAGAAAGCTATCCCATAAGCGATTTGTAGATATATAAGAAATCTATATAAACATCAGCATGTGAGGACTGGACTATTTCTTGGCATGAGTGCAGTTACTTTCTGGAGTCTCCGGTGGTTAGCTGGCAACCAATTAAACAAAGGAGATCTAATGTGTGAATTAATGAAATTTATGGTGTATTGGTAAGGAGATTTTTTTACCTTTGGAAAGAACCAAGCTTTTCATTTTTCCCTTTTGTCTTGACTTTATGCGAAGCTAAACATCTGCTGCTGTAGCTTTATATTTAGCATAGTTAGTGTGTAATACTATTGTAGCCCACAATAAGCATGCTTTTTGTCCTTATTTTTAGCTGTTTGTCATTATTCATGACATTTTAGGTCTAGCTGCACATAATCAGTTATTTCCCCATGAGCTGTGAACAACAGAAAAGGAAAATAAACACATTAGGTGCAGTACAGAGAAGCATGACTTGCTGCCAGTCATCAGTATTTGATTTCCCCCTTCTAGGTGCATGTAGCGCTGATGATGCAGGATGACATCACCAAAAACTGTCCAATGTTTGAATCAGTACCTTTACAGCTCTTGGTTCATTTGCACAAAAAAAGCAAAAGGTCAACTATATATATATATATATATATATATATATTTATTTATTTATTTATTTATTTATTTATTAGGGATGACCCTGAATAGTCGAAGATTCGATGCTTTGATGGGCGGAGCCTGATTCGACTGTCAATCTCACAGTCGAAGCATCGCAGTAGCGTGTATGTGTGCAGTGGCAGTGGAGGAACATTTGCTGAAGAGACCGATCCCCGGCTTCCCGGTGTTGTGCCAACTTGTTCGCACCTCACGGGACTTTTGGATAATTTATCACCGTTGATGAACCACATAAAGAGTATTTTATCGTTTTTAAACAGCCGGCTACTTAAAATAGACCCGTGACGAGCATGCAGTTGTCGGCAGCAGTAATGCACATAAAACTCTGCATCAGTCTGGTGATGTCAGGCGAGAGAGAGAGAGAGAAGGATCTTCAAAAAGCCTCAGTTTAGCTGGAAATTTACAGTGTAAGTTGAATGAAAAGAGACTACAGCTCTGCAGCTTAAGGATTAAAGCGGAGCTGCCATGTGTAAACCCCCCCGCTCGCAATCGCCACGCACAAAAAAACAGGTGATTCAACTATCAGTCGACTATAGGTAGGACTTGACGATTCTGATTCGACTATGTAAATCCTTAAAGCCCTAATATATATATATAAATAATTTATTGTTAGACTGTTAGACTGCATTAGCTTTAGCTAGGTGTACCTAATAAACTGGCAGCTGAGTGTATTTCTAAGTAAGAAATAGATACTACAGATATCAATCTGATTTGAGCTTAAAATATAAAAACTAAAATAACTATTAAATATTGGTCTGAAGTAAATAAATATAAACCATAAAAATGGATTTCAGTTTTAGTAGAATGCTTAAACAACAGTTTTAAGTTAACTGAACAACAGGTGTGAAACAACCTTTTGTATTATGTAAATGTTCAAAGTGTACCTATATGTTGTGGGCAAATATAAAACAAAAATTAATATCCTGTTCTTAAAGCAGCCATCATAAAACTATAATGTATTTGACTGACACACTGAACAATTTGTACTCAGCAGTTGTGTGAAAAGTACCTCAAGCAGATCTGAAATGTAGGACTCATTCATGAACACTTTGAGCTGCTGAAATCCCTTTCCCATGGCTATAAAGCTGTGGCCTAAATCATATGACTTTCCACCAGTCATCCCCTAAATTAGAAAAAATAAATTGTATTTTTTATACAGTACTCGAAAGGTTGGACTTGAAATTTTAAATGATGGGCCCAAGAGGAGCTATTATCCAGTCATGAAGCTTTAGTGCTGGAGAGCCTGTAGCAAAGTTATGGTACAACACATCAAAGCTACTTTATGGTTTTGTCCTCCTCATGTCACAGCTTGCTCTGGCACATGGCCCAAAAGCCTTCGTCCCCTGACCTTGGCAATGATGATGGCATTAAAACTGGAACATGCCCACACTCACGGCTGCTCTCTCACTCACATACTCAAAGCCAAAAACACACACACCCTAACTCTAGGACAGCACCAAGGTGATAGCTTCCCTGCGTTTACTTTGCAGTCAGCTAAAACATGCTGCGGCTCATTGCACGATTCAGCATTAAATTACAATTTCTGACAGAGTTCGGCTGATGAGCTAGGCGGACAATACAAAAGGACAACACGGTAACAGTTTGACGTTTAGCTGACACCCTTGCTTCATAAAAGCCTGCCTTTAAAAAACATTTTTTTCACAGACACACTAAAGATGTGACTGCATTACCAAATGTTTGGCTTTGAAAGGAGGATGAAATCCATACAGGGGACTTTTTAGAAATGTAGGCACGTAGACAGGAGGGTTCTGAAGGGCATCTTTGGTCTTTTACTTGAGGGTAATTACAGATAGACAAGCCTGACATAGATGAAAAAGTGTTGGAAAAAGAAGAGCCGGAGGAAGTGATGACCATTAAAGACACTCACAGAGTAATTCCCTGAAGCAGCAAATGAAATGTAGGTCTGCATTAAAGGTCTGAGAGACAAAAATGGGTTTGAGTTTGTGTGTATGGGAGTTATGGAATAAGAGAAAGTAACAGAAGAAGACCGAGGCTATATTTAATTAAATCTGAAAGTTTTAAAAACCTGTATGGAATGAAAATGGGGCAACTGGCAGAGCTGCTTATTGAGTGTACTGTTTAACAAACAGTTATTACTATCAAATAGAGCCCGACTGATTTATCGTTTTGCAGATATCGGCCGATCGGCCGGGTCTTAAAGTGTCTATAGTTATTTCAAGAGTGCAAAGTAGGGAGGAAGTGGGCTGAATTGTCTGCTGTTTCGGGCGTTATTGGGTGAATTGGAGGCTTATTTGTGTGAGTGTCCATGGGTGTTGGCAGTTCGTATGGCCCAGGGGAAAAAGCTGTTCGTCAGCCTGCTGGTGTGAGATTTGGTTGACCTGTAACGTCTCCCCGAGGGCAACAGATCAAACATGGGGTAGGCAGGGTGTGAGTGGTCTTGTGATGGCCTTGGTTCTCCTGAGGCAACAGGATATGGAGATGTTTTCCAGGCTGGACAGAGGGCAGCCAATGATCTTTTGGGCAGTGTTTATAACCCTCTGTACCGCCTTCCTGTCCTCAGCTGTGGAGCCTGCGTACCACACACTTTCACAGTGTGTAAGGACGCTCACCACAGAGGAGTGATAGAAAGCCAGCAGCAGCTTTGTGTCCAGATTGTTCTTCCTGAAGACACGCAGGAAGTGTAGCCACTGTTGAGCCTTCTTGACCAGGGCCCCGATGTTATGGGTCCAAGAGTAGTCAGCAGAGATGTAAGTGCCCAGAAACCTGAAGGTGGTGACCATTTCCACCCGATCTCCATTTATGAAGAGAGGGGTGTAGTCCTGTCTGTGCTTCCTGAAATCCAAAATTAGTTCTTTTGTTTTGGGGATATTCAGGGTCAGGTTATTGTCTGAGCACCAGCGCGACAGATCCTTCACTTCTGCCGTGTACGCTGTCTCGTTCCCTTCGTGGATACATCCAACTATTGTGGTGTCATCCGCATATTTTATAATGTGGTTTGTTGGGTGGGTTGGAGAACAGTCATAGGTGTACAGGGTGTACAGCAGAGGGCTCAGAACGCAGTCTTGAGGGGAACCAGTACTGAGTATGGAGGAGTGGTGGGGGCCTAGTCTCACAGATTGTGGGCGGCTCGACAGAAAGTTTTTAATCCAGATACAGGTGGGGAGAGGGATCTGTAGCTGTGTCAGTTTACTGAAAAGAATGTCCGGAATGATTGTATTAAATGCTGAGCTGTAGTCCACGAAGAGCATCCTCACATAGCTCTTCTTGTTTTCCAGATGGCTAAGTGCTGTGTGGAGTGTGAGGGCGATAGCATCCTCCGTGGACCGGTTTGCCCTGTAGGCAAACTGGTGGGGGTCGAATGAGGGAGGGAGACAGTCTCTGATGTGCTGGGAGACTGATCGCTCCAGGCTCTTCATAATTACAGACGTCAGAGTGATGGGTCTGTAATCGTTCAGGCTGTCTATGGCAATTTATTTGGGAATGGGGATGATGGTAGAGGCCTTCAGACATGTGGGGACAGTAGCATGTATCAGGGAGAGATTGAAGAGTTTAGTGAGGATCCCCGTCAGCTGGTCTGCACATGCTTTAACCACCACCCCCGGGATGCCGTCGGGACCAGCAGCTTTACTGGGGTTCACTGCTCTCAGGTTCTTCCTCACCTCATGCTCCTGAATAGAAAGAGGTGGAGTGCTAGAGCCAGGGGGAGACAGTGACTGCAGGTGTGTGGTGGTGATCTCAAACCGTGCAAAGAAGCTGTTTAGCTCCTCTGCCAGGGTGCTGCTGCTGGAAAATGTGAGAGGGGAGCAGCCTTTGTAGTTGGTTAGGGCCTGAAAACCCTTCCACATCTGTCGCGTGTTGTTGTTGATCAGATGTCCCTCTACTTTCCTCTTATAGGAGTCCTTGGCCTGTTTAATGTCCCTCCTCAGGTCAGCTCTGGCGGTGCTGTAAAGAACTCTGATCAGTGTCTGGATTTCACTTGTCATCCAGGGCTTCCTGTTTGGGAAGATCTGGATGCGTCTCTCCGCTGTGACGTTTTTGATACAGCACTTGATGTAGAAGAAGAAGCATGTCCAAGTCCTGATCTTCGAAAGTACAGGCAAAGCAGTCTTGCAGCTGGGTGAGAGCATTTTCAGGCCAGGCTGTGATGGTCTGTGTGGCTGGTTTAATTTGCCTCCTAAGGGTGTAGGCTGGGAAGAGGAACAGGGTGAGGTGATCTGATTGTCTGAGATGGGGGAGGGGGGATGCCCTATAGGCATGTTTTATGTTGGAGTAAACACGATCTAATGTGTTTTCTCCCCTAGTGGCACACTTAACGTGCTGATGGAATTTGGGGAGAACAGTCTTAAGGCATGCTTTATTAAAGTCCCCCGCGATGATGTGAGCGCCATCTGGATAAGCCCTCTGTAGTTTAGTTACCATGAGCTGGTCGAGTGCCGTGCTAACGTTAGCTTTGGGATGGATGTAGACAGCAATCACAGTGACTACCGTTAGCTGCCATGGCAGGTAGAAGGGTCGGCACTGGACAGACATGGCCTCTAGGTCCGGTGAGCAGTAGGTGTCAATTACTCTACTGTCTGAGCACCAATCCTCAAGTACGTAAACACAGAGTCCTCCTCCTTTGATCTTACCGGAGGTTTCGGTCCGGTCATGGCGGTGAATTGTGCGGCCTGCTAGCTCCACTGTAGCATCGGGGATTAGCGGGTGTAAGATCTTGTATTGATTGCACTTTTTTTTGTATTAATTGCACTTTTTTAACTCTTACTTCCTTCCCTAGGTATTTACCCCATTGATGCGATATGTACCATGAGCTCTTACTAGTATTCATTACTGCTCTTACTAGTATGTATTGTCAGTTGTAGATCTGTATTTGATGCTCTGTTGATGCTTGTATGTTGTTCCTCAAATGTTTATGTTATGCGTTTCTTAAAATAAGCGAGGAAAAGAATATCGGCCAATATATCAGCTATCAGAGTTTAAAATCCACAAATATCGAAATCGGTATCTGACTTAAAAATCCCATATCGTCCGGCTATCAAATTGACAAATCAACTACTGTGCATTAATGCGGTCCAGAAAATCTGACAATTTTGTCAAAGTCATTATGACTTTTTCAGGCATAAAAGTCAAATGATTGTGTTGCAATCTGGATGATTTTACTGGTATATGAGCTTTTAAATTGTATATCTTTGTGTTTTATACTATTGGTTGGACATAATAAGCTATTTAAGGATGCATAACTGATTAATCGAAAAGTTCAATCAGTTGAAACTAGTAGAGCCACAAAAGGCTTTATACAATTGTTCACACGTGCAATAGTACTCCTCAAGACCTGTAAACAGAAATTGACAGTCTCTTCCCCCAGAGGAGAGAAAAGAGAGCTAGATAAACTATATTATCATCACTGTCTTGTTCCTACTGTTTGCATGCTTACTGTTCTCTTCATACTGTTTATATTGTTTTCTTTTATTAATTTTATATGTTACCATATAAAGTTTCAGAAATTAGATTTGGAAACTAAGGCCATGCCTCAAACTCATCCAATTTCCGTACACCAAGTACTTAAGCACATCTTTTCCGTTCACCTCAACCTTCAACCCAAACATTTCTGAATGGACAGTCGTCCGGCAACAAGAACTCAACCGGAGAAACATCTCCTTCCAACACTCTGACAACAAAGCGAAACTTTTTCTACCGTACAAGGATTCGCACACAACTCTCCAACAGCACTTCCAGGTCACCAGCTCTACTTCCGGGGCAATGCCAACGACTCCACGGCGCATCCCCCAGTCGAAGACGCAGAATACAACCACACATCAGTTGTATCAAACCCAGCTGCACCCCAACCTCTTTCTCATTCGTTTCCTACATCTCAAACAGCACTATCAACCCGAGCACATGCATCCTTCCATCCCCGCATCCTTTCTTCTTCCGTTCTTCCTACTTTCCCTATCTCCTCTGGCCCCATCAGTCCTTCCTGCCTCAATACCAGCTACCGCAGAAACCCGGACCACACCCACACAGGTGACCTACGACTCCGCCATCGGCCAGACCTTTCCTCCTGTCTATCCTTTCCCCCTCCCTTCCCCCTCCCCCACCCCATATCCCAAATGCATAAAAAATTCTCATCCGTTTTCTACTTCTCAAGTGTCACTATCAATCCGAGCACATGCATCCCTCCATCCCCGCATCCTTTCTTCTTCCCTTGTTCCTACTTTCCCTATCCCATCTCCTCTGGCACCATCGGTCCTTCCTACCCCGTTACCGGCGGCAACCATAGCCGCCCAGACCGCATCTATACATGAGATCCCCGATACCGGCTACCCCAGTTGCCCAGTACACACCTACACACGAGATCCACGAAAACGCCATCGACCAGACTATTCCTCCTGTCTATACTTTTCTCCTCATGTGCCTGCACCATAAACTGTATAATAAAGGCCTGCACGCGCGGAGTACATGCGTGATTTTAACAGCCGCACACCTTCGGCAGCGGTCTCAGGCATGTTTGCCTCGGTTGCAATTTTTTCACCACAATCCCGGGTTTCCTTTGGTGTCATCTTGTGGTACCAACCCGTCACTGTACATTTTTACGTGCTATTCCCGCAGGTCCGCCCAACCCAGTCAATGCAATACTCAGCCATCGATCACACCATCACCCCCATCTGCACTGCAGGGCAAGGAGCCTGGCCATCCAAGGCAGATATCACTAGCGCTTCAAAGTGTTTCCCATTCACCCCGACTACTGGCACCTTTCCGCCGTTCTCTGGAAGAGCGCTACTACTTCGCAGTTCGTATAACCTTCGGGCTTAAGAGCAGCCCAAGAAAAATAATAAAATGAAATAAATAAATAAATTATAAAACATAACAATTGAATTAAATTCAATTAATTAATTCTCAATATATATCGTATAATATATATAGAACATATATTAACGTCATAGATGACTTCCTCACCTTTTTGCCACCCTCTACGCCACCATCTTATGGCCTCAACATCTCGATTTCCGCACTCCATAAACTCACTCCTCAGAGCAAACAGAAGGTCCCAACACATCACTGGAGTTCCTGGGCATCACCCTCGACTCAGGGTCACTCCAGGCATCCTTGCCCCCGAGAAAATCCACCGCATTTCCTTGCTAATTTCCAATTTCCTTCTGGCCACCGTTGCACCAGTCTTCTCTCACTACTAGGCCACTTAACTACGCCACCACGATCATCCCACAAGGTTGGTCCTTCCCGTCACATCTCCTTTCCATAGCCGCTTCCACCCCATCTCTCCATGACCTCATCAAACCAGATGCCGCATGCCAATGGAGTTTAAACATGGTTACATTTCCTTTCATCCTGGAATGGCATCTCCTTCCACAAGGACCACGTCACCAAGCCAGAAGTCATCCAGCTCTTCACAGATGCTGCCCCTTCTGTCGTCTTCGGCTACTACGGCGGTAGTTGGTTCGCAGCGGACTGGCCACCTGAATTTTCAGCCCTCCCTCCTTTCCCTACCATCTACGACATGTACCCAGTCCTATTGCAGCCATTCTTTGGGTGTCTAAATGGTCCAAAAAATACTATCTCACTATACTCAGACATAGTGCAGTGGTAGACATAATTAACAGAGTACGGTCCCATTGCCCAGCCATAATGGAGTTCATGCAGAAGCTCACCTTGGTTTTCAACACAGCACCAATTCACCATCTGAGCCTCCCATATCCCAGGCCACGAAAACACTATCGCTGACTCTTTCTCGCTCAGATCGGGTTATCTGACTCCATATGCGGACAGAGTCCTAGAATCCATGTTCCTACTGGCATTTTGGCTTCTCGCGCTGCTCAGAGTTAATCACCTCCAGCCTCCACTACCATCCGAGTCTACACACCACCATGGCCCGACACACTCATTTATCACCTCAAACGCAGTGAAACCAACCAATCCGGTCTATCGCAACCCATCTACCTCTTCCAACTCAATTCTTACCTCAGTCCGTACGAACCTATACGACTGTAGACTCGAAATAGCCAGCCACGCTTCCCCCCAAGATCCTCTGTTCGTCACAGAAACAGGGAAGTAGCCACACTCTTCTGGTTTCACCAACTCCTCTGCCAAAGTCTATCCAAATCCGGCATATCCCCCAAACTCTACTTTGGGCATCCGTTCCGCATCAGAGCTGCCTCCACCATCTCCAGGCAGGGAATCCCAGACAACGTAATGAAATCCTTGGCCGCTGGTCCTCACCAGCATACCTCACTTACATCCGCAATGACCTAAACGATATCAGAAACGCTCACGCACACCTTTCCATCTGAAGTTCTTTTGTGGGTTTCCGCACGTCCACCTCCCCTTGACTCAGCTTTCTCATCACTCCCACCCAAATCCCTTTCTTTTTCTCTCTCTCTCCCTCTGCTCTCTTGTCTCTCTTTGTCTGCATACAGGAACCGGGGGGGTTTCCGCACATCCGTGGACTAAGAGACGGCTCGCCCACCCAGAGTCTCGACTCCACTGGTTCCTGCACACCACTCGTCTGCTTTTCACTCACGCATCCATCGGCATGGATCCGTCTCCTCCCCTTTCATCCATCACACCTTGACCCCTACCCCCCATCCCTACAATTTCTGTGTTAAAGTTTTATGAGTGTAGCTTGAAGGAACTACAACCTTTCATTTCATTGTACAACCTCATGTTGTAAATGATAAATAAATTACTAAATAAATAAAACTTTATTAGGTACTATTAGACAAGACAGTTTGAATTCACATAATAATAATAATTATTATTATTAATATTATATCTTGCTCTATTGGCAGGTATGCATTACACTTTACCGGAGATCTAAATTGGCCAGCTCTTACACAACGTTGAATTAAACTCTCCAATTATATGATGTTTGACAAGGTTTATCACAACACCAAAGAGAAAGGTATTTTCCCATTAATTTAGATTTTCATAAATAATTGGAAACTTGAAAAAAGAAATGATCTGAATATTAATATATATCCATATAAAAATACAATATATACATTTTACATATATACAAATTAAACAAGAAAATGTAGGAAACATGCAGATAAAAAGAAAGACTGATAGAGAGTTTCAGACAGTACTGTTCAGTTAAAGGTCAATGAGGAGGAAGCTGTATGTAATGGCCGAGGTGGAGTAGCTGGGGGTCCTGCTTCCTTTGATAGCCACCATATGCAACCTGCTGCCCTCTATCCCAATCACACACACACACACACACACACACACACACACACACACACACACACATACACACATACACAGCTATCGCCTACTGGACATATAACAAATACCTCAGGAAATAGAGCACTGACTCACAATTATCCTCTAACTTCACAGACAGCACACTGAGCGAAAAAACACACTGTTGAAAGCAAGATTTCTGTCCACGTTTTACATTTTCTCCCTATTTTTTGTTCCCACACTCACACATACACAATATACAAACACACAATGACACTCCTTTAAAAAATATTACACTGCTCAAAAAAATTAAGGGAACACTTAAACAACACAATGTAACTCCAAGTCAATCACACTCCTGTAAAATCAAACTGTCCACTTAGGAAGCAACACTGATTGACAATCAATTTCACATGCTGTTGTGAAAATGGAACAAAATAGGTGGAAATTATAGGCAATTAGCAAGACACCCCCAATAAAGGAGTGGTTCTGCAGGTGGTGACCACAGACCACTTCTCAGTTCCTATGCTTCCTGGCTGAGGTTTTGGTCACTTTTGAATGCTGGTGGTGCTCTCACTCTAGTGGTAGCATGAGACGGAGTCTACAACCCACACAAGTGGCTCAGGTAGTGCAGCTCATCCAGGATGGCACATCAATGCGAGCTGTGGCAAGAAGGTTTGCTGTGTCTGTCAGCGTAGTGTCCAGAGCATGGAGGCGCTACCAGGAGAAAGGCCAGTAAATCAGGAGATGTGGAGGAGGCCGTAGGAGGGCAACAACCCAGCAGCAGGACCGCTACCTCCGCCTTTGTGCAAGGAGGAGCAGGAGGAGCACTGCCAGAGCCCTGCAAAATGACCTCCAGCAGGCCACAAATGTGCATGTGTCTGCTCAAACGAGGGCCTGACCTCCATAGGTGGGAGTTGTGCTTACAGCCCAACACCGTGCAGGACGTTTGGCATTTGCCAGAGAACACCAAGATTGGCAAATTCGCCAATGGCGCCCTGTGCTCTTCACAGATGAAAGCAGGTTCACACTGAGCACGTGACAGACGTGACAGAGTCTGGAGACGCCGTGGAGAACGTTCTGCTGCCTGCAACAGCCTCCAGCATGACCAGTTTGGCGGTGGGTCAGTAATGGTGTGGGGTGGCATTTCTTTGGGGGGCCGCACAGCCCTCCATGTGCTCGCCAGAGGTAGCCTGACTGCCATTAGGTACCGAGATGAGATCCTCAGACCCCTTGTGAGACCATATGCTGGTGCAGTTGGCCCTGGGTTCCTCCTAATGCAAGACAATGCTAGACCTCATGTGGCTGGAGTGTGTCAGCAGTTCCTGCAAGAGGAAGGCATTGATGCTATGGACTGGCCCGCCCGTTCCCCAGACCTGAATCCAATAGACCCCTTTTCAGTTGGTAAACATTGTGACGTATTTGTGTGGGCGGTAGCTAGCAAATTTTGTTAGCTTTTTTTTTTCAACAATGGATGGAGAAAATCTGATTTTATCTGAATATGTAAGGCACTGTCCGGGACCGCGATAATTATTTTAAAAAGTTAACTTTAACGAACGGAACCAGATTGGTCGACCCCTACACACTCACTCAATGGATGGACGAACTGACAGGATTACCCCCGGTTGAGTGGCCTGACATCTACACCTACCTGATAGAGAAACCGAGCGTGTATAGTAAAGACAAACTGAGGGCGTATAAATCCTTAGATGCCTATAACTACGTACTGAATGGTCACATAGAAGACTTAAAATACAAAGATTTAACAGATGAGTTTTGTGTCGTATGATCCGAAGTTCTGCCTAGCCAGCGCGAAGGCCAGAAGACGACCATGTACCAGGCTTGGGTCATTGTAAACAGAAGAAACAACTACATCTTGACGGCGAACTGCACTTGCATGGCTGGGTGAGTAACTTAGCTAATATAAGATTAGAAAGATCACATTTGATATTGAATTTAAATGGAAAAAAAAGTTTGTTGTTAATAGTTATGTTCCATCATTATGTTGTGTTTAGCTATGTTGGTGTGTTAGTGATGTTGTTGTCTTAGCTATGCTATGAGATGAGCAACAAGTTATCACTCAGTTTAATTTTCCATCTGACATAACAGTCTAGGGTCTTGCTGCAGCCATGCAGCCGCAGTGCTATTTAAGGTGGAGCTGTATGTTAGGATGGGGAGGACCGAGCAGCCAGCAGGCACATCAGGAGAATGTCTCTGGAAACAGACGAAGAGAGAGGTCAAACCAGCCAGAATTAGGGAGATCAACTTCCAGAGGCCTAAAAGACAGTTGACCGCAGCAGTTCCAGCCAAAGTCAGGAGGTTCAATAGCAGTGCTAGAGGCATGTACCAGAATAGATGAGGGTTTATTGAGTTAAGAGTTAAGAATTAAGCAGCAATTACTACCTGACCAGGTCAGAGCTATTCTGCTAGGTGAAGATTCATTCTCAAATGTCCAGTCAAACTTTGAAGTGCTTAGTTGAATCTCAACACATTTTACATACCAGATATGAGACAACCAAAAAAAGCAATACAATATATTATAACACAATCATATAATATGCATACATACACACATTAAAGTGCGTTAAATATTGTTGTCCTATGTCATCTTCTAGAACTCACAGATGAAGACATCCAGGAACTGTATTCGATTGCCCCTGACGCTACTGTTCTTACCAGCATAGAAAACAGTGACACTGACACAGCTTCTGAGTCTGAGCTAGAGCATCCTCGAGAGTTGCCAGAGCCGCTCACAGCCTTGTACGACCCCACGCTCAGACAGCACACACATGGGGACATCAGAGATAAATGTGAGGAAGCCTATCTCAACATGAGAAGGAACATCCACCCAGATCAGTGTGAGAGACTTGAGACTATCACAAAACTGCAGGCAAAGTCCCAAGACTGGCACACTCATAGGGCAGGCAGGATTACCAGCACAACATTTTATACTGTATGTAAAGGTGACCATCTGCACAAAACCACCCTGGACAAAATCATGCGCTACAATGACACCAACATACAGGTTCCAGCAGCTGTATGGGGAAGAGACAAAGAGGAAATTGCTAGGGAGTGTTACACCATAAGAGCTCAACAAAACCCATCAAAATGTAACGGTTAGTCCATGTGGTTTTGTGATTCGACCTGATGAACCGCACCTAGGCGCATCTCCAGATGGGAAAGTTGTGTGTTCCTGCTGTGGGGAAGGGGTCTTGGAAATCAAATGCCCATATAAATACAGGGAAGGCCTACAGGGCGTGACAGTCACTAAGGATTTCTGCCTTGACCAAACATTCCAACTAAAGAAGACACACCAGTACTACCACCAGGTTCAACTGCACATGTTTGCCTGCAATGTCCAGTACTGTGATTTTGTGGTGTGGACAACTCAGGAGCTGGTTGTAAATCGCATCCCAAGAGATGAAGAGCTCTTGCAGAAGGATTTACCTAAAGCGAAGCAATGTTTTGTATCTTTCATTCTGCCAGAACTTCTAACCCGCAGCCAAGATCCTTCCCTTCAACCACCAGTGTTTTGTAACACCTGTGAAAAGCCAGAGTTTGGTAAAATGATTGAGTGTAGCATGTGCAAAAACTTCTTTCATTATAGTTGTGCACAAGTTAAGAGGAGGCTACAGAACTGGCACTGCAGTTGCTGTAGATAAATACACCTGACTCACCTGTGTCTATCTTCACGGTTAGCCATGAAGAGATATATGCTTCTATTTCAGCAGGGAATAAGTACTATTTTACAGCTACATGTTAGTGAACTGGGCTAAAATACAAAAACAGTTAAACCTTCAATGTGGTGGATAAGGTATTGGGTATGGAAATGTATGTATGTAATGGCATAAGAGATATTTTAAAGTATGATTCCTGTAAATTAAGAATGAGATAACAGTACAATGTAGTATTAAGATGTAAATATTTTTTAGAAATAAATTCTGAACACTGCAAATTAATTATAAAACTTCTGTATTTAATTATTCTTTCTTACCAGGTTCTTAAAAATTCCATTCACAATTAACAACAATGTATATACAATCACAGATGATTCACAATTAATCAACAGTTTAGAAAAAAAACAATTCTCAATTGAATTAGAGTGAAAAGCATACAAATCATCAATACATTGTTGTACACACAACACTGATATTTCATACACGACATACTCTCTCTTTTCTGGGTACCACAGATTTACACAAATTGGTAAGAGCACCACACACAATCACCATGTCATCCAAAAGGCTAACTTGGGAAATAGGAATAACAGAATGCAACATTTTGAAACTCTTCCATCTGCTTATAACTCTCTCTACATGTATTCTCACACGTGACAGTTGTCTGGATGAATCTACTTCACAAGCAGGTAACTGACTCTTTCCTTTGGTAAAATTTGGTATACGCAAAGTGGCACCATAAGCAGCAAGTTCATCCCTGATCAAAACCCCCCTGTGTTATCTGCTTATCTGACACTCTCCCACCCCAGCCCGTGGACAGAAATGAAACTGCCCCAGCAGGTGTTACTCCCACCAGGTACAGTGTTGTGATGCTTGTAATTGGACCAGGTTTGAGCTCTGGCAGTCAAGTTAGTAGGTCTCTCTATGAATATCTCTGTACAGTCAATTACACACCTGCATCTCTTGAAATGTCGTCTGAAACTTTTGGGCGTATTTTTAAGGACAGCACCTTTACTTGGCCATTTAATAATGGATTTCAAGATTTTTGCCATTACAGGCAACCAGGACCTTAGAATGTTTGACACTGTGCTTTCAGAAACTTTGAACGTACAGTATATGCAATATCTCTGTTACTGAGCCCCAATCTCAGTTTCATAAGAACGACTAATAAATGATCTTCTAGCATGAGACTTTCAGTTCGCTTCTGCACACTGTCTTTAATTTTTGACATTAACCAACTGAAGATGACTGAAGTTAACCCAGTGAGAAACAGAAAGTGTGCAGCATTGTTTTTGATCGTGGAGAATGAGAAGCGTGATTTCTGAAGCTCCTCTTTCAGTCTTTCATTCTCCTCTTTAAGTTGGTAAAAGTCTTTTCTTAAGTTGACATATTCAGTGTTGAGTTGATCATACTTCTCACTGAGACTGTTGTATGCTGCTTCAGGGACCATAGCCTCAGCTTCTTCCACTGCTTCCTCTGGTGTCACTGGATCATCATTAGCTGGAAGACAAATGACAAAGCAGTTTGATAAATGTATGTATGACAAAAACATTGTACTGTGCATAAAACATTTTGAATGTTCTTACCATGGCAAGAAGCCTGTTGCTCCACTGTTGAACATTCCCTTTTCCAGCCTTAGAAAAGCAGAACAAAACAGAGAAGACAGAGATTTTAGTGAGGAAGACTGCACACACACGAGTTACAGCCTATGGTAACACTCACCTAGCCACATTAAGAAAACTCAATTTCACCTACCACAGGCCTGTCATTCTGCCGTTTATAGGAAAACACAGATGGGACGAAGTTAGGGCTGTCTTCATCCATAGAAGCCTGTCCTACAAAATAAGAAGAAGTAATTAAAGCTAGTGTCAGCCTTCCTTACTATGTAGTTAGCTAGCTAAGGTTATCCTTTTCGTTGGCTACTAACTGTGGCGAAAGTTAGCAAATCCAACTACTTGAACATAATACCTGTACATAACACGGGCCTTCTCACTGTACTTTCTACAATTGCAAACCTGCAACGGTTGAAACGGAGACGACACCAACAGTGTACGTTTATGTTAACGTTATCTAACGTTAACAGTTAGCTAACTGCTAATTAGTTGTACTTCGAACAAAGTTTGCTAACTATGACCTCAAAAAGTCAGCATCACGACAGAAATAACTATACTTGTTAACGTTACCCAATTTCTATTTAAGTGGGCATTTAGCATTATCAGAAATATGTAGATAACGTTACTTTACCAACGAAAGACAATAGTTTATTTACCTTAACTTACCTGATATGAAGTGCGCTGCATACGCGAGCATTTTTGATGATTGTTTCTGTCCAGTCTGCTCGTTTTATTGCGTTTAACCACAGCTGTCTTCGTTTTTTTTGTCTGGCAGTGGCAGCAGGTATGCAATAAAATTTCAAATTGCCTGTACTCCGTCGGTTCTGGCAACCAACAACACAACAAGATGACATTTTAAGCTCCTTGTGTAGCCGACCCTGTGCTGGTTTGTATTGGCCGCCTCCGGTTGTCCGTTTGTTTTGCCTCCAGCTAAGGCTGTGACGTAGCTCTGACGTCGGCTAAAAAAGGGTCTATTGAGCACATCTGGGACATCATGTCTCGCTCCATCCACCAACGCCACGTTGCACCACAGACTGTCCAGGAGGATGCTTTAGTCCAGGTCTGGGAGGAGATCCCTCAGGAGACCATCCGCCACCTCATCAGGAGCATGCCCAGGCGTTGTAGGGAGGTCATACAGGCACGTGGAGGCCACACACACTACTGACCCTCATTTTGACTTGTTTTAAGGACATTACATCAAAGTTGTATCGGCCTGTAGTGTTTTCCACTTGGATTTTGAGTGTAACTCCAAATCCAGACCTCCATGGGTTGATCAATTTGATTTCCATTGATAATTTTTGTGTGATTTTGTTGTCTGCACATTCAACTATGTAAAGAAAGGAGTATTTAATGAGATTATTTCAGTGTTCCCTTTATTTTTTTGAGCAGTGTATTTTGAAGAATGATGCATGTCAGCTTCTACTGTGACCCTCTGCACTGTGCCTATGGTGGAGCTTTATCATGCTATGACCCCCTTAGAAGGCTTCAATTATAGCGGAAACCCAACCGGAGAGCCAAAAAATCTCCTTTATGGCTCTGTTCAGTTCTGGGTGACTGTTTTCCCATCTGTTCAAATAAATTGCTGCGTTAAATCCCTACCCTGAAATGCTGTTATTTAGATGGCATTTTGCCTTTTTCCTCTTAAAAAAATGTCTGCAACTGAGGAATGTCTTCTTATTGGTTTCAAAGAACAGTTTTGACACTCTCTTGGTCTATTGTAGAAGGCAACAGCGGCATCTTTCAAAGGTGGGGGAAAAATGTGCTGCTTCTTTCATGTTGGGAGTAAATTGGCTTCCTCTGAAGACTAACTTTTCGGCCCATTCTCGACTATGGTGCACTTCTTGCCTCAAAGGTGGCATAAATGGAAGGAAATGAATAGAAGGAGACAGATGGTATGAGAGAAGAGGTGAGCGAAAATGAAACTGTGACAGGAAAAATCACAAAGACGTGTGAAGACACTGTTGTGGAGTAGCTGGTGGAAAGGGTTAAAGTAAGAGATTTTGTCAAAGCAGCTTAATGAGTGCCCCACATTATATCTTAACACACCATTGGGTGGATGCTTTTATCCAAAGTGCTTTACAAGTAGCATGAGTGCTTAAAATTTGTGTGAGTGGCCCACAGGAGATGGAGTCCTTAACCTTAGCAGTGTACGTGCCATCTGTACCTACATGAGCTGCATCTGAATCCCTGCTTAGGATTGGATTTTTTTGTATCTCTCTCTTGCTTCTTGGCTGTTTATTTTACATGTTTTGTCACATACACAGTAAAAACATTTAGAAGGGGAAGTAAAAGTTTGAAATGAAGGATAACTATCTTTTAGTCATAGGGCTCTTAAGGACATACAAGCAGGAACCTCTGGATTTGAAAAGTGAAGCCAATGCAAGTTTCAATGCCTTAAACCTGCATTTGTAATAGCCAGCAGTGGGCAACTCCATCCCTCATCCATCCAAAGTCAACCGCTTATCCTGCGTACAGGGTCGCGGGGGCTGGAGCCAATCCCATCTGTAATCGGGCAAAAGGCAGGGTACACCCTGGAAAAGGTCGCCAATCCATCGCAGGACCACACATACAACCAGTCACGCTCACACTCACGCCTAAGGACAATATAGGGTCACCCAATCGACGTAGTCCGCATGTCTTTGGACGGTGGGAGGAAGCCGGAGCACCCGGAGAGAACCCACGCAGACACGGGAAGAACATGCAAAAGAAGTCAGATTGTATAGAAGTGTTGGGCAGTAACGTGTTACTCAGTTACTGTAATATTATTACTTTTCCCAGTAACTAGTAGTGTAACTAATTACTTTTCTAAAACAGTAATATTATTACAGTTACTGAACGCACCATGGTGAATGCACGACTGCACTGCAGGTCAGCGGCACCGGAGCTTATGTTGTTCAAGTCAGCTGTTAGCCAAAAACTAAAGGAAGAATTGAGAAAGAGGGAGAGACGCATTCTTTCCACAGCTGTAAGTAACTACTGCCGTTATTGTTTCACAGTCTAAGATGCAAAGAACAATGTCATCTATTGTAAACTCTGTGCGACCAGTAGAAAGCTTTCAACCATAAACATTTCTACATCTGATTTATTGAAGCATCTGCTGAAGCAGCACAGTAACGTGAATCTTACAGAAAGAAAACTCCAGCAGCTGCTGTCACTGATGCTTGGACTCATCCGGAGAGAGTGGCATTAGCGTAACGTTTTCAAACTACTCAATACTGTTCTTATGATTAGGCTACATGTGCAGAAAAAAGTTGGGATTTACTTGCTTTATTTTTTTATTTCAGCCAGTGGCGTTAAGAAATGTTGCTGTTATGAATATGATATTAGTTAATAAAGTTGAGAGAGACTGCTTTGTTTGGGGGTGAAGGGGGGTGGTAGTGAAGTGTTTCCCATTTATGACTTACTGCCACATATTGGTTTTCTATTTTTTACTAGGTGTATTTAAAATCTTATTTGATTGAGGAGCTGCATTATGGAGCATATATTCATGCAGCATCTCCCCCCCCCGGAAGTAATATAGTAACGTAACGAGTAATGTAACTCGTAACTAGTTACTTTTATCACACAATAATAAGTAAAGTAATATTATTACTTTTTAAAGGAGTAATAACTAACTAGTAATATATTAACATTTCTGACTAAACTTGCCCAAAACTGTATAGAAGTGACTTAGAAAAGGACCCTACTTCTCACTTGATTTATTACCTCAGTACACACTTTCCTAATGAGTTTATGGCCTCAATAGCTACTTTCAAATCTTCTTTAGTAATAATGTTCATTTAGTAAATTATAGTCCCATTTAGACTAAAATAGACAATAAAGCAGGGTATGCCTTAGGGCGTGGCTACCTTATATATCCACTGCACCGTGTATATTTAACTAGCCATGCAATTGTTTTTTCAGTGCTGTCTGAACTTTGACCCTTTCACACTGTGTTTTCACTTCTTGAAAGTTAAGTAACATTTTGGTCAACTAAAAATGTCTTTAGCATTCGCTTGAACTAAAAGACACTCTAAGTAGTTGACTGTTCATTTTTACCAGTAAGTACATTCTGTTTTAAGCCTGTTTTTCATTTCCAAAATTAGCATCCCAGGTAATTCACCTTACTTGAGGTACGATTTGAGGGGGGATGTTTGTTTTTTTTAAATAAATACAGAGCGTTACATCACGATGCAGAGCTGCAGTCAAAACGCAGAAAAGACAGATGCATGCTGTATTTAAGAGACTGATTTAAAAGCTGTCACTTTCAAGAGTGTCATTTAGTGAAACCTCGTAGCTGTGTGTTCAAGCATGTTGACTGGTGTAACAGGGACACTGGGCTGCTTGTCATCATAGAAACATCAGATTGTGAAGTTTATTGCAGCTTCAGTTATATCGGCTGCCTTCACTTCGACACACAGCTCTGCTGTTCACCGGAGCTAATGTCTCGTGAGTGTTATAGGCTATTTGCGACTTGTTCAATTCAATTAAATTTTATTTATATAGCGCCAAATCATAACAACAGTTATCTCACAGCGCTTTTCATAAAAGAGCAGGTCTAGACCGTACTCTATGATGTTATTTACAGAAGCCCAACAATTCCCACCAAGAGCAAGCACTAGGCGACAGAGGCAAGGAAAAACTTCCTTTTAAGAGGCAGAAACCTCGATCAGAACCATGGCTCAGGGTGGGCGGCCATCTGCCTCGACCGGTTGGGGGTGAAGGAGATAAAGAGAGAGAGAGAGGGCGAGAGAGAGGGCAAGAGAGAGAGAGAGAGAGAGAGGGCAAGAGAGGAACAGAGAGAAAGAGGGCAGGAGAGGAACCGAGAGAAAAAGAGAGGGATGGAAGGAGAGAGAGGGGAGGGAGGCAGCATACACAATATACACACAGAGGTACAGACAGTAAAAAGGTGATGTTGCTATAGACTAAATGACTAAATGAAAAATGGTATAGATATGTATAGTAGTGTTAATGATAACAATCGTAATGTTAATGATTATAATAACAATAATAACAATAGGTCTAGTAACAATAGTTGTAGCAGAGGGTGTCGAGCAGGATCCAGATCCAGACTCCACAGCTCCAGAGCCAGAAACACCTGCAGGAAGTGATAGGAGGAGAGAGGAGAGAGACGAGAAAGCACAAGACTACCAGAAAGGGGAGAAGTTGTGTTAGTAACATGCAATAATGGGATGAGGTTGCATACAGAGGGAGAGAAAGTAGAGGAGAGAGGAGCTCAGTGCATCATAGGAAATCCCCCGGCAGTCTAGGCCTATAGCAGCATAACTAAGGGATGGTTCAGGACTCACCTGAGCCAGCCCTAACTATAAGCTTTATCGAGGACTTGTAACCAATCAGAAAGTGCCATGGGCGGGACATAAGGCAAGACTCCAGCCTGGTGATTACCTACTGACAGAGAGAGGCAGCTGGATCAAAGCCAAAGTAGCACATTTTAAAAGTTATTTAACCCTAACAAAACTACAGATTGATCCAATCTGTGAGTTTTGTCATCAGGTGCATCACTATTGAGGTAGCATTGCTCACTCTGAAGGGGGGATAATGACGGCCAAAATGCCACACTCAAGTTATCAAAACGGTAGTCCACAAACCACTGGGTGATGTCATGGGGGCTATGGGGGCTATGTCCACTTCTTTTATACAGTCTATGCATTCATGGCTAACTTCAAATCTGTGCCTGCATGAAGACAAAAAGCTGAGAAAATACGAATGTGCTCCCACTGGGAAAGAACCTAGGTCATAGAATGAGCTGTTTATGACAGGTTCTTGTGTTGTAACATTGAGCATTTAATAACCCGACTCCTCATTCAGCCTCAGGGTTAGAATAAACTCTGTATAAGGTACACGGTGTTCATCCGTGTGCTGGTCTCTGATTGCTAGCTTGTGTTAAGGTTTAAAGAAGTGGGGGGAAGATTTATTTATTAATTTATAGTGTGTGATAAATCTTTCTGTCTGCATTTAACCATGACAGTGATGTTTTACACTAAGGGTGAGTACTGAACTCAAACACACTTGGTATCAAAGGGAGACACCCACACTGGTTGTAATGAGGAGCTCCGACTACTAGTCTAGGTTGAAATTGATGTGATATCCATTTGACATGTTCTTCTGACAGCAAGGAGAAAGTTCCTCCCAGGAGGAGTGAACACTAGCATCACTTTTAATTATTTACAGAAAGTTAAGTGTTGCTCCCCATGCTCCCTAGGAAATGTTTCATTTTCATATTATTTTTGCTGTTAATTCCATAATATTAATATATCTTGATAAATTTAATGAAAATTAATTGAGAAAGTGTTTGTTTTAATTGTGTTTATTTGCACAGGTTGAAATCAAACAAATGACATACAAATATAAATGAAAATGGGGCTCACTTATGATACACTCAGACAGTTTAAAGAGGTCCTTTTATGCTCATTTTATATACCAGAATAGGTTTACATGGTTACATTTTCAAAAATCCGTTTTAGCTACAGAGTGAAGAATATCACTTCTATTCGATCTTTGTTGCGACTTGCACATGCGCAGTACCTAGCTAAGGACTACTAACCATAAACAGAGCAGGGTGGGTCCTGAAAAGTAAGGTAGTGTGTTCCAAAACAAAGCCGCTTCAGCCAGTAACCAGGGCTTCGGTTCAGCTGTACATGTTCCCGAACCAGTTTCGCAACCTAGACTGGAGCAAGAGTTTCAAAAATATATCTTCCATACGTAATGTTTTAACCGTGTACTGGTATCTAAGATTTGGTAGGGAGGGTGGAGGTAAAGGGAGGCAGCGGACGGACGTCTTTTCACTGTGTGTGCTGCAGCTCAGTGTGTTTCTCTACCAGTGTTTTTGAGCATGATGACACATGTTACATAGTGACACAGATAGGTTAGGGAAGTAAAGGCTGGACTACAATACAGCTGATTTCAGGCAGTTCAAGAGCAGTGTTTTCTGTGGGAAATGGTAACTCCTTTGGGGTGGACTTTGGACTTTTTCACTTTGCAAACCTATTACATGCACAAAAAATATAACACAATAAAGGAAAGGGAAAAGCCCCAAAAGCATTATATGACCACTTGAAATATACACTGCTCAAAAAAAATAAAGGGAACACTTAAACAACACAATGTAACTCCAAGTCAATCACACTCCTGTGAAATCAAACTGTCCACTTAGGAAGCAACACTGATTGACAATCAATTTCACATGCTGTTGTGCAAATGGAATAGACAACAGGTGGAAATTATAGGCAATTAGTAAGACACCCCCAATAAAGGAGTGGTTCTGCAGTTGGTGACCACAGACCACTTCTCAGTTCCTATGCTTCCTGGCTGAGGTTTTGGTCACTTTTGAATGCTGGTGGTGCTCTCACTCTAGTGGTAGCATGAGACGGAGTCTACAACCCACACAAGTGGCTCAGGTAGTGCAGCTCATCCAGGATGGCACATCAATGCGAGCTGTGGCAAGAAGGTTTGCTGTGTCTGTCAGCGTAGTGTCCAGAGCATGGAGGCGCTACCAGGAGACAGGCCAGTACATCAGGATACATGGAGGAGGCCGTAAGGTAGGCAACAACCCAGCAGCAGGCCCGCTACCTCCGCCTTTGTGCAAGGAGGAGCAGGAGGAGCACTGCCAGAGCCCTGCAAAATGACCTCCAGCAGGCCACAAATGTGCATGTGTCTGCTCAAACGGTCAGAAACAGACTCTATGAGGGTGGTATGAGGGCCCGACGTCCACAGGTGGGGGTTGTGCTTACACCACAACACCGTGCAGCACGTTTGGCAATTGCCAGAGAACACCAAGATTGGCAAATTCGCCAATGGCGCCCTGTGCTCTTCACAGATGAAAGCAGGTTCACACTGAGCACATGTGACAGACGTGACAGAGTCTGGAGACGCCATGGAGAACGTTCTGCTGCCTGCAACATCCTCCAGCATGACGAGTTTGGCGGTGGGTCAGTAATGGTGTGGGGTGGCATTTCTTTGGGGGGCCGCACAGCCCTCCATGTGCTCGTCAGAGGTAGCCTGACTGCCATTAGGTACCGAGATGAGATCCTCAGACCCCTTGTGAGACCATATGCTGGTGCGGTTGGCCCTGGGTTCCTCCTAATGCAAGACAATGCTAGACCTCATGTGGCGGGAGTGAGTCAGCAGTTCCTGCAAGAGGAAGGCATTGATGCTATGGACTGGCCCAGACCTGAATCCAATTGAGCACATCTGGGACATCATGTCTCGCTCAATCCACCAACGCCACGTTGCACCACAGACTGTCCAGGAGTTGGCGGATGCTTTAGTCCAGGTCTGGGAGGAGATCCCTCAGGAGACCATCCGCCACCTCATCAGGAGCATGCCCAGGCGTTGTAGGGAGGTCATACAGGCACGTGGAGGCCACACACACTACTGAGCCTCATTTTGACTTGTTTTAAGGACATTACATCACAGTTGGATCAGCCTGTAGTGTGGTTTTCCGCTTGGATTTTGAGTGTGACTCCAAATCCAGACCTCCATGGGTTGATAAATTTGATCTCCATTGATAATTTTTGTGTGATTTTGTTGTCAGCACATTCAACTATGTAAAGAAAGGAGTATTTAATGAGATTATTTCATTCATTCAGATCTAGGATTTGTTATTTTAGTGTTCCCTTTATTTTTTTGAGCAGTGTATTTAATGAGAAACAAAATTATAAAGAAGAGATGCTCTGTAGGACTTTATGCAGGATGTAATTTCAACCAAATGAGAAAGAGAGTTTAGTTATGACCTGTATATCTCAGAGATGGGAGTAAGTCACACATGTCCAAGTCACAAGCAAGTCTCAAATCTTAACCTTCAAGTCTCAAGCAAGTCCCAAGTTATTGTGATGAAAGTCAAGCAAGTCACAAGTCAAGTCATATGAAATTCTTAGGAATTCAGTTTATGTTTAAGAGAAGTGGTAATTCAACTGTATGATCATTTTGGAAGATGTAGTGAGTGTTCTAACTATATTGAACTATACACAAAGGTGTTTCTATTATTTAGCCTTCTATTGGCTTCACTGATGATTGAAATGGGGTAGAAAAATAAAGTAATAGAAACATGTGTCAGTAACGGTAAGCTCTTACCATTCCAGAAAATTTGTTTTAAACGCCTATTCAAGGCACATCCAAAATTAATTGAATGCAGTTCTTGAACCATTTAGAGTAATTGCATGGTTTGGGGCTTCTCTGAAAGATAACACTCTGAAGTGTCTAACCCATAAGTCAGAATCACTGTAAGTGCTACTGGAATTGATTAATATATGTTTAAACACACATTTCCCCTTGAAAAAGTTTGCTAACAAATGCATTGAGACAAATACAGCAGTCCAATTTTATACCAATACCATGAGAAAGATTTTTCTGAAGCTTAGTTTTAGCGTATATTTTTCAAAAACAGCACTGCCCCTTTGTGACAAGGGGCTACTACTGCACCACGCCTATATTGACGCAGATATGGTTTTTTTGCTGGTAGATCATGAACTTCCTACTTAAAGCTTTTCAGAATTTTACTGGCAACAATTGGTTGCAATTGGCTCGGCCTTGTTATGGGATTGCGTGGTGTGTGGACAGAGAGGACCCAAATGCAGCACTCTGAGGGAAGGAGGTTTATTGAGGGAAAAAGGGAGAGAGGGACTGGAGTGGAGGGAGAGGAGGACGTCGGGGAAGCACAGGCACGGGGAACCAAGGAGACATGGGGCCAGGGAGCCGGGGGACACAGGGGCCGAGGAAGCGAGGAGAGGCAGGGGAACCGGGAGGACGCCGTGAGGGAAGTCTGAGGAGGAGTGGGCCAGTGGATGAGCCCAGCCGAACGGAGGACGAGGGTGAGTGTACCGGGTATGGAGCAACGACGATCAAGCGAGGATGGTGTGGAGAACCGGGGTTGAAATACAGGCAGTCATGAGGTGATTACTGGCAGGTGTGGCAGGCTGACGAGGTGGCTGGTGAGATGCAGGTGCAGGTAGTTGGCTAGGCTCAGGAGCAGAGGGAGAGAGAGAGCACACAGGGGAGAAAACACAGGGAGGCAGGCAGGGAACAGGAAACCAAGGAAAAAAGCAGAAAAACTGATAAAAAGGAGAAAAAACCAGGACACTCACCATCAGCCGGGCTGCCACCACAACAGGCCTACCCACGAAATAAAAGGGGCTGGCCCTTCCTTGCAGTGCGGGCTCTCGTTGGCTATTGTAGGCTGTGAAGGGGGCATGTGACCTCCTGTTGGGTCGAATTAGCTGTCAGTTAAAAGGTCAGAGTTCAGCAGCTAATTTGTCTTGGGCGGCACGGTGGTCCAGTGGATAGCACGTGGCCTCACAGCAAGAAGGTTGTGGGTTCATACCCTGTTTGCATGTTCTCCCCCGTGTCTGCGTCCAAAGACATGCGGCCTAGGTTGATTGGTGACCCTAAATTGTCGTTAGGTGTGAGTGTGACTGGTTGTTTGTCTATGTGTGGCCCTGTGATGGATTGGTGACCTGTCCAGGGTGTACCCCGCCTTTTGCCCAATGTCAGCTGGGATTGGCTCCAGCCCCCGTGACCCTGTTCGCAGGATAAGCGGTTGTCGATGGATGGATGGATGGATGGATGGATGGAAGTGTCAAGTCTTCAAATTTGCGATACAACACATCCCATATTGTCATTAAGCAGTCCTGATAATGCCTTTGCAACATTATCCACAATGGCCCCATAAAACCACAGATATTAAAGGCAGAATGACTGTGGTATAATGGTATAGAGAAATCATCTCAGTAAATATTATCATATCACCTAATCCTATTTAGATGCTTTGTAAGGTCTAATGTATTCAAATATGAAATAATACATTTACACCACATCTTGGCATAAATTGCAGTGGCATTTTATGGATGCTATAAGGGGGACTGGACTTGTGGTCAAAGAGGCAATAGCCCCTTTGTATGTAAGAAAATTGTCCTTCTTTCAGAACAAAATGGAAAGATTAACCCAACTACCATGAATCACCAATAGTGGCACACAGAGGACAGTATTGTAGCTGTTAAGTAATAATGACAATTAAGCTCGTGAAGACTTTTCGTCCCTTCATCCTTGATTTCATACCCCATTTTGTGAAGGTTTAACGATATGATTACCAGATGATTGATGCACAAACACTTCCTAATAATAAATCTCCTTATATGCATGTGTGTCCAGGCATGTGAGTGTATGTTCGAACATGTACATATGTAACAGGCAGAGCCTGACACAGACCTCTTGAACTGGAACTAGTAGCTGGAAGATGCAGAGGTCATCTGGTAATTAAATGGTTATGACCCCTTAAACACAAGGTGGGAGGATAGGATATGCAGTACATGATAGAAAAAGAAGAGAGAGAGAGAGGGACAACTATAAATGCTTATAGTTCAGTAGATAGAGCAGGTAAAGAGAGATTAAGAAAAGATACAGCGATTAGGGTGAGTCAAGCTCAGAGGAGGACAGGGTCCGTCACCTCTTTGGCCTGGCATATTGAAGACAGCAGCACTGTGTTACGTGTTCACTCCTCCAATTATACATTCAGTCATCACATAAGTGCACGCCCGCATGCATTCATACACCTCCTTCAATTCTTCCCCTCCCTTCCTTCCTTCCTTCCTGATGAAACATAAATGTAAATCAGCTTTGCTCTGGTGTTAAGAGGTATTAAAGATGACATTAAGGAAGAATACTCACTTCATCTTTGTTGTTACACAATATCTGGCCGAGTGGTGCATTGGTGTCAGACCCCATGTGTGAGGACAGAGATAAGTCATAGATATTGCACACTCCTGCATCGATAAATAAAACATGCACCCAGCTGGCTGGTGATTGGTCGGCTTGCAGCATTTCTGTGATGCTTATATCTGTTACAACAGCAGTGCTTACTAATACACTTACTGGGGTTTGGAGGAAACAGCGTGCAGCTCTTGCAGTGGATGATCTCCTTGACAACTGGTACATCCTGGGAGAGGGGCGGGGGCGCCAGGCCCAGGCTGGGCATCAAGGGATTTATGGGGGCAATGCCAGTCATCAGCCCGAGACTGGGGTCAAAATCTGAAGTCAGGAGAGAAACATGGATGAGAATACATAGCAAGTAACACAGCCGCTAGATGGGGAAGCAATGACACAGTGCACACACATTAGGGATTAGCTTCGGTTTCCTAAATGCTATTCAGTCACCGCTAACCTTTACTGTGGCATCATTTGAGCACATGTTGGCTGTTTCATGTTCCACTTTACATAGTGTACTTCCTCCATGAACACAGAGCAACACTTCTGTCAACAGTGGTGACACATAAGCAGTTTATAAATAACTGAATATGTCAGCCACTCATGAATAAATCATCTAATGAAAAACATGAATATTTAAACTATTTTTACTTAGTCTCTTGTCTTTTTTGCATTCTCTCTCACTCTCCTGGTTACTTTCTTTCTTTCTTGAAATCTCTCACTTTCTCTCGCACACACACTCGTAAACCACACACACATGCTCTGGCTTGATCTCCATCTCCCCCTCTCCTCCTCTTTACTCTTTGAATGATGACCTGTAAGATTACAAAGAAATTTCAGAAAACACAGACGCTTTATTCACAGGTACCGATTTAGACTGCACCAGGGCACACAGCAACACACACACACACACACACACACACTTGCAGCTTGTTTGAAATGGAAATGCATTGCCCTCTCCCCGTGAGTCTCCACTGCACCTGCAGCAGACAGCAGCAAAGAAAGGAGGCCATTGTGTGGATGTATGTGTATGCAATGTCGTGCACACCAAGTCTCCATCCCCATGTGTGACAAAAACTTGACTGAGACAAAACTGAAATGAAAGCACAACAAAACACTGATGCAATGTTCGCTCAAGAGGACTGACATGGAGTTTTATTTTTCTTTCTGGATGAGTCAACAGAGAAAAAGAAATCTGGTTTGATGAGGTATAATGCAGTAGAGTAATGGGAGGGATGAAAAGTTATCAGTGACACGATGCTGCTGAACTAAACACAATAACGATAAACAGCTGTGATATTGTGGTGGTTTGGTTCTCCTGTTGATGACCCCGACATCCATCTTTAGCCAGGTGGCAGAGGGAGAGGAGGCAGGTGATAATGAAAACACTGCTAGGTTGCCAGAACGATGAATGACTTCTTCTGGTGAGGTGGAGGAAAGGAAGATGGATAACACAGAGGGAGGGAAGTATGTGATGCAGGAGTGAAGCATAAAAAGAGTAACAGAGTCATAAAATCTGATCCAATTATTACTACAGCGCACCAGGATGTACTGTTTTCCATTAAAACCGTATCTCTGTATCTGTCTGGGGTGTTCACAGATGTCACTAATTGCATTCTTATCTGTATTTGTTGAGACAGAAAAACAATAGCTGGCTGCTGAATAGTAACATTGTTATGCAATGTATCCCTTTCACAGTATCCATGTTTTGTTTGATTTTGTATGGCAGCCGCCTCTCATCTTTTAGAATCAGTGTTTAATCAGCACAAGAATGTACCATTACCAAGTGGTTAGACTTTTCAAGAGTCAGCAACAGTAAAATAACTAAACATAACAAAAATAAAAGAGATATTTGATGTATAGCACTTTACAACAACAGACCATTGCTCTCCCTATGTTTACCATTAACCTTCTCTATTTTAATTTAAATTAGGTTGCATTATTTTGAGACAAGACTGGGATTCTAAAAGTTACAGCAGTGTTTGTGTGACAATTATGTAGAAAAAAGCAATCTTTCGACTGACTAAAGAATACTGTACACTGAATAACACATTTGAATTAGGAGATATCGTGACTGTCTGAGGCTACATTCACACTGCAGTTGAAATAGTTCAAAACTAATTTGATATGTTCTTACCACAACAGCCTTATAGATTTCTCTTGAATGGTCTATTTTTTCCGTCTGTCAGCAAATCTGGCTGAACATACCTACCATGACAAAAAGTCATTTGAATCATCCCTGTACTATTAATTGTTGGTCATTGCAGTTTGGCAGGGTTGGGAGTCAGCACTGAAGATAGCAATAGAAAGAAAAATTAAAGAAAAGCCTTAATTCAGTAAAAAGTTAAAGGTAATTTCCATCACGAGTGTTTAAACCAAGTGACAGAAGAGTGGGCAAGAAAATGGACGTGGATGCTATTGTTACTCTGTACACGCATGACTTTTCACCATCACTGACAGTTCACACTGGTGGGGGATATGGGTTACAACCTGAATGGATATGAACAGCCGTCTAAATCTGAGAAACGAGCAGAATTTATAAACTGAGTATAAATGAAGATCTGTTGTAGTGATGTACTTATTCACAAGTATGCCGTGTCTACGTATGTAATTTATTCATTCAAATAATTATCAGTGATCTATTTCCTCTGTCTGTCAAAATGTGATCCTGCTTGTGTCAGTGTGCCTGGTTTTCTGTTACTTTTTGAACTTTCTGTACAAAGGATTGAATAAGACTGTGTCTGATCCAGGAAAACATAGAGATCAGACAAAAGGTTGTCTCCAGGGTTACATCCCAGCCTCACCTGCTTCTAGCAGTCTGAACTCAGGTCAGCACACTGCCTTCAACAGACATGATCTGACTGCTCAGGGCTGAGTTACTCCGTCTGTATGTGCTTCTCTCTACACCTGCACATTTCTGTATTGTTGTATTGTTGTTGTTGTCTACTTTGTTTTTCTGTTTTGCTCCATTTGCTTTGCCATGGTAATCCTGTCCTACTCCAAACTGATATTCCCTTACATGTGCAGAAATGCAGAAAGAAATGTGTTGTTTTACAACTCAAATGTTAACTGAAGGCAAATTAAGTGAGTATTTAGAGTAAGAACTAATCTGATTGGGAGCTTTGTAGACTCACCTGAAATGAAGCCCTTGTGTGTTTGTGTTAATTATTTATTTATTTTAGCATATCTATTCAAAATTATGAATTTTTTTTTAGCCCTTAATCCATTAACAGAAATGTAAAAGTTCACTCATGTGTTAATGTGATAATTATAAACAAGACATGAGTATTATCAGTAAAATTGCACCCAAATTCAATTGGATTGGATTTCTTTGGTTGTTTTTCTTGTTTCTGAAGATAAAACCAAACACAGTGACTTCTTGTTGACACATTTCCAGCAGAGCTGATGTGGAGTTTAATAGAAAGACAAAAGATTCAGCAATATGAACCATCAAGCTAAATGTCCAAGAGTGAGGGCTTCTATCTTTTGCGGCAACAGTCAGCAATCACACAATTAAAATTCATAATAGAACAAAGAAATCTGCATTTCTCCCCGCAGAGTAGTCTCAGCTGAATGAAAGCCTTGAGATACTGCATTTGAGGCTTGACTCAAATTTTTTTCAGAAATAGAAAATGTTTTACTCTCTTAAGGAGCCTTTCTACCGTGCAATTTTGGACTGTTTCAATCCAAAGCTGACAAATGTGAAAGAAACATGGTGATGTTTTTGGTTGTCGATCAAAAAACGGTGCACTTAGATCAGACTGTGACAACTCCACCGATTTAGAGCTTTGGCGACCAAAGACGGGCTGCATCAAATTTCTGACAGTCTCAAGACCAAAATCCCACCATGTGACTGCTGCTGGGAATGATCAAAGCATTTTTGTAATGTGACAAAAAACACTTTTACATCATTCACCTGAAACAACAGTCCTATTTTTTTAATCCATCTACACGCAAACACTCCAACAGTGTGTGCCTACAAGGCCTGTAAGAGCATGTGCAGAGACGTGTGTGATGAGATTTTATTTACCGTCTCTACTTCCAGGGGATTTTCAGCAACTGTCATCACTATGGCAACAATGGCGCTTCAGTCCGGAAGCCATGTTTCATCACTAACGGTGCAATGACCCAGTGTTTGAGTGGTTTCAGTGCAAAAGGGGTCTGTAGTGAGAGACTCCTCTGAGACCCAGAGATCATGAAAGTGCCCTTAAACAAAAACATCAAGAGAAACCTTCTAGTTCTCCGACCGCCCACACAAGGCCGCCAGTGTCTCTGTCTATCTCTGATCTTTTTTTTCTCTTGCGCGATGTTTTACTCGGAGTTAAAAAATAAAATAAATTTCTCTGTGTGCTCCTTCATGACATGCCACTGCTCTTAAGCATTTACACATACAATACGCCCTCATCCTGGTGCTTTATTTCTAATGTAAAATCCGTCCCAGAGGTTTGTTAACTGTATTCCAGCCATTCTGTGTGTGAGAAGCACAGACATGAAATTCAATTTAAAAAATATAAATTTGACTACAACCTCCGGGCTATCGCTGTTATGCTCCCTTTTTCTCTGCCTTGACACAACACCTCCTCCCCTTTCTCCCTCCTCAAACTGTGATTTCCACAGTAATTGTTCACTCTCAGCAGAGTCAGCCATGGGTGGTGGTCAGGGGGACACGGTCAGCCGCTGTGAGGCATGCTGGGTAATATGGGTAATATTTTCTCATGAACAGACAGGCCCAAGTCTCCTGAAACTTGGCCTTTTACTCACCTTGCCAACTGTCCTCCCATATGCTTCTCCATATCCCTCCTAATGTCCACCAGATTGCTCTTTAAAAAATCCATCCATTTCTATTAACCATGAAGAAATTTTCTAGTCATTCATTTAATTTTCTCTATTGTGACAGACACAGATTTGTTCTGCATAGATTATATGTTAAACACTTTTATGAACCACAATTTCCAGCTTTTTGTTTTACACTACTCAATGTTGCCCCAACTTTACTGAATAGGACATTAACTTAGGTCAGTAAAATCTCTCACTGATCGCTGCATGTGTAACTAGTGTGTCCCAAGCAAACACAGCCGAGAGAACCGTGGGAGACTCTCCTCTGCCTGTGAGCCTTTTTGTTCATTCAAAAATACTAAACACTGACCTGCAAATGCTGTTCCTGTGTGTGAGGGCAGTGTGCATGTGTCTGCATTTGTGTGAGAAACAGGGAGAAAGAGAGAGAGAGTGAATTCGTCCATATATCTTTAGCAGCTGCCTTGTGGCCTCTAGCCAATAACACTTACAGTATAAAGAGTCCAAACCAGCCAATCAATGCCATTACTGCTTTTAATAGTAACATCTATTTCTATGAGGAGTGTTTATCATAAATGCCTGTGTTGTTCTGTAAGTTAACAGGACTGCAATTTTGCAGTGAATGCTAATGTAGAGATCCATTGACTATTCATTATCATTTAAAAGGGCAGCTAGTGGTTACAGGCTTACAACTGCAGCGCCAGGATCTGTAAACATGAAATACACTTAATCCCCTCCAGCTGCTTCTGGCCTCTGATCTCCCTATGTTGTAGAGCAAGTGAGCATTGAATTTCCCACGTGGAGTCAAAATATGTACACTTTACAGTCCATTGTCCCATAAGTTAACAGGGATATTCTGAACAGCACTACACAATACAAAAGGGTATCTACAACCTTCAGAAAGCCACAATAAAAACCTAAGGCCTTTTTAATTATTTGTGGAATTTAATTGAAGGGTATGTTAAAAGACGAAATAAACAAGGCTGAAAAACCGGTCTGCTACTGATAGAGCATAACTAATTACAATGGTGATACCTATGAATGGGCTGTATGAGAAAACAAAAGACACCAAGAAAATAAGTGTTATGAGGCATGAAATCAAATTGGGTTTGGGTTTAAAGCTGACAGCATGCATACTATATATAAATATAATAAACCTTTTTTTCCCCTTAATAATCACAGTTTAATAGTCCTAACAACAAAAGTCACTTCCGTGTAGACAACTGGCAGTTGATTTAAAGATATATAAAAGATATAAAGATATATAAATCAGATATATAAAATCAGCAAATGTGTTTATTTCTGTTGTCATTTTCAGCTGTAACTTATATATATTATGTATGTATATAAACAATAAACTACCTATCGGATGTTTCTGCTGTTGCCCCCCCTGGTTCATTCATATGTAAAAGTCTGGCACTGCAGCTTTAAATAGCAGAACACTGTTTTGTACAATAAGGAACTAAGGAGGAGCCATGGACTCAGTTCAACATCAGAAGACTGAGGCTTGTTTTTTTTAGTGCTGAAACAAATGTTAAAAAGTAGTTGTCCAATCTTTTAATCAACTTTAAAAAGTTATGTTTGTGGCTTGTGTGTATTTTTGACCATTAAGATACTAAATTGTTGGCAAGGTTGACCAGGACAGAGGAGTGCCACGTTGGAGCAGACAATGTGAGTTATGAGTCCTGAAGTGTCTTGAAAACTCTTGATAAAAAAAGTTAAATCATATCCATGAGATAAAGTGTCTCAGACATAGCTGCCAGAGTGAATAACTCATTCCAGATTTAGCGATGAAGGTTTCTGTATTTCTGTGATAATAAGTGGTAGCTTGTAAGGTTGTAAGGTCAGAGAGAAAGAGAGAGAGAGAGAGAGAGATGTGATCATATTTGACAGAGAGAGGGTAGAGATGGAGGAGAGACATTTTTCTGGCTATTCCATGGTATTCTGCTGTTATCACAGTGTGAGTATATGACTATGATATAAAAACCTCCATTCAACAAACCAATAATAACACTGTGCCACCTTACATACCTCCATTTACCAACCCTGATCATAAAGATAGATATCATATAATAACACAACTCAGAGGATAGAATTTTACCTGTCATTCAAGAACATTAACGTTGAGGCTAGGCATCGTTGGAGAAACTAGAAAAGACTAAAGACTAAATTTTGAAATGGCTGAAACGAAACAAATCCCACACACTCCTTACACACCACCCACCAAAGCCACTCCCCCAAAACATATTTTCATTCGCAGTGAGTGCGGGCAGGTAGACATGCAGGTAAGCCAGCCAATCATTTCATTCGGTCCAAATTAAATCATTGTCTGGGCTTACAACAGTCCTGCGACAGCCACAGATTCTGTCGAGGGACTATTTTGTCAGCACAGCTTGACTCTGGGCATCCATCTGTCTTACACAACCTCTGACTTAAAAGTAGAAGGAGTTTATACATATATTTTTGTGAGAAAAAGAAAAAAAAGAAAAAGAAAGAAAGAAAAGAAAAGAATGGTCATGATTTTGCATATTGTACAGTAACATGGTTGTTAAAAAGACATCTAGCTTAATTTTTCAGCTTTTATTCTACAATTTTGTAATACATCAATCAAAAATAAAATGAGGGTGAAGCTAAGTTGAAACTAGGTGAGCCATACCACACAAATAAACTACAAATAAACTCATATTTAAAAATGGACAGAAGTTGTATTTGTTGCTTCAAGTTTTTAGCTTTATTTTAAAACCATCTTCAGGAGTGTAAATCATTGTTTTTGTTTAACCTTTTAGAAACTAAATTTAAATTTCTTGTTATAAATATAAATCCTTATTTTATTACAGTCATCCATTTATTTTCCTGTGTTCATTTTTTTATCCTTCAATGTGTAGCATTTTGTAAAGTTTACTTTGACATGATCACTATACACAAAATCATCGATTATATTTCTGATATTTGAGATCACTGTTTATAGAAATGTGACAAATTAATGATGTATCTGCTATAAATCACTACTAGTGTGTAATATTCTCACATAATGGCAGCTGCTCTGGCATTGTTGGTGAACCTTCCAGATGTGGCATAATTGGTGAAATTGCAATTTTTATATTTCTAGATCTATTCATTGTTAACTGTAGAGTTCTACAGTGACTGAGATTTACACCTGGCTTTATGACTCTGACAAAAAGATGAACATCGTATACATGCTTCTGTCTTTGAGCATACAGGTTTTGTTGGGAATCTAGAATCAAGATGTTTTGGCATTTGCACCAGCTGTTTATCATCATCTTACAAAATAAGTGACAAATATGTTGAAAAGAAACTGTCAACAATGAAAGCGTCTGTGTGTGTGCGTGTGTGTGTGTGTGTGTGTCTGTCTTCCTTCAACGTTTTGCCACAATAACTAACCTTTTTGTTAGAGGCAACTCCCACCTTTTGGCAACTGACCAACCTCCACGCAAACACACACACACTTAATCTCCATGCTAAATTTCAGCCTCCTAGGATGAAAACTGTGGACTGACCGACTGACAGAGCGAGCTATAGAGCTGCTTGTCGCAGCTGAAAATAAGATGGTTATGTTCCAGAATGACAAATGACTCCTTGCAAAATGATAGAGTTTTGTAGTATTAAATCAAATTAAGGCACTTTTTCCTGCTGACAAAGTGATGACACTTTTGCTGAAACTCTTTATTTAGTCATATTATCTGTCCACACCAGTAATACTTTAATAATAACAATAATCATCTTTATTTATATAGCGCTTATCTGAAAAGTGCTTCACAGTCTGTTGGTGCAGCTGTCTGGACAGCACTGATTAAATAATGGAGGATGAATTGCTAAAGTTAAAGGAAATTTGTGACAATTTAGGAAATACACTTGTTTAGGAAATACACTTGTTTCTTTTCTTACCAGCAGTTAGATGAGAAGATCGATATCAATTCCATCTGCCTGTTCAGTATAGAAATAGGTCCATGTGACGGTGTACCGTCACTACGGTTGAGAATGTGCTGTGAGAGCCATACCAACGAGGTGTTTGGCTTTCAACAACCCCAAAGCTCTCAAATGTACATGTACATTGTGGAATTTACATATATAGAAAGAGAAATAGACACATTGCAACATAATGACACACAGTTTTGTAGGTATTTACTTCACCCACTGGTTGCGTGCCACTGGTGCACAGCCATGGTACACCCACACCCGGTAATTATTGGACTGGTTAGATGTTTTCTCAGGACTGTGTGGGTGCTTGATCCCCCATCCCCCTCACTCTTGTGTAAGCTTTGTTGCACCTGCCAGGGTCGGAGTTACAATTTTATTCATTCTTATTGGTACTCAAAGTCACGTGACCTTTTACAGTTAAACTTGTGGAGAAATTTAATTATGGATATACTTGTTTCTAAATTACCTCAAAACCAATACCAGTATATTAAGCATTAAGCTAATATTGGCTGATACATCAGCGTGACTCTCAACAAATCATGTGTCCACTTGAATCCTAGAAAACAAGACCCAACCATGAATCCGAGTCGAGTCTGGACAAATTTAAAGTTTAATTGGGTCAGGTAGGATCCTGTTGCACTGCCACGGAGCTCACGTCATCATAAGACAGAGAGTGCGAACTGTGAAGTACAGGACAAATTAATTTGTGTTTCCACCAAAAGTACCCCGGACTTTTAGTCCCAGGAACTACATTTCAAGGGACTGAAATGTTCCTTCAGCCCATTGTTGTGTGCGTTTATTCAGTGCTTCATTCATAGCTTTTTTATTGCATTATTTATTATTTATGTTTTTGATGTTTTAATGCCCGACCTTTTATTTGTAGAGGTAATTCAGCACCCTCTAGAAACCTCTTGAACTGTTGGGACTGGAACTGATGGACAAAACACCTAAACTACAAACAAACTGAGCACCTAAACTGACTAACTAAAGTTAGCAGCTTAGCTCGCAGCACTCACATCCTGTGTCCACGTGATCATTGGAGGAACATGATTTTTAATGTGCTTCATTACTTACAGCCGGTCCATTTGTTTTGGAGACGAGGAGACCTACTTCGTCTCCTTGTAGAAACCCCCCAAATGTTGAGAGCTTAAAGCAAAAACTTTGGACCCAGTATTTAGCTCAACTCCATGAGCTGTTAGTTGTAAACACACCGCAGGACTACCACCACACCAGCTGCTTTTTCCAAGCTATAATGCTGACGTACAATCTCAGGGTTCTCAGTGTTGATCATGATTTATAGGTTTGCAAATATGGTCATTGAATCAACGGTGGAAAAGAGACAAGCAGTAGAAGCAAAGCAGATTCAAAATGCGAAAAATGCTAAACTTAAAGCGAGTAGCCTCTACTCAGAAGCAGAGCAAAATAAAGTCCCTGAAACTTGATTTATACCCTGAGTTTCTCCAAAGGTTCCTAGTCCCTGGGTAAAGTTACTGCAGTGGAAACATGGCTTTACATTCACTTTTTTTAAATTTACTTTTCAACAGTTGCTGCTCCTTAATTGGTTAGGCATCATGCTACTGCTAGTGTTGGTCTTCTTTCTCTTTTTCGGGCTATATGGTTTAGCTCAGATCTCTTTTGAAACAGGTGTTTCAAAACTTTTTGTCAGGTTCAGGTACGCTTTCCAGTTCCAGTTCCAGCCTGTTTCGGATCGGATCCAAAATTATGGATCAATGAGAACCTCCATCTTTGATGAAATGATGCTAGCTTACTAACTAACTAACTAAAAGGATACATGTCAACATAACATTTTGGAGCTGTATTTTGTCTCTTTTTTGGCTTTGAGTCTGTGTACTAAGCTAAACTAAACTGGGGGTGGAACATATCACCGCCCAGAAGTGAGACTAGGGAGAGATAATAATCTTCTCCTTTACGCCCACATATGATAACAAACAAGTCTATTTTTTTCAAATGTTGGAGTATTCATTTAAAAATGATGAACAACATAGAACATAACAACACATAAATCTCACACACACTGTTCAGTTTCACTAGCTTAGATTCAGAATAGAGCAGTACAAGAAGGCATGGATTTGCGAGGGAAAAAGGAGCCCCCCAGGAGATTTGGGGTGCCAGTTAGCTCACCGCTAGAGTGCATGTTGTGACAGTTTGACTTACGGGTGTTTTTTGGGGTGCCAGCCAGGTTTCTCTCCCGGTCTGTAAGATATTTTAAGTTTAATGCAGAATTATATGTTTTAACCCACCAAATGTCAGAAAGGGTACATATATTATACTATGGACCCTCACATTTTGTAAACGTGCTATATAAATAAACTTTGACCTTGACATTGAATGCAATACCAATGAACAATAATGAAAACCACAACTCAACTCTAAAATGCAACAAAGGCAACTTGCATTAACAAAAGTGTACCACGTTAACAAAACAATACTCAAATTCAATTCAATCAGTTCAAAAAGCAGTGCAGTTCAAATCAGTTCAAACAGCAGTTCATAAGTCCATCGTCCTCAGTGGCAAACAAAAGGTGGCACATCAAATAACAAAAATTTATCCTTTCCTCAAAAATAAATGTTCATCTAGTACAAAAACATAGCCACACTGCTCAGAAATAGAAGGGGGAAGGGGAAAAAAAGTTTTTTGGGCACTTACGACCTTGCCTGACTGTTATTGGGATCTGAACCAGTTTGATGGCGATGGATTTGGTATTTTGGGTGCCCCCTTCTCCGACACACACACCAACTTTCTGCGCTTTCGTTAACTGGGCAGACTCTGTGTTGGCGCCAGCGCTGAACGAATCTGAGGTCTGCCTACAGAGTGAGTATGAATGGGCTGTATGAATAGGCGGTGTTCATGGGTGGTGCAGCCTGAGAGGTGCAGGTTGTCACACTGTCCCATGTACAAAGGCACAAAGGGAGTCCTTTCGCGGCAGCCTGGGTTCGAGTCTGGCCTGCATGCCATCCCCTCCCTCTCTCCCACATATCCTGTCTCTCTTACCTGTCAGAACAAACAGACTGGAAATTTGACCATGCATCTTTTGGCGCAGTCTACTGAACATATGGATAATGGACGGAGTTCAGCAAATGTCAGGTTCACTGCTAGAAGGCGTCCTTCCAGCTGCCTGTTTAAGTGCAAACAGAACAGGGAGTCATAACTCAGACTGCACTTAGCAGTCAACTTTGATGGACCTGAGATTCCTTATCATAAATGGTTAAAGGAAGGGACAGACAGAGATGGTAGGAGTACTTCATACAGAATTATTTCAGTCTGCCTGATGAAGTGTCTGTCCGCCTGTCTGCAAATGGATAATCCTGAGCTTCAGTGAGGCAAAAGTACCTCACTTATTTCCTTATGAGCTTGGAGATTATAGAATAGAGTTTTGTTCTGAGCGCAGATATCTATCATGTTAAAAAGAGAAGAACCAATGCTCCCACAAAATGGCTGATAGCACAAACGATTAAGGATTCAACAGTTTAAACTAATGGTGTTTAAAGAGGAGCTTAATTCAGATTCTTAATATAAGTGATAGCACACAATCTAAACTTTAGATTTTAAGGATTAAGAGTGAGTTACAATACTGTACTCAGTCTGCAGAACAAGCCGGTTTATCACATGTAGCTACTTTTGGGAGTTTTTCAGTCTGACTGAGGGGGAGACTAAAACTGTGGAAGTGCTCAGCTCTCTAAAAACCAAATGAGCTGCGTGTACTGATGTGGCTGTGGGTTACAGTGGCTGACTCAGCTGTAATGAGATATTAATGAAGATGTTGGGTAATTTTGGCTGGCGATGGAGAGAGAGAGAGGGATGGCGGAAGAGGGTAGGAGAGAGGAAGGAAGAGGCAAAGGTAGGGAAGCACCAGCTGCTTTTACAGATAATCCATGAGGGGAGAAACAGCTGTCCTCTTCACCTGACTCTCCTCCCTCTCCATCTCCTTCTCCTCCCTTCTTTCCTTTCTACACCAACCTTCAGAAACTGCTTCAGCAAAATGACTTAAATGAAGATATATTACCACAACTAAGGCTCCATCCATTGTTTGCCACACGGATCCACCCACACACCTCTCCCTCTCAACACGTAGGCAAGAGTGTTTCCCTCCATCTCCATCCTGCTGGACAACTCCCCACTCAGTCGGCAATAATAATAATAATAATAATGATGGATTACATTTATATAGCATTTTATAGAGGGGGACTACTCTGAACCACCACCGATGTTTATGATACTCTGAAAGAGTACAGGCAGAGGCTGTTCTGAATGCAAGAACAGTGAATGCCACAAATGAAATTCAAAAGGTGAACCGTGGCAAGGAAGGGCAGCAACTTCTACACGCATTTATCTTAAATATGCACTCATAGACAATCACATGCATGTATGTGAAGACACAGAAGAAATGCATGTGCCACACAAATAAGGGGGGAAAATCCCACCAAGGACAGAGGAAAAACTAACAGTTGGGGAGCAAAATAGTGGAGCCTAACATTATGTTGTAAAAGGAAAGTAGGATTGGTAGGGCTGAATGCAATGTTCTCAATGCAGAATACTTGACAATAAACTGCTATCTGAGGTTGTAACGACATTGGAAAGTAATAAACAAAGGGCACAGGTGCCCATGCTTCATTAATCCTTAAGCTCTTGGTTCTATAATATTTCTCCGGATATCCGAAAGTAATGATGAAGTGTTATAAGTCTGTGTGTGTGCTCTCTTAAGAGCATATCAATGACACAGGTCTCTGATTGGTTACATTTCTTCATTATGCTAATGAGTTGTGAAAAGAATAAACATGCAGAATCCACAAGCTTCAACCTCTCTGAATAGCGTTCTTTCATAACCTTTATCCTCATTAAGTCCAGTATGAGAAAAAACGGGAGATGGTGGCAGACCATTCATCAATCATAACACACTATAATGTCAGCTGGAAAGATCTGCAAAAAGGTCTGAGCTTTGTTTATTTGGCAAGTTCATATGTAACTGACCATCATTCTAGAGTTAAAGCTTATCCAAACAAGAAGTTGTCTCTAGTCAACTTGTAGGACTGAGCCACTGTTCTGTGCTTGCTTAGTGTTTGCATGCTTCTACAGAATAGAGTCATAATTTCATCTCCCAGAGTCAGCGCAGTGTATCCATTTTAATTGAATCAATCCCAATTGCCAACACAAAGCAACATGAGACATGGGCATGGAAAACAGTTCTACCATCACATCTAATCTTCAATTTCAATACTATATAACACCAACTATACTAAAATATTATGTGGATCCAAATGTAAATCCATACTCACGAAAGAGAGACACAGAGATATTTTGAAATTATACTATTGGCAGTTAATGCCTGGTGCACACTAGAGCATTTTCAAATCTAAAACTTTTTGTAATATTTTCATCTTAAGAGAGCACACACCAGACGATTCAGTCAAGACTCAGCAACACACTTTCATAAAGAAAAGAAAATCAGTTGAATAAACTGCTGTCAAAGACTCATTCTGAAGTTGTTGAGGAGATTCTTCTCATATCAGACCAGTCTATAAAATCTTTCTCCCCTTTTCTCCCCCCACTACAGTAATAATCTGACCAACAAATATTTCCTACAGTATTTTTACTTTTCATTCATGCTGACTTATAGTTGAGTAAATGAATACCCTACCAAGGAAAATGCCTTACATGCAGCATGTGAGCTAATAGGAATTAAACAAACAACTTCTTGTCCCATCATTAAATGCTTGTGCATTGTCGGATATTATACAACAGGCAGCAGAATTTGCTCTCTAATACCATTAAATTATGAAGTTAATACAGAAAAGTATCAATGGATTCCCTGTAGGAAGTAGGGGCGAGCATCCCTCAGGGTCTGGATGGTCTAACTATGGATAACTCTCTCTTTCTCTCTCAATTTTCCGAGGGAACATTTAGTAATCGCTGACAAGCCCTGAAGCTCTCTCTCTCTCTCTCTCTCTCTCTCTCTCTCTCCTCTCTCTCTCTCTCTCTCTCTCTCTCTCCAGGTGCCAAATTTCCATATAGGGTTGTATCTTTCCGTAAATGTTCATGTCCAGCAAACATTAGCTTGATGATTAATAATGTTATAATGTACATATATAAAAAGCCTTCACTGTGGGTGTTCTTAAATCTTCCTAAAACCCAGTATAATCCAAAAAGAACGCAGTTGTACACAATGGACTGATTCTGTTTGTAATACGCCAGGTGTCTACGTGAGGGGATGATTTCTCACATGTACAGCTGGTGTGTTCATATATTTTTGGGTACAGGTGGACACGCATGGGGTATCGCAGATGTTTGCATGGGGTATCGCAGGTATGGACAGATGATTTCACTTACATCATGCAGACCTTCGTGGACCCTCACAGCTACATGAAAAGTATAATTAGACCTTCAGTCTGCGGTTCAAATTTTAGAAATGAACTCTCCTCTGGGGTGACTCTCCTCTAAGAAATGCTGCTTTACTGCTACAGGTGCTCTTGTCCTGTGGGTATTATTGACTCCTTCTACATAAACTACTAATGAAGATTAGTTAAAAGACTTAGACTTATTTCTCAGTATTTTTCCCACAAGTCCTGAATGGCAGACAATAGCAGCTTCTTTAAATTAAATGCTGCAAAAAGGCCTCATTAGAGGGATTTCAACACTTCTAAGTGTAGTGTACCAATCAACATCCAGTTCAGTTTAGATTATTACTAGTTGTTAGTCTGAAACTCCCTGTAAAATACAGACCATTTTGGAGATGTAATAATGTCAAATGTAATAATTTCAATAAATAAGCTTTTATTAATAGCAAACACAATATTACAGTTTAACCATTATGTCAATAAATAGAGGAATTGTATTCTTATTTTAATAATGTGAGCTGTTTATGCTTCTGGGTGAGAGCATCACTCTCTATGGAGAAGAACACCACCATGCTTTGTACTCAAGTTTATGTTTCGTATAAATAACTTTATTTTATTGTTCCCTGCATTTGTATCATTGTTCTGTAACTGTGACATTTGTGTTTTCAGGGCATAGCCGCACCCGTTGAGTCGCACTGTTTAACAAAAGAAAACTGTTCATGCCTCAATTGGGGTTGTGAACCATAGTTTAAGAAACCAGGCCTTAGAGGGATTATAGGGAGGCTAACATGTTTACATATCTTGACTTCAAGTAAGCTAGGTTATACAGAAGGGATCTGCATGCAGAAACATTATCTTCTCCTAAACCCCTCTGTCGTAAACTTTGCACATTTGATATACCGACTCATACTGGAATATTTTCAGCTACTGACCTAATGTGACCTGACCAACGCAGCCGCTACAGTAGTTATCCATCATAACCTAAGTTCTATGAGCGCACACTCTGACAAGTCTCTTTCGATGGAACAGTTTGACATTTTGGGAAGTAGGATTATTCGCATAGAAGATTGATACAGATCTCAAATCTGTCAATTAAACATGAAGCCCCAGCAAGCCGGCGGTAAGCTTTGCTTAGTATAGACTGGAAACAGAGGGAAGCAGCTGGCCTGGCTCTGTCCAAATGTAACAAAATTGTGACTCCAAAGCTCACCAGTTAACATGTTATTATTTGTTTGTATAAATTTGAGCACGGACCAATTGATTTTCAACTTATTTTTGCCGTTTTTGCTGTTTTCAGTCCAAAAACAGCTGTTTTCTGTGTCAATAGAGCTGCAGGCTGCCATCTTGGTATTGCACAAAAGCTGCTCTTAGGTTTCGTTTCACTGGTCAAAATGAAGGTGAAAAGAAGTGTTGCTTTGGAGCAGACGGTTTACTGGCCGACTTGTGAAAATATCATATTTTCCCTTATTGCATCTCCATTTACTCTTTAATAGAAAAATAAATAGGTTCATTTACAGTTGATTCCTTAGTTTCTGGCCTATCAAAGAAGACCAGAATTATGCGTCTAGGCCTAATAGTTGAGGAGTTATTACTGATTTATTTTGGGTATGTGATTTTAGGTGTTTTTCCTGGAAATAGGTGTTACATTTACATTTATTCACTTAGCTGATGCTTTTATCCAAAGCGACTTACAATTGCTATTTATGTCAGAGGTCGCACGCCTCTGGAGCAACTAGAGGTTAAGTGTATTGCTCAGGGACACAGTGGTGGATGGGTCACAGTGGGGGATTGAACCCGGGTCTCTCACACCAAAGTGTTAGTTTCCAAGTGGTTAAAACCTTAGAAAATCTGAAGTGTAAGAAAGACAATTTGTGGTTTTACAGAGGGTGTTGTGCACCAGACTTTTTCTTTGCTGGGATAAGTGAGTTTTTTTGTCACCGTGACATTGCCCAGCAACTACCGGATGAATTGTTTGTTTATACACTTCAGCTTTTATGCAGAATAAACATATGAGATATACGTGTTCATTAATGAGCTTTGGAGGTGCTGGTACATGGATTTTGTTACCTTTGGACAGACCCGGAAAGCTGTTTCCCCCCTGCTTTCAGTCAATATATTAAGCTAAGCTAACCGTCTGATGCCTGTAGCCGCACATTTAGGATGCTTTCACTCCTAACCTGTTTGGTTTGGTAAAAATTAACCCTGGTGCATTTGCCCGGCTAGTCCGCTTTCAAGCAGACTCTTTAGCGGATTGCTTCTGATATGAAAGCAAACAAACCAGCCATAGGATTTTATGATAGCAGATATGTGATTTTAGCATTTTAGCACATCAATTTTCCCTGATTAATGGGTCAAAAGCTGTTAAAAATGCTGTGCTTGTACTCTGTGTACAGTGTCAGTTCATTAGTCCATTAAAAAGTGTGTGACAGAAATTTCACAGTAATAAAAAATCATTATTGTACAAGATGCCTCCTTTTCTTCTTGTCTCTATGTCATTATTCATAACTTGCTGTCAATTTGCAGTCATATAATTAGATATTTCTTCGTGAGCTTGTAAATTTTTTATACTAAATGACATAAATATCCAGTTGAGAAGTATTACAGTGCTGCATAAATGTCATTCACCGGAATTTGATTTCCCCACATGGGTCCTGACGAGGATGACAATCACCAAAATGTATAACTTCCATGTTAACTCCTCTTAGTTTGTTTGTAAAAAGTCAATGTGAACAGGAACCAGACCAGAACTTTTCCCTTGGACCAAATGAATCAAATTACAGGTGCGAAAGCCCCTTAATGCACAGACATGAGAGATCTTCGATCTTCTCATCAAACTCTGGGCAAGAAATCTAAATATTTCCAAAAATGCAGACATTTTTCACCTACACTAAAACTTGCATGGGCTCAGCCCATCAGGATGAACCTATTCAAGCGCTTGGGGGCTGTATGAGGATTACTTACTCTTCAGTGACTAGTGGCACAGCAAGGGAACACGTTAAAGGGGTTGCCACGTATACTGTAAACACCCTGAGCTCCAGCTGGACTTTCAGTCAGAGAAGGATGAGTTATCACCCCCACGGGCCCCACAGAAGTATGACAACATAACATGTCATCATCCTCTACACACATATTTGGCATTTTCAAACCTTTACTTAAGCAGAAAAATAAGCTAACAGCACATCCTTAATTATAACTGCCTGGGGGAGTAGATGCAGAGGAGGGGAGGCTTCAGACATTCAAACGGTGATGCATCAGGAGAAGCCCAGTGCGATGAGTACAACTGCTCCAGTGCTGATGTTCACCGACTTGCTCAAGGGCACTTTGAGGGCAGCAGAGGGGGAGGAAACGTTGTTACTCATCTGTCCTCCTACACACATTTTTCTAGCCTCTCTGTGCATTCAAGCCAGCAACCAAAAAAAGGTTTTGTAACTTTTAGGTGGTTGTTTCTCCCACCTCTAAACATGTAGGCAGCTATACCTTACTTACAGTACATCTTCTAACTGCAAGTGTCAACATAAATCTAACAAATTCAGGCTTATTTATGAGCTGTGGGATAGAAATTCCCACATCAATATATTCACTATACAAAACAATGCACTTTTGTGTGCCACCATGTGACCTGTTTTGCAGCATCTAGCACGTTACCTGTGGTACCTGGCATAAGCTGCCTTCCAGTCATGCTTATCGGAGGCATCCCCAGGTTGCTCATGGCTGTTGCCCAGGCGCTGGGGTCTGACATGGGCATCGTCATGGATTTAGAAGCTATGTTACAGTTCCCGTCTGGAGAGAGACAGACAAGAGGAATGAGAAAGTGAGATTTAAAATCCCCCTTTGGCATTGTTATTCTTGTGGTACAAAGAGATGTGCAATGATTTGGATGGGTTACAGGAAAGTCCAAGGTCAAAGCCAGAATTACATTTTAAGGGTGTCAGTTCTTTGGCTTCCTTTTAGGACAAAATCTCTGTACCTTATTGACATGAGTGCTTTGTGATCTCCACCCTCATTTAAATTCTGCGTTCTGTCACAGGAGAGACAAGAGGAGAGGTCACTGTGACCCTGCATTCAGTTCAGACTCTGTATTGACTTTTACAACACTGTCATTTAGGAAATATTCCTGTTCATGCAGTTGTTTGTTGTTCTTCTTCTGCTTAGTCGTTCAACAGCCTAGCCTCTTGGCACTTCCTGTCTCAGCGACCTATGGTCTCTGCTAAAAAGGTTGCAGCTGCTCTGACTTAAAATGCTGTCCCACACATGCACAGAGACAAAGCCAAGCGAACAGACACTGAAATCTTTCAAACTGAGTCTTACAAAATGTTCAGAACACTCACTGTAAGTTAAAGTAAAAATCCTGAACTTAAACTTCTATTCATAAGCTTAAGCAGTTTATCAAATTTCTCACAACTAAGAAATGCTCTTAAATTCAAGAAAGCTCCAGCAATTTCATAAGTTGTTTTTTCTACATTAATCAGCATGATACAACATTAATAAAGTTGGCATTGATTTTATTTGGGATCACTTTCCATTCATCTTCATTGTCTGCACTTGTAGGGTATATCATTGTCTCTGATCATACATGTGATTGATTGTACGATTACTTGACAGCTGCTCTTTAAATTTACTCTTACACTTCACTGTAAGAAGAAGTAACTAAGTAATAACATGTTTTTGATAAACGTGTTATTCCTTACACTCAAGGACATTTTTTATACTAAATTGCCCTCTACTGCATTGTGCAGTGTAATTCTCAGAAGTCTGATAAATACAAGCCTTGACCAAAGTTTAATTTGATACACATTACACAAAGCCATGAAGCAGCATGCATTCAGCGTAACATTACCTCAGAGCAAAGTAGAAATCCAGACATTATATTTTCCGAGGCATAAAAAACAGAATTTCTCCAACATACCGCTACAAATGCACTTATCAGCTGCCACACAAAACCTCAGGCTCATGGTTCTCTGCCAAGCCTTAAGTCTTACATAGAAAAGCAAACATATTCAGATCCCCATAGATAAAAACCCTGCAGTTAAGTCAACAGGAAGACATCATACAGCCACCAGCGGTGCATTCTCCTGATTTGGAGTTCATTTCACAGCTCTAAGTAGTTTTACAACTCTTGCTGGTTGAGCTCCTGCTGGCAGACCTGTAAATTACCAAGCCACAAGCCTGGCTTCCTCTTCCCTGACACTAGGTTTAACTGTGGTAATACAAACAGCACAGAACAGCACTGGGATTTTAAAAGTTTTTCCCAATGCTGGGTTTACTTCACAATGTGTGTGTGTGTGTGTGTGTGTGTAGTCCATCGCTTGTTCTGTTGTCTGTATATATATATATATATATATATATATATATATATAATACTAACATGCTAAGCAATTTCACTATCACACTGACAGCACACGCTGAGATGTTTCTTGTACTGCTTCTCTAAACATAAGCTAGTTTAAATGTTTATACAAAAAAACAGACAGATGTTTCCCACTTGACTGTAAATATGACATTTCAAATAAACATTTATAACATTTATTTATTACAATAATATATTCTGGCCACAGCTTGACCATTTATATTTAATTGCAATGATTAAGGCTGTGCTTTGCATTTTGTGAATAGGCTCTGACAAAGGGGAAGCCACCCAACCAGCGCGCTTGCCATATAGCAACAGGACTGTTTTATATTGCCTTTCATTCTGCTAATTAATATTCTTCTAAACATTCCACTAACACAACAACAGCCTCCCCACTCAGACCTACTCATTATAAGTTGTCTGTATGTTTCCAAGGCAAGGCCCAATAACACCTCCATTGTTGTGGTGTTGCTATGTTAGTGTCCCTGACAAGAGCTTCACAGGACTGTTAACTGCTTACAACCCCATTAGCTGTACTGCTAACTGGGCGGCAGTACATTCAGAGGAGAGATAATACAGTGGGAGGAGAGGAATGGTGAAACATAAAGGTTAACGACACATCCATGATCATTTTAATGCAGGTTTACAACACTAGGATAAGTGTCTATTTGAAAACGAATGCAGGATTTAACAATAAACTGCCTACTCTCCTGCTGGCAGTAAGATGCTGATTTGGACTGGAAAAGAGGTCAGAAACTGGCCCAGTTGGGCTTGTGCCCAGAAATAGCTTCCTGACTACTATTTCTCACCCGGTGACGCTGTTATCAGTCCTCTGCGATCGGCCCACTCTCCACTTTCTTACGTCTTTTTTAACAAATCAGATTGCGTGCCAGCTCAGAGTTAGTCAGAGAGTAGTGTGGTGTGTCTGTGGAGGCTGCTACTTTGAATTACAAAGCAAGGAAAAGCATCAGTTACCCATTAGGTGAAAATGATGAATCAGCCTTCACAAGTTTTGTACCATTTGTCAGCAATAAGGTCTTCAGAGCTGGCTGAGTTTCTAAAGGAACATTTGCAACAGTTGTCACATCCTCATGCCAATAATGGCAACAAATGCCACCAAATGTAGCCAGTAACACCTACAGTAGCCTGGGTGATTGTAAAGTGATTACTTGACAACCATCTTTAGATGTGAAAAATGTGTCAGCAAGACGACTATTCACTTGGTTTGTATTAGTAATCACACAAGCCATTAGTTGGTCAGCTTAGTTGGCAGCTCAATACTACAAATGTTTAAATATCTAGCCATAACTCTTAAACTATTTATCCTTCATTAAATTATTTACATTGGTCTATAAAAAATAACAATCTTTTTTATACAGATAGTACAAAATGCTGATTATTTCAGTTTTTGACATCTTTGTATAAACTTGTGCTTGGTCAAGTGTGAAAGATTATTCTTGACCGAGGTATGTCCTTGGTCATTTGCTGAGGTCACTCCAATGTTAATCATAAAAGCACATTTGCCTTCTAGCCCTTTCAGAATCAGAATCAGAAATACTTTATTGATCCCCGAGGGGAAATCTTTTGTCACAATTGCACACTTGTCAAAGATAGATAGATAAAGCGTATATAAACATAAGAGTATAAATATAAAATATAAAGACAAAAATAAAGGATTGTGGGTATGTACAATATTTACATTAATATCAGTTATTATGGTGAACCAAAAAGAACTAGTGAATAAATAGCAGCAGAGAATATTGCACATTAATTATTAAACAGATAATATTGCACAAAAATACATAATACGGTCCACTTTAAAAACTAATTAAGTGTCCATGTGTCAGACACTTAGAGGGAGGACTTCCTGTGGCGCTCTGTGGTGCATTTTGGGGGAATGAGTCTTGCACTGAAAGTGCTCCTGTGTTTGAGCAACACGTCGTGGAGTGGGTGGGAGACATCCTCCTCTCTGACACAACCGACAGAGAGTCCAGCTCCACCCCCACAACGTCACTGGCCTTGCAGATCAGTTTGTCGAGTCTGTTAGCGTCTGCTGCCCTCAGCCTGCTGCCCCAGCATGCAATAGCAAACAAGATAGCACTGACCACCACAGACTCATAAAACATCCTCAGCATCGTCCTGCAGATGTTGAAGGACCTCAGCCTCCTCAGAAAATAGAGACGGCTTTGGCCCTTCCTGTAGAGGGCTTGAGTGTTCTTGGCCCAGTCCAGTTTATTGTCAATGTGCACTCTCAGGTATTTAGAATCCTCCACAATGTCCACACTGACCCCCTGGATGGAAACAGGGGTCACTGGTGCCTTTGCTCTCCTTAGATCCACAATCAGCTCCATAGTCTTTACCCGAGTCCCCCACCACAGCTTTGAATCTAAACAAATCTAAATTAATGTCGTGTGGACAATCTATCTGTGTGTAAACCCTCCTCACATAATGGCACTATAATTTGTTTTCCTCATTTAATCATGGACCTAATGGATAGCTCCTTTTGCTAACATGTCATTTGATACACTCAAATATGATGGTCTCGATGTCGCTGATGCACACTGACTTTCCCAGAAAAAAAGTTTATAATCTGTCTCCTACCCAAACTAAGTGGATCCATATGTCCAACTGATTTAAGATTTGGTAACTACATTTCACAACTTTACTGTGTTTTCAGTGAGAGATGACTGGTGGTTTTGTATCTATAGAACCAACAAAGCAGGTAAGATAAGCACACATTCAGTCAAAAGAATGTGCAGCTCAATAAAACAGAGGCAAACAGAGACAACAAACTAAACCATACATATAAACTATTTTAATATTGCACCAGCACAGTCATCTCTTAAAGGGTTTTTCTGAATATATTTGATGTTATTTGATCTGTCAGATATTTGCTTTTCATTTCATCATGCTCACATCCTGCTCACATCATCTGTCAGACACAATAAACAGCCCCAGTAATGTGAAAAACCAATTCACACCACCTTCACTCTATGAAGCCATGTGCCTCATTATAAGAGTCACAGTTCAAAGCCCTTAACTTTCAAGCTAGCGGTTCAAGGGAAAATTGTAATAACAGGGTCAAGGTTAAGACAAAGTCTGATAGCTGCTGATAATGAGTCAAAAACCATCAGAGAGAGACATCTGGGACAACTCATCTCGATCATGCCTTGATTCTTTGGTTTGGTTTGTCCAAAAGCCAATTAAACATGAGGTACCACGCTGTTCCACACAATTATTTGCTGAAGTTGTGGCTCAGACACTGATCAAGTCATAAAGCGACCTGAAAAGATGTCATGTTAACTAAACTCAGTGGGGGTAATACAGCAGCTGATTGGAGTTGGATAACCGTGTAGAAACATGTCCTCTTTTGGCTTTTATAACTGACTGTGGATCCTTGTGTGTATGTGCCATGATTTTGCATAAGCTACATAGGTAGGTTAATACTGATACAGTAAATGCAAAATGTTTACCATCAACATGTATTTGTGTTTCCAACAATATCTGCTCATGGCAACTAAATCATCATTAAACCCTACATGTTTAGAGGAGTAGTTTGACAGGTTAGGGGTAAAAAATATTCTAATTCACTTGCCTGCTGAGAGTTAAAATAAAAAACTCTCATGTCTGTACGGTAATTATGAAGCTAGAGCCAGCAAAAACCAGTGGGGGGACAACAGCTAGCATGGTTCTGTTCGTCTGAAAAACAGAATCTGCCCACCAGCTTCTCTACGGCTCAGCTAATTAACATGTTAGGGTTAAAAAAAAAAACATATACAACCTAAGGCTAGCATTTTGCTGGTCAAGTTGCATTGTGGGTAATGTAGGTGCCAGGTTTTGATAAGAATGAGGAATGTGTGAAGATAATATGCATCGATTTTGATTTTTTGTATCAAAAAGAAGTGCAAAGCTAAGTTGGTAGAGTCCTCTTTGAAAGTTAGGCAATGGCTGTGGTAAGGATTACATATTGAAATAGTCCATATTGAATCCTGCCTTGATGAGACAAATGTGAAGTCTCAAAGTATCACTGGCAAACCTTACTTGATCCAGAGTTATCAAAAGCCTGGAGAGAAAACCAAAATAAATATGTATGACAACATTATGAGTGGCTATTTTTAGAATTATTAGAATTTGTAGATCCACAATTGAAAGGGCAGTCTACACAAAGCTGAATCACCTGCAAAAAAGACTTTAAGCTTCAAGAACTTTAGAAGCCAAATGCTTAGTTAGTCTCACTCAGTCTATTCATATTTCCAATTAAATGACTTTATATAACTAATTATAACAAGTTATAACTAAATATAACTTTTCTCTTTTCTCTGCCAAAGACTCCCTGAAGACCGCTTTCTTTTCTGACTCAATAGTTTGTCTCTAAAACTAAACATGAATATCGACATACTGTTCAGCAGTTCAGAGCATACAGTACATTGTCAGTAATTGTCATACATCTAATGATGAATGAGAAGCTATCCCTGTGCGTGTAGTGCCAAATTACATTGAAGATTTAATTAGGCAGAGACAAATTTTTCAGTGCATGTCATTTTCTTTGTGCCTTTTTTATGACTTGCTTTTTCCTGCTGTGTCAGAAATTGTAAAATGTCAACTTAGAAGCTGAGTCTAACTGCTTCTATTCACTGATCTTGTGAGCAAATTCAGCAGTATTTCTGCCTACTAACATCTAATATACGTACATATATGGTAAATGTTGTTTTGGTAAAAAAACTGTGCAGCAATTCAATGAGAAATAAAAATTATTCTCTTCGCACTGTTTTGGGGTCTAATAAGTCAATTTGTGGTTTGCCTGTGGTGGTAGAGGAATTTCCTGCAGTATATTACATTTGCTTTTTCTGCCTCTGATCATGTAATTTCATTTCCATTAAAGAGCCAGAGTGTACCTTCTGCTATACAGTACTTTCTGTCAGTTTGGTCTGAACCCCACAACCAATTGCTTTGAATCCACTGACACTCTCTTTGCCAGTCAAGGGTGCATTCATTATTTAACATACAGTTAAAGCAACAGGTAGGAACCTTCAGATACAGTAGTCCTTTATTTTTATCGTGTGTTTGCAAGTGTTTGAACTTATTTCCTTCACAAAGGCAGAATTACTGGATAAAATGAGTAAAAAATTGTCCTTAAATAAAACTGAAGGCCACAATTCAAGTTAAAAATCATTCTTTCACCTGTGATTGTTGCAACAAAGCAAGTTATTGCTTTTATGCTACATGATTTTTAACAAGGTGTTCCCAATATGCTGAATATGTAGGTTTCTCTATTGTGTAACTTTTTTAATAATTGATATTGACAGGCTTGCAGTCCTTCTGAAGGGACTGTCTGGTTAAAATGAATTTGCCAATGGGAAGTTGATTCCCCTTGTGCCCCAGAGTCATAAGCTTGTGAACTCTCAGGATTGATTTCAGACTGAGGTCCACTGATCTTCTGGACTCTGATGATTGGCCTTTAGCTCCACTAAACGCTCCCTCGGGGGGGTGGGGCTGATGGGAAATGAAGCCATTTTAAGGCCTATTGGCTGTAAACCTCCCAGCCAAGAGAGAAGCCGGGGGGACCCTTTCATTCAGTGAGCAAGCTTTCAAAAGGAAACCACTATCGTAAAGGGAGAGAGAGAGAGATGGAGAAGAGAGTGAGTGAGTGAGTGAGTGAGAGCACGAGAGAGAAAGAAAGAAAGAAAGAAAGAAAGAAAGAAAGAAAGAAAGAAAGAAAGAAAGAAAGAAGCTCATGACAAAAGTAAGAAAAGAAAAAAGGATTTACGTGTAATAAATGCAAAATATATAGTAATATATATACTTAATTATATTAACTTATATTTAATAATATATTGGTTAACTGGAATGAATATGAAAACAATAACTTATTATTTTAAAAATAACCAACACACATTTTTCCTAGAGGGAAAAATCACACTATTAATCACAGACTTATTCTAAAACAAAATTTGTATACGCAAATGTATTTGCATGCTTACATTAATTGGGGATGGGGAGGTAGCACTTTCTGCACTATTAGTTAATTTAGGTCTGATGTATGTAAGGTGAGATCTGATCATTTACATGGAAAGTGAAACCTCACAGGCTCTTCGAGCAAGTTCATCCTTAATCATAAAAAGACACAACAGGCACAATAAAATGCATGGATAGCAAAACTGCCTTCTAGTGGTGGATGGCTTCTTGACCTTACTGCGTTTGTGTTTGTGTGTGTGTGTGTGTGTATGTGCACATGTGTCTTTATACATCCTCCTCACCTACACACAACATCAGCACAACCAGGCAAGTGAAACTACATCAGCACAAAACTTGGATCATCCCAACCGAGAGCAATCTATCATAAATTTAACTGTAGCCAGAGAGTAGCAGTTGAAAACAACTGTAATGAAAGAGTGAACACACACTCTCACACCAATCCAGTCTCATAAAACTGTTTTGCACTTACAATAAAGTTTTGCAAACAAAAAGCAGGCAAGGATGTTCAGTGCCAATACAAAAATGTAGATGTTAAGTTTGGATCCTTTTATGATTCAACATTGTGATGGCATGAGGTTTTCCACAAATGTAATATACAATAGCCAAATAGGTGCATAGGAGCACAGCAATAGAACACATTACTGCACACACACACATAGGAATAGTACGTTAACACACAGTTGCTCTCACACACATCATGCTTGCTTGTCAGTCACTCAGCCTTCTTCCCTTGTGCACAAATGCACAGATACAAACAACACAACATTGTTAATAATTTATATCCTCCCTTATCGACTGCTTTGATCTGTAAGTTACAGTCCTGTAGCTATGTAGCTACCAATGACGTAATGTTGTCTTTTAAGAAGTTGTGTATATATATATATATATATATATATACACACACACACACACACACACACACACACATATATATATACATATACACACACATATACACACACACACACACACACACATATATATATGTGTACACACATATACATATAATACACATACATATAAAAACACAGAACAGCAATAATAAGGAGGGTGCTCGGGTAAAATAGCCTGAACTTCACAGTCAGGAAAGAAACTAAGTTACTGTGTCATTGTGCTGCTAAAGATTTTGGAATGACAAGGTTTCCTAATACTATTTGCTCTCAACTGCTGTGCCTTCATATATCATAATCTTTGCCGACAGGAAATATGCAGGAAATGAGGCACAGGCAGATAGTTGTGTGTGCAGTGATTAACCAAAATATTTCAGTGATGCCTTATTTGTCACTATATACCTCTTTTTATTTATTTGCAAATAAGAATTATATGTATAGTACTGTATTTTTTTATTTTAAAGGGCATTTTATGTATTGGTATATTTACAATATAATTATACAATTTTATGCAACTTCCTTGAATCTGTGGAACATATAGTGCCATAGTTGGCTGTGCCACCTCCCTTGCTCCAACTGTTTTTGCTATTTTTCCGTCTGTTGTGTTTTTTGTCTGTCCCCTCTTCTGTGTGTTGTCTGGGTGTGGCGCTCCGGTCTCTCTCCCTGGCTACATCCCTGTGACTCATCCCGTAATCAAGACCTGCAGTATATAAAGCACAACTCTTCACTCCATCCTCTGCCATATCCACCTTTGCAGTATTCACACAAAGGCCAACTTCTGAATCTCGCCCAGTGTTTTGCTCATGTTGCTTGACTTTTTGCCTGAGTCTGTTTTTGCTTGTGCCTCAGGTGTTGTTCCCTGAGAGATTACGGCCTGTCTGCCTCCTTCAGTGCCTCTCTTGTTTTTCCACCGCCTGCCTGCCTTTTTCACAAGTCTGCAAGCAAGCAATGTGTGAATGTGTGAATCTGAGAATTTCCTTTTGCAACCTCGTCTGTGTCCTGCTACTGGGTTCTTAGGAGGAGTACTAAACATAACAGCTAGTCATTTTTTTAAGTTTCTCCCTTTGTTGTACTATATGCCATGTGTAACTTTCGGTTGTTTGGATGAACTTGAGTAATGAGTGTTAGAACACCTGTCAGATCATTTAGAGCAAAACCTAAAAGATAACTGCAGTTGTGCTCCTCTGCTCAATTTGTTTGACAGTGATAGGGTTTTCAATACAATAAGAAACTGAACTGAAAAGGCGTAATTTCCAAATTGGCCAGCTTGTGTTGGATTCTAGTCCAATTTTCTATGTGTTGGCATTGACAGTATTTTGAAGTGAATATTGTTACTCTAAAATGCATTGAAGTGAATGTATAGTACATTCTTCTAAATGTTCTCAGATCAGATTACAGTACAATAAAACCAGAGGGGATCAATTAGTTTAGTTAGAGCTGTGTTGTGTAAGACCTACAATTTATCTTCATTGAGTTCAGCTCTGCATTTGCAAGAAAAAATAAAACACTAGCAAAAAAAATAGCCAAAAAGCATGAAGTTAAATCATCAACACAAACAAAAATATTTAAACCAAAATAATGCTGTCTGTGTAAGATATCTGAATGTGTGTTGAGCAGTGACATATTTCTGTGTAAAGAAAAATTCAGCCACGTAGAATAATTTTGTGGTCTACTTGGAAATTATCTTGTCAGTGTTTTTTTTTTACCACTATATAGCTTTAGAGCCACTTAGCTAAATCTAATTCAGTTGAAAGTTATTTTTAATGCTCTTATTAATTAATTTATATTTTATATATATATATATATATAATATTTTTTAATATTAATTTTTATTTGACAACTGTACAATTGGATTTCTTCACATATTCCAACAAATAACTACAGTATATTTCGCAACAATCTGTTGTAGAATGAATTATTGTTCTAAAATCAAATTTAGAAGGCAAAAATACATTATGCAAGTTCTGGTTTCTGGTGTCTCTCTAAATGAGTTATTAAAAAGGCAGACATACGAAGAGAAAGCATTCTTCCTGTTTTTGGAGTGTATTTTTAAAAGTACTTTTGTGGTTGTAAACAACCTTTTTTTATATCAGAGGTCGTTTTTAGACAAGTGGAGCACAAATTCTCTTCTTGTTTTGTGTTGTCAGGGAGCAGACACTTGTTCAGACACTTAAGCGGGGCCTTTCTCCTCATTGGCCTGAAGAGGCAGAGAGGGCGCAGACACTTAGATTCACTGGATGTGTAGAGAGCAATGCCTGGGTTCTCTTACATCTATATAAATCTCCTCCAGCTCGGCACTTCAAACAATCAGCAGTGCATTATGAGGTTTAGGATGGACACTATTGATTGATCCTTTCTCCTTCTACCCTTGAGGGTGTACTGCCGGCAAATGTGCCTTCATCCCCTACAATTAATCTAATCAGCCTTAATAAAAGCATCCATTACTGAGGCAGCAGCATTGACAGGCAGGAGCAGAATGTTTACTGATGAATAATCAAACACAGGAAAATACTGATTGGTCTGCTGATCCAAACAACCTCTAAAGCTGCCACATTACTTGACCATGTATTCTGCCGATGCGCTTCTCCAGAGGTTTTCAGAGTGGGAGGCGGACCTCCAAACTGTTTGAGGGGAGGCTCAGTGATAATTTTATTTATCAAAAGGAATACAGAACAGCTTAAATGTGTGTGACTTTGTTAAAGAGATAGTTTAAATATACAGCAGTTTTGAGTAATTTTACTGGTTATCCCACTTTTCCAGAGTCAGCAACTAATAAATGCCTTAGGACAGACCTTTTTTTTGACTCAACTGCTGTGTGTCTATGGTATCAAATAATCTCTTAAATTAGGTCTAGGACTTGAGCGAAACTAACCAAGTAAACTATGGGGGCGGTGAGGAGGTGCCGTTTTCCAAGCCTTGTCTGAGGGGAGGGCCTTCAGGGGTGGACAGTCATGTAATGAATGTAAGCCAGTGGGTTTTATCTTAATCATCAACAGCCAGCCAATGGTTTGCAAAAGTATGCATAGGAAGGCACCACACTTCATTTTTCAATATTATGTACATAAGAATATATTTAACAAAAAGGCACTGGTGACTCACTTTCTAATTTTCAGTAGAATAACACATTTTTGAAAAACACAAACAGATGTGGATGATATCAGACATTGCTTTGTAAAATTGACATGGCTTACGGGGCTTTATTTTCACTTTATTTCCTCACCAGTTTAGATAAGGCAAAACACAACTTCAGGCGATGTGAACACTGGGGAAGAGGTAATTCTGATGTATTCATTCTCTGTTTTGTCTTTGATGAGTTACACCTCTCAGGCAAGTACAGTAGCGTCTCAGTAAGTTTATTCTAATACATTTAGGAATGCAACAAGAAAAACAAAAGTCTGGAGACACCACCTACGACTGCCTTAAACTGTGAATATGTCACAGAAACAAACGCCTTTTGTTTTAACAAACTGAGTAAATAAAAAAAAGACTTATTAATTCAACATTGTGTTTTGGGACTATCTTCAGGTTATTTGACGCTTTTCCATATTTGTTAGGATGCTCATGGCCCAGCTTGTGTCAGTCTCCGCTCTGAAAATACAACCTGCTCAGCCCACTGTGTAACCACCAGAAATATACAAGACTGCATGTGGACTGTACTGCAATGAGAGGGACAACATGCTATGTAGAGAATTTGTTGGAGCTGACATAAAACATGTCTGGGGCAGCAGGAGCCTAGAGATTAGAGAAGTGAACTTGTGACTGAAATCCACTTCTTGGAATTTCCGAGGGAAAATGTAGGAGGAGAGATCAAATAAATAACACTCTCACCTCCCTCAAATACCATTGATTAAGCCTTGATAAAGGAACATTATCACCGGCTGCTTCAGTGGAGCTGCTTAAGGCACAAAAGTAGCTGGACTTGGCTGCTCAGTATGAAAGTGTGTAACATGGTGGCCATGGCTAAGCAAGCAGACTGGAGAATCACAGCAATGTGGATTTGCAGAGAACCTTTTGTCTCCAGCCACACATCCCTCACCTGGATCGTTAGATCAAGAGTTGGAGGAGGAAAGTTGGACAAAGTATTGGCCCACTGCCAACCCATGATATACCTCTGCTAGCCACTACAACCAATGAGCTAATAGTAAAAGGTCGGCCCTGGCATTTTTGGCCAAGGTAGCCCACCAAAATCGGTCGGACACCCCTCACCAATACACCATCGTTCCATTTAGGGGGTCAGATTAGGGGTGTGATGAAACACTGAGATGTGACATTGCACAAGATTGGTGTCCATGACAACAAGACAAGCATATATTTTAATAGACCTACAATTTATTAAAAAATATTTACAGTTAAAATATTGAATAGGGGGGTCTGGGGGTCCTCCCCCATAAGAATCTGAGCATTAAACACTTAATTTCCTGCATTCTGGAGACATCTTCTGCACCAATTTGAGGTGGAAATGTCATTTTTATAAAGGGAAGCACAAAATTCAGATAGCAGGTGACAATTCACAATGTAAAAACATATTAAAATATAATCCAGTAATCAGTAGCTTATTATTTTTATATTAACAAATGCTTTCAAAAAGTGGTGGCTACATGTCCCCAGTGTAAATGACCCTCCCTCCCTGCTCCCTCCCTACAGGCTGAGCTGCTCCATGCTTACCGCACCTCCACTCTCCTCCTGCTCACTTTCTCACTCAGCCCTGTCACTTTGTCACTCTGTTTCACTGTCTCACACCTCCTAAACTAAATCCTGTCACAAATCAACAATCACAAAACAGCTATATTATAAAGAGTACCTACAGATAATGTTCCAAGCAAGTCATATGACGATAAATGAAAGATTTTTGTCAATACTTGCTTTTGTTCACAGATAAAATGTTAAAACCAACTACTGGTGTACTACAGCTAACGGTACCTACATGTGGATACTCTGCCCATGCAGTCACTGTGCATGGAAACGTTTTTAAAATCTACCTTTCTTTTGCTAGTTTCTCCAACGTTATCTACCCTGACTTTAATATTATACAGAAAGAGAAAAGAGAACACAAGGACAAGAACATGGTGAGTAAAAAAAAAAAAAACATTCCATGGGTCTTTCTTTATATGAAACCAGCTGAGCAGGTGAATGCAAGCTGTGAACCCTTCATGATTTCACAAATCAAATCTATTTGAATCATGAAGGGGAGATGAAGATAAGGGTGTTAAGAGAGGCCCTCTTGACAATCAAGACATGTGTTGAGCACAGGGTGCAATTCCATAGTGAGGAAGAAGTTAATAATTTGCACATTGTATGCCATACAATGTCATGCTGTGCAGACGGAGAACTTATAATTGTGATTATTTAATTTTCATGCTACGCACTGAAACGCTGACCAATGTATTCTGCACATCTGTCCATCAGGTGTGTATTTCTGCCTTCCAGAGGTGGCTTCATTGGCTGAATCATAGCTTACCAGTGAAGCCTTTAAATACTCTCATTGTCGCCGCTGAGTGCAAATGTAGGAGAAGCAGTCAAGTAGATGTCTGTGCACAATGGCCTATTCACAGGCTTGTACGTGATTATCGGGTCGCAGGGGTGTTTGGTAATTAAGTGGAGGAGCTCTGAGGTCCCGGAGCCAGTCAGCATCTATCCTGGCAGAAGCAGGACACCCAGCAGCAGCAGGAACAGGAAGAGAAGACTGGTTAGCAAAGACAACCACTTCCTGCTCCTGTCGCTCAAAACTCATTCCACCTCCTGTTCTCTAGCACCCCTTAAACACACTTGGATTATGAGGTGTTCCTGCTGACTAGCCATGGTGGTGCAGTGTCGGTCTCAGGTAGTGATTGCATGTTTGAGGAGGTGTATGAGTGTGTGCTTACTCTCAGCAGCATGCCCCAAACCATTAGCGTTGTGACAGGGACCATGGAAACAAAGATGGAAGTCACCGGTTACACATCACCTTTATACAGTATACCTTATTATGTCCATAGATTCATCAATAATTGAATCAGACATCCACATCCACATCCACACACACACACACACACACACACACACATACCATATTTTGTTTCTTGACCTGATTTGGACCCCCTGATTTGAACCCTCTAGGTGGGTTCTCTCTTTGTTTTCTTTTCATTTTCCTGATATAAAGATGATGGACAAGTAAAAATTTATTTATTTATAGTCAATAAAAACTCCTTTAACTCATCTCTCAAGAACAGTTGCTAAGCATATGGTACATCAAATACTAATCCAATCCTGCAGAAGAGCAATAAAATTGGTTTTACTATACCTATTAAATATGTCACAGCTCAGTATGAGAAGATATTGGACGAAGAATGATAGGCACACAGGTAATTACTGTAGCAATGACTAGAAAGGCCTCCCTTAGAAAAAGTAATTGGGAAAAAATCCTGTTGTGGATCCATGATCAGGCTGAAATATTCAAAAGCAGAATGACAGCAGGAAGGATAGCTTACATTACAGATGAATTAAAAAAAAAAAATGTACACACACAATAAAAAATGTTAGTTAACTATATGTGCTCCAAATCTTAAAATGTGCCATGTGAAATGGATTTTTCTGGTAAAGTTATAAGTTAATTAAAGACAGCAAATGTTCCCTCATGTGATTCATCTGGCTCATCTATTATACAGTGACTCAGAATACGACTTGAGGATTCATCAGAGAGGTGTGACGTGTGCTGGCCAATGCATTCAATGACATTCAGCCATCCTGCTCAACAGCAAAGACAAAATGGATTTGAGCAGACAAAGAAAACCCCTTCTGGTGGGTAAAAAAAAGAAGCCTGAAAGCGACAAAACAAAACTTTTAACAGCCACAATAAAGATAAAGTCAAAGGAATAACGTCTGTCAAAAAATCTGCCATAGAGAGCTGTCAGTCAAAACAATCCCTCAGAGACACATAACAGTGTGTGCCGTCTTGTCATTCAGATGCATACAATTCTTCAGAGGGAAAAACAAAGAGGCAAAAAGACTGAATGAGCTGTTGATTCTGGGTTATGTGGGAAACAAAACATAACAGTGGAGGAGGTACGCAGAATGGTCAAAGCGCCACTTGTAGAACATATTGTGAATTTTACAATACAAATAAAAAAAAGAAGCTAAAACACCCGCTTATGTTTCGGCGCTTTCATTAACAAACCTTCAAAACATCCTTAAGAAATACGAAATTAAAAGGTGGGCATTCCCAAAATGTTCAAGGCCCCAGTGCTGTGTCTTCCTACTCAAATACAAAAAGGATTTCAAGAGCTGTGGGAATACTGTATATGTGAGATACGAACAGAGGAAACACACAGGATTCACATTGATTTCCATGTTAAAAGGAAGGAGACACTCACATCATTACAAATGTCTCTTCAGCCCAGTTTAGGAACTATTTAACGGAAGAAAGACTCGATTAGGATACTGTAGCTGCTTATACCTTGTTTAAAAATATGTCTGAACCTTGATGTGACAGATCATGGCCTAAATTAATCAAAAGGCTCCACATTGACCAGTAAGGGTCCTCCTAAGTGGGTGTCTGGGGAGACGAGCAGCCGCTCAGATGTGGGCGTACGGTCAGAGATATTTAGCTATAGTCTCTCTCTCTCTCTCTCTCTCTCTCTCTCTCTCTCTCTCTCTCTCCTCCCTGGCTTCCCTTTGAAGACATGAAGATGGTCTCTTCAAAGTCCTATGTTATTAGATTCAGACAGGGACAGTGCTTTTAAAGTCTGGCAATTACAGCTCCCTCACTCTTGTGTCAGAAAATAAACAGCAGGAAGCCTCCAGGAGGACCAAATAAACATGCATGCAAGTACATGATGGATGTGTTACATGCATGTACTGCACACACTGTACACACACACACAGCTTTTCCCAGTGCTACAAAATTTAATCGAGTCCATCATTAGTGCTTTCTGCTGTGTATGTTATTATTGCTAGCAAGCTGATATTTTTAGTTAGTTAGTTAAGTCCATGGTTAATTGATGTATGGCCTTCAGCTATAAACTCAAATCTTTACTTACATTTTTTTTTTTAACAACCCTTAAATCCCAAACCTACACCACACTTTGGCAACGAAAGCCGAATTTGCAATAAGATCAGGGCCAAATTTAACATCAATACTCACCTCTTCAAACATATTACTCATACTAATCAGTAAGACTACTCAATCACTAAATACCAACTCCCTGATCAGTTGTCATTAAGATGAATGACTTATTAATAGTTCACTCCAGAACAAAGGACGACACAGGGGCTGAGTTGCATTTTATGCACTCTCTCCTCCAAATAACCTTTAATTAAACAACACGGCTTTACCTGCAAACTTTAATTGCCTAACTGACCAAGCAAACTCAATTTGTACTGCAGTACTCAAAACAAAAGTAAGAGAGTGCTTTGCAGAAAGAAGGTGTATTAACTTTCAGAGAAATACAGAGTCATTACGTTACAAGTTGCAACACGGTGGATATTATAGAAGCACGGACCAGGTAAAGCGACTGTGAACACAATAGTGCAGATGTAATTTGTTAGCTACCACGTTGGTTTTGTTTTGAAAGGCTAACATGCGCCGCAGCTGCTGCTGTGAACGGAATCGCAGGAGGAAAAGTCCAGATGACAAGTTCTGTTTTTTTCACTGACTTTACACAATGTAGCCTACTACTGATGTACAAAGTTACCAGGGAGAGACAGAAAGATGCGGGTCACACTGACAGCAGAGGCACGTTAGGTCTGTGAAGAGAAGTGAGTGACACTTAAAGAAGTTCCTACAAATAGTAAAAACATGCCCCTAAAACCGCCAGACATCTGTCAGCCAATCGTGCCGCACTTAACTAGCTGTAGAGGTGCAGTTAAAGTGCAAGATTCCAATTCTTAAGGCTTAATAGTCATCTATCTTAATAAGTCACAGATTTGTGAAAACAACTTCATATTCTAGATATTGCATTAGGATTTTAAAGCAAATACTGGATAAATGTGTGAAGAAAGAAAATGGGCAGACAATTTGGACAGCCTCTTTCTGACAGCATTGGACCTAACCCCACATGTATTTCTCAAAGTGCACCGTTTTTAATTGGGATTGGGATTGCAGGACCTATGACCACCCAAATCTATTCACCGACACATATTTATAGATCCAACATTTAAAAGTGTTAACATTAACAACATTCAAAGAACTCTCCTAGCAAAATTATCCTTTGGGAAACATATTTGATGTCGATTTTGTTATCATGTCACATGAGTTGTTTGTAAATGTCAGCAGACTGGTTTTCCTAATTTCACAGATTAAGTTTATCCTTGGATGGTGGATCTGTTAGAGCAATGAACTTTTGTTTGTTTCTCCATCATTAATGTTGAGGTTTTCCATTATTTATAAGAAGGTCTGCCTTCCAGAAAAAAAGGAAGCCTGTTTCATCAGAACCATTCAACAGTTTAATCAAACATGAGGTAGACCGAGCAAATAAAAAAAGTCATTATTGTACTCAGTGTGGTTGAATTCACTGAGTTAGCAGACATCAGAGATGTAAAATCAGTTCTCAGGATAAATATTATCATTTCTGTGAAAGAGGTGTTCAGAGAGCTTACATTGCCTTGTATGTTAAGCGGCCATTTGTGATAGTAGGATCACATCCATGCTCCAGGTTACATCAATGACTTGTCGGTATATGAAATATAATAAAATGAATAGTGAATATTCAAAAGATACAAAAGGCGTCAAAACCCATATGGACATTACTATAAAATATGAATTCACTTCAGTTATAATTAATGTTTTTAGTTACATTCATGATTTGCAACTTGAAACAAAATCAACTGGTAATTGCCTATTTTCCTCTTTGCGGTCAGTGGTGGAGGAAGTACAGAGAAGTCCTGCATTAAAAATCTTAAGTAAAAATACTAATTCACTCAGAGCGTGCACATATGTACTGTTATCGTACAATGGAAATAATTAAGTAAAGTACCCTCACAATTATATTTAATTACAGTCTTTGAGTAAATGTACTTAGTAACTTTCCACCACTGGTCATACTTACTTTATTGTTGCACGATGAAGTTGTTGAACATGAGCTGTCTGGGGTTGGTGTGTCCAGGTGCCACTTGGAAGGTCTGACATCTAATATGTGAGCTTAGGCTGCAAAACATCAATCTTTTGAATGTAAGAAGCTGCCAAATTTGGCCATGACATTCATGCTTTTATAATTTCAATTCCCAGTTAAGAATTTTCAACATACATCATACAAGCAATGATCTTTGGCAGCTGACTCATATCACGGAGCTATCCACACAACAACTGAGACATAATACTTTAAATATGTTTAACTGCATCACCACCTACCAATAATGTAATGCTGACTGTGATGAATTACATTCTGAAGTAGTTTCAAGTCTCTGCATTTGTATTTTAACAGTTGCATAAAAAGTTCATCCATCAATGTAAAACACTGTGGCTTTGAAAATGGTCAACATAATGGAAAGAACAGTGCAGTCGGAATATATTAGGACAGTAGTACATTTTTTGTTGTGTTGGCTGGGGTACTCCACAGCATTCTTACTTTTTTTTTGCAAACTGTAACCTGGCCTTTCTTATGTTGATAGTAGTCTTTGAAGTGAAAGGGGGTTCCTTCACCATTCCAACTATTTTAACACTGCACAAAACAGGCTTTTAGGCAACTAACATTTTAGCCTTGATTTATTCATATTTAAACCTCATCCAGGACCACTTCACATGCTTTAACATCATTTATAATGAGATACAAAAACAGCAAATGCCACGCCTAAAATTGAGTTCAGTGGCCTGTACTATGAAAGGAGTTCAACCTGCTCAGATTTAACTCAGGGTTATCAAGCAAACTCAGGGTTGACAAACTCTGACCACCTACACTGGTGTTAAACGGTACTACGACAGTGAATAAGAGGTTAGTTGAGTCTGTGTTAACCCGGTGTTAACTTAATTGGAGTTGGTGTGCATTTACATAAAAGGGGTGTTTTCGGCCGTGCAGGCAGAGTTTTTTCGCAAAGGCACATGCTCCGTATTTTCCCCAGAAGAATGCACGTTGATAGTGTCAGAACATGAGTTTAAAGACATGTTAGCGGCCAAATCTAACACTGTGGCGGCCGACAAAGCCAGGAAGACTTGTTGGCATCACATTGAGAAAATTTGTAATTATATTCACAGTGTTCTTAATGTAGTTCACATCTCTATTATGTATTTTAAGGGATCTTCTTTTATGTGTAATATGATTAAGATGTAAAGGTACAACTACACATAAGGTCTATTGTAACCAGCAGAGAGGGGTAATAATCCGAGACAAAATTTAATTTCTAAGATTAATCTAGTAAAAAACATGAATATTCTCCATATTCCATATGAGAGAAGCTTCACTTTGCAAGGCTGCAACATCACACACACACACGTCTGCCATGTATTATGCATGCAGTGGAAAGTTATATTTAACTTTGCAAGCGTATTTAGCAAGGAGGAAACACTCGTGAGTTTAGCTCACAATCACTATCATGCACCTTAGAGACTTTGCCGTGGATTGGGCGTATTCAGAATAAAACACCAGAGTGATTAAATTTTTGACTGTAATTTCAGGGAATTTCTGACTTTTTTTGCTTGTGAAATATTTTTTGGACACGTAAAATAGTGTGTAAATACTTAGGATAATTCAATTATAGCCTACAGATCTAAGGAACTGTCCCTCTAGAGGACAGAGGCTGCAGGGTTCGCTGTATGAACGTAATGCTGTTGTGTTAAGGATTACTTAATTTCAGCTGCAACCGCAGTGGAACAAATCAGGATGAAATCTAAACATATTTTATTAAGTAGTGTGTATTATTATCCTACTTCTCATCATTAACACTGAGTACAGATGTGGTGTGTACAGGGTAACCTCGTATTAACCACGAACAAAACCTGCTCGGAGCAGTTTAGAGATGCAGAGTAAATTGCCGTGGCAACAGACCTCGGGTAACACCTATCCACCTTTCGTAGTACGGATTAATTGGGAAGTTACACCCGACGTCACAAAGTTACTCCTGAAGTTACCTGGATAAGTCAGTTACCCCACCTTGTAGTACAGGCCACAGTTATTTTTCCACAAAGCAGAAGGCAAACACACCTGCTCAAGAGATATACGAGCAGCCATTTGTGCGATGAAAATTGGTCTCCTAAAATCAGAGTGGGTATGCATATCATCTACCTTGAATTAAAGCTGAGAGTTTAACCTCAGTCACTATTTCACTTCAAATGAAAAGTGAAAAATATGTCACTGTGTCACTGTATGTGATTTGTGGTACATTGGCTGCCAATTGGACAAACAATAAGAGTCTTGTAGCAAAGAAATGTGTAAATACTTAACCGTTTGTATTTTAACAACAATACAAACACTTAAAGCAACTTAAGGAGAACAACAAACAAAATCAGTCCACTTAATAAGTCCACAGGATGCTTGAAATTCACTGTCACACTCGCAGTTGTTGCCTCTCAGCCCTAACTACTCTAGCACAAACCCATAAAGTGTTTTTATGAGCAAATGTCACCACACTAATTGTTTGGTTTCAAGCAGTTATTCATCATTTCTTTCCTTGCACATATGCTTGACATTAGGGCATCTTCCCTGCAGTGTTGGCTGTGGATGTATTGCAATAAAGAATAAGCATAAAATAAAAACAAATGACAACACACAGCTAATATCAGCCAAAAAGAAAAAAGAAATAAACTACAGATGCTACAAAGCTCAGTTACCACAGCGCAAAAAGGCAAGAAGGAAATTTTCCATCAAGGACAAGAAACCTGTTATGAATGTGCATGCACATTTATGGTTCAGTGGTTGCTGATATGCTCTTGCGAGAGTCTAACTGTGGAGAGGAAGACCTTCTGTCTTCTACTGCAGATATACTCAAAGAACAGACTGAGTTGACAAGTTAAAGCTTCCCATAGTAGGGTGGAACACAAAAGTTCAGACGTTCAATTAAACTTCTGTAGAACCAGCAATTTTCATTTTTGTGCAGTGCAGTCTTGTGTTGCTTGAAACCTCAACCCTTTGTCAGCAGGCTGGCTTAGTCAGTAGAAACACTGTCCTATAGCTGGAGGAACAAGGTTCAAGACATCACGTCAGCAAACAGCCATTCTGCTTCAATGTTCAGGAGAAAGACAGTGAATCTACCACCTCTACAGAGCTAGAAAAGGCTTTATTTTTAGTTTTGAGGAGGGCAGAGCTATATTCCTGACTGGCTTAAACATTGTGCAGGATTCCATTTGGGATATAGATAAATCCTCAGCCGTGCATCGCACTTTAACTGTAGGCACAAACCATGACCCATGAAAAATGTGCTATTCTGGCATATCCACAAAGTCAAAAACTCTGCATAGTCAAAGTCAGAAAATTCTTTGTGAAAAGCCTCCATCAATTTGGTGTGATATTGCTTCATCAAAAGGTGAGAGCAAAATAAATCATCTTTTATCAGTTGTCAGTTGATAAAGGTAAGATACCTTGGAGAAGTGAAATCAGCTGGAGTATTCCCCATCTTTAAATGTCAAACTTGAAGGTAACAATGCTGATTGATGTCGAAATGGTGTGCAGACCTTGGGAAAAGTTACTTTAACTTTGGGGTTCATCGTGTTTCATGGTGCAACTTTACAACAAAACATCAGTACAGACTGAATGTCTGTTTGATCCATTCACCGGTGTCTATCTCCGGGTTTTCCAATTCCCAGGAGTTTGTGAGGAAAGACAAAAACAAACATGAGAAATGAGATACTGCCTAAGATATTGATTCACTATAATATGAGAGAGTACCGGAGCCCCGTAGAGAAGCTGGCATACCTGGAGCTCCCATATATGTGTTAATACACGGTGGGTGGGTGCTCAATGAGTAGTCATTGAACTGCATCTCTCCCCGGTCACAAGAAGCATGTGAAAGATAAATCTATGCATTTTACATCAGTTAAGCATTGTGGCCTGCAAAGGGTGTTGCCATGTAATGGATCGGTCTTTCGCCTAATGGCTTCTCTGCAATCTATTTACCAATAAAAGAAATTGTAGGTGTTTTACAAAGCCAATTAACTCATTATCTGGTCATCTCCTACAACTGATGAGATTTCACAAAGTAAGCCTCGGTGCAAAGTTTCTTTGTGCAGCAAAAGAGATTACAGTTAAGCAGATAATAGAGACAGGAACAGTGTTATTGAGAAGGCAACAAAAAACCTCACTGCATAAGTTTTAGTCTAAACACAGGAAACTGGAAGCTATTTTTGTCAGTGAAAATATCTTTTAAATCTATAAATTCATCACTGAAAAGTGGTAGAATAGAATGACCATTTCAATAAAAGCAGGCAGCCAGACAGAGAAACTCAAAATGGGTCACGGTAAAGAAATGACTCCCTGGGAAATTGCCCAGTGCCCCAAGGGCCACACTATACCATAATATAATGGCACGGAGACCGAGGATTTGAGTAGCCATATGAAGGGAAAAGTAAAGGTCTGTTGCAGCAATTCTCTTGCTATTATGAGGTATATTCATAACTTTTTCAAAATGCTTTCCAGGAGAGAAAAAGGCATTGAGAGGCTTTCAGTTTGTCTATTCAGATTAGCTGTGATTATCTATCTCTACTGCTTCAGCTCCCCCACTTTCCAATTATAGCACAGGAATCAGCCAATTAGAAGAAGCCAGAGAAACGCTGTGGGAGAAAATGTCAACAGATAAAGTGAAACAACCAGAGCTCTTATGTTGCCACGCCTCTCAATCCAGACAAATCTAAATCTATTGTCACAGTAATCAAAGATGATGACACGATGTGACTAGGGAGGTTGGAGATATAGGCTGCCTTCAAAAGTGCAAATCTTTCAGGCAGTTTAAATGAAAAAGCTGTGACTTCACTGAAACTTCAATGGACTTGATAAAAAAAAGCCTAATTTAATGATTATCTATGTTTAATAGGAGGCGGCTTTATCTACATTAATTTGTATGAAAAAGTGAGACACCTCCTATTTAACAGCACGTTTTAACTATGTTCTATAGATTAAGTTTTCTGAAAAGTGAGTCAATAGTGATGTCTTATTTTGCCTCTGTGAATGTGAAGAAGACTTAAAAAACATAAATTGATCTGCTTGTTGAAAAGAAGTCCAACACAAGTTAAATAAGATTGCATTATTTTTTAGTCTGCTACAGAAGTGATTCATGTTGACCGGGCCACAAGCCGAAACAACACACAGTGTTGCCTGCTGGGCCGCAAATATGTTCTCTTACAAAAAAACGATCATTCATACACACACTCCCATATATGAACGCTCTATCTTTCTAATTCACCCACAAACTGTGCGTTTCTCTCTCTCTCTCTTTGTCTTAATCCTCCTGATGCTTCTGACACATTCATCATGACAGGTGTGAAGTTGCAAAAAAATTCAGTTTACGAAGGAATCAATATTTTAAAACATTGCTGGAGACCACTTTTAAAGTAGGCTAGTGTGGTCACACTGCAGCGATATCCAGCCTTGTGAGTGATAAACGCTGGGTTATTGCAGATCATATATAAGGAAAAAACCTTTATAAAAGACAGATTGTTGCTAATTGGCAGTGTTTTCTCTTTTAAAACACAAAGACATTTTTAAAGCAGCTGCCCTTGGTATCTATTCTTCTAGCACACTACAGTGACAAACCAAGCTTGGACAGAAAGAGTGAGTGGCACTTTATGGTCGCTGAAAGCAACGCCAGCATACATGGTCACACAGAAAAGTGTTTATCAGCAGAGACAGGCATGTCACGGACTGTCACGTGCCATCAAACTTGATGGAGAAACTCGACAGCCTGACCTAAACACAGAAGCTTCTACAAAATGAAAAAAAAATCCTCAGCCTCCAGGTAAGTGAGTACCAGTCCATCCATCTCACCAGTCCATTTCCATCAGTCAATATAGAGTGGTACACCACCTGGACGCTCCATGAGCAGAAGTAAGAGTCACGAGGTATGTAGCTATGGTAAGTCGCTTTTTTCATTAAACCCATGAGATTCAAGGTCACTGTTATTGTTTTAATGGTTGACCTTTCTTTTTCTGGTAGCGTGGATGACTGGAGCTCTGACTGAAAGCTGCTCGGCAGAGACAAGTGAGGGAAGACATTGATGGAGAGATGAGAGAAAGATGAAGAGGAAGAATACCACTAGAGAAAAACTTACAGCAGTGGTAGGCAAATAGTAGCCCGTGGGCCAAAACTGGCACGCCAAAATATCTGGCCCCCTGACAAAAGCTCTTGAATTTTTTTTTTGCATGCTTTTTACATATCTACTGTAGAAAACAGGGAAAAGTGTGATATGAAATCTAATACTGCCCCCATACAAGAAGAGTCAGGTTATTTGAACAGTGCATGGTGCTGAAATGAAGTCTATTAAACTTGCACAATAGATAACACTGGAAAATAATATAATTTGGCCTATCTAACCATAAAGAATTTGCGTCCTTTCACTTTCATTCAACAATAAATGAAGAAGAAGTCTGTCATGTTTGGAATCAGTTTACAACTAGTATCGTAGCACAACACAGAACATATGTTCATGTTTTTGAGTAATTTTTTGCCAAATGAGGATCAAGATAAACTGCCTCTGACTCTGTTATTTCTCACTTACTAACAGGAATTATGACATCTGCCCTCAGATATAACACTAAAACAGCTTTAAAAATAAATGAACAAAATAAATAAATAAAATATATATTGAAAACATAGTGGAATGTGCTTACACTGGGCCTGTAAAATGTAGCCCCCCCTGAATGAACACTGCTGAAAAAATGGGCCCACAGTTGAAAGCTGACTCAAAGGAACATTGAATAAAAAGGAGCAAGCATTGAAAAAATGCCTCTCTCCCAAGTTCCCATTAAGCTGAGCAGATAGTGTATATTTTTATTAACGTGTATGTTGTACTTGTAACATTTTTTTCTTACATGGCAGGGATACATCTCAACTGGCAGATTGTTGACCGTTCAAGTAATTAATCAAGCATTGTGGCATTGTGACACCCCCTAAAACTGAATGTCAAACAACACCCAATCTGGAGGATATTTGGCAATTCTGAAATTTTTCAGCGACCAATTTAGGCTGTACAGTGTCTGTTTTACTGTCATCACAATGCCTCTCCTAGAAATTACGTTTATACACTACTAATTTGTTTTGTTTATAATGTTTTTGCATTCTGTCTGCATTATGCTCACTGGAAATGACCTGCAGAGATTCACTACGTCTCCAAATAAGGTTATAATTCATCCATCTATACGTGTGTGAAGATTCTATTGGATATTGGTTCAAAACAAGACACTATGCTTACCTAAGTTAACCTAACTGATCATGTGTGTTATCCAAGTCAAATGCAACACAAGTGAACCAGCCAGTCCATCTGTATAAAATAAAATAAACTAATCTTGTGGCAATGAACCACAGAGTTCATTCTTAACAAAGCAGCTGGGTTAGTCAGTCAACCAGGCTGTCACCTTTGGTTTACTTCATCTCAGCATGAGCTAGTGATGCTAACGTGACCCTGTGTGATATCACACTTAAAGAAGGTAAATTCCTTCACATGAAATACGTTTTGCAGATATGCTCAGTATCAACAAGTAGTATGTAAATTAATGTTTTGTCATTATGCTGATAATGTATTTTCTGTTGCTAATATAAATATATATATCCAGAATTTCTAGTGGATAGGTTTGGTCATCAATGACACGATACGTTCACCTCACCAATTCATGTGATTTACTGAAATTAGATGGTTGTCTGCCTTTTGTCCCGTTGTCTGATTATATCTTATTAAGCCCCAATCAATACTGTACCAATACACCAGCCCTTAAGAGTTTACCGTCCAATCATTTGTTATAGTGAGTTCAATTAGATTAACTACCTCTCCTTATTATACAAAGAACTGAAGGGAAAGGAAATGCATAAGCTGTAGCGGGGGAATGTTAAAAGGCTCTTAACAAACTGACTGCTGTGTTGATATACAAACTCTGCGATGCTACAAAACCCTGTGGTCCTCATAATATATGTGATCTGACACTTCAAAGAGAGGAGACTTGTTGTCACTGCCAAGTTGCCAGAGAGATTAACCAAATCTTTTTTAATCTATTGTAAGCAGCACAATGTACTTTACTTGATTATCATTAATGAACCAGGTCAAAAAACTGCAGCTGTAGTAATGTTAACTGAGTTAACATGAGTAAACATTACTGGCTTCTGCAAAGCAATATATAGCAATATAATCTGTTTATCTTGGTTCATCCCAGAGTCCTGTGCAAAAAAGTGATGCAGTATGTGAATATACTTTTTTTTTTAAACTCACATCATGAGAATCAGTTTATGTACATTGTGTACAGTATAGCAACATGGCATGAAAGCCTTTAAATAGATATATAAGAGTTGTCGTGTGGGAAAAGATCAAGAGGAGTGAATTGAGGAGGTAAGGAGGATATTCTGCACTTCTTCTTTTGGAGGAATTTAGTTCTTTCACACTGAGAAGTTTGTCAAGCAGATGATTACATTTTCTCAGCATAGTGGATATCTGTTGTTCTAAAGGGTCAAGGATAGATAGTGACGGAGACAGCCAAAATAGGCATCGGGGAACAGGCGTGGAACAGGAGTGTCTTTGAATTAAATCTACCAGACTTCTAAAACATCAGCATCAAAATACTGTCTCTGTAAGGCGTACAGCCATTAAAGACAATAAATATTTCAAAAGAGTAGGTGGAATATTGTGTCTTAAACAATAGCCTTTATGACATGAAATCTTTATGAATAACCTTTAGATGATAATAGAGTTCCTGTATCACAATATCAGAAAAAATACAGGCTTTGAGGTTGAGTGGGGTTTTACAGACGATGACAAAAAAACGTAGTACAGAGGAAATGCAAATACGTTGGCTTATTCCCAACAGAGCAAGGCTCTCAGTAAATAATGAGAGGGGCTGAGAGAGACAACTAGAGACATAGGCCAAGAGCCAGCTACCAAACAACAATAAAAGGCAGTTGTGTGTGATAGATCAGGCTGTGAGAGGAAGATGAAGGGCACGCTGGGGTCATAGAGATAGAAATCCGCTGTGATCTCCCCCATCTTTCACAAAGACGTCTGTGGCGTTACAGGAGACACCGAGGGGAGACAGATGTCACAGAGGGAAGATAGTATAGAAAGAAAAAAGACAGATGCAAAAAGACAGAAACAAACTAAGAAAGAATGACAGAAGGAACTAGACGTGGATGGATTATCAGACGATGGGCCCATGGGTGCAGACATGTAAAAGACACCCGATCACTCCTACATAAGCGCACACAAATTGAAAGAGACACTAAATGACTAAAAAAACTATGCGGCTGCATCATGTGTGGTAATTTTTGTTTCTCTTCGTAGCTGTTTTGCATCTTTGTAGTTATCTTGTGTCTCTTTGCATGTCATCATATCAGGACCTCTTCCTGCCCATGGTCTGCTGATGTCAAATTTAGCCATGTGAGACAACTTCATATCCAGCTTAACGGTTACTGGAGAACTATGGACATCCACTATGTAGAAAACTTTGTGACCTTCCTGAACAGAAGTGAACTTTTCAGGCTTGACCTTCTGCACCCAAACACTGCAGGATCACATCTATTATCCATGAACACTGAACTGACTCCTCAAACTGGCAAAGGCATTATCTCATGACTTACTGTGAGTTTACCACTGTCAATATCAAAAGCTCAAAAACTCTTTCCATTAGTGTAGTAATGAATCATAGATACAACGCCAACTAAGAGACCTGCCAGATGTCTTATAAACATAAAAGCCTTCAAATTTCTGCCCACCACTTATACTTAAATATTAGACCAATAGCTAAAAACACATGTGACAGTGTCCAACTAACTAAAACTTGGTTCAATCAAACAGGGTGTAAGGAATTTATTGAGGACTCGACCCCAAGTACAGCCTCCCACAACGACAACCCCTTCGACGTTAAATGGAAACAGTGGAGGGGTTGCAGTTTTATATAATGGCTCTTTAAAATGTGACTTTTCTTTGGTCACAATCCATCCTTTGAATATCATCTACTGGCAGTAAATTCTACATCTTCATTAAAATGAACAAATTGGTTGAGAACCTTTGTTTTAATCCATACATGATCCCACAAAGTAATATTATTAAGAATCATACCTTATGTTTCATACGCAGATGACACACAGCTCTATATGTCTTTCTCCCAGTGTCCTTAACCCACTTGAAAACCTCATAAAATGCATTACAGACATAGATGTTTGTAATGTAAAACTTCTTAAATCAAAACACAAATAAAATGTCACGCTCACTAAAAGCCAGTGAGCATGTCAGGAACCTGGGTGTCATCTTGGACTCTCTCTTGGTCATTAAATATTACAAGATCATCATTCTACCACTTGGGAATTAAATCAAACGTAAAGTAAAAAGATTCTTACCACAAACTGATTCTGAGTAACTGGTTCATGCATTCATTTGGTACAGATTAGATTACAGCTCTTTTCACTGGATTACCAAAACATTCAACAGTAGAATTTACACATTTAATTCTTACAGGTACAAGAAAACATCACATTATTCCAATATTTCACTCTCACTTCACTGGCTTTTTGTTTTTTTTGTGTCTCTTTGTAGTCATTTAGTGTCTACTTATTGTTAGTTTGCCACTCACTGTAGGCGTTATGCATTATCTTTGTAGTCATTTTGCATTTCGTCATAGCTTCTGTGCTGCATGGCTGACTGAACAAATTGCATCCCAGCACTGAACCAATTGAGAGGGGTTAAAAGCGATGGCAAGGAGTGAGATGGGGTGGGGTAGGGAAGCTCTGTGGTTTAGGTGTGAGCTGGGCCTTTCTCACATTAATCATGGTCATCTCACTGAATGAACCTGAACACCCTCCCTGCTCTTTACTGCAGCTTAAAGATGATGGAATACCAGAAACCACTGGGGCTTTCTAGGAGAATACTGTAGGACAATATAGATTACTGGAGAAACAGTACAGAGGAATCCACAGGGGAATGTATTTTAGACTGAAGCATAAATATCTTTAACTGTTTCACTACTCTGCAGAAGCTTGCTGACTTTTGCCTCCTTCTAAAATCAATTAAAAAGCAGATTTACCAAACCTTATAAGAGTGTGACGACTGATGAGTATTTAAAAATCTCTCTGCCTCTCTGTGTGTCTCCTCTGCTATGGATCAATAAGTCTTTTATACTGTCTATAATTGAAATGCAGGGAGCCTGAGGTGATTTAGTTGGCTTTAATTTCCTTGTTCGTTATGAATACAAATATAAGCCCAAGGACATCAGATCTCCATTCATCTACAAACACACACACGGATGCACACATTCCTGCCCGTATTAACTGAGATACATTCCATCCATCTATAATTATAGATGATCTACATTAGTGCTGCCAATGATTATTTTTATTGTTGATTAATCTGTTTTTTATTAACTCAATGAACTGATTAACTGTTTTAAAATATTAATAAAAAATGTCCCTTACAATTTCCCAGAAGAAGTTTAGATCTTCAATTTTGAAAAAGGTCCACAACCCAAAGAAATTCTGTTTACACATACAAAAGACAAAGAAAATCAACAAATTTTCACTCGCTTGAGCCTAAGATTAATTGGCTGTCAGCATTGTTGCAGATTCATTTTATGCCATTAAAATTAATTATTAATCAACTAGTCGTGAAGCACCTACATAGTATTTGAGAGACATGTAAAGTTGTTTTTAATTTTGCAACTAACTAAAATGTGACATTCTCATTCAGTGCATGGGTGGAAATAAAGTCATTTCAATTCAGAAAAATCTGTCTTTGCTAAGGTCTAAAGGTAGCTGAGAAAAGTGCTGGGTCCTATTTAATAAAAGGCAAAAACCCGCTAACCACTTCCAATCCTCCCACCTACTTTAGTCAGGTACCTGTACACTTCACCCTCAGAGAAAGGCGAAATTACACGGAGACAGAGGAGAAAGCGGTGGCAGCATGGTAAAATGAGGAGGAAAGAGCAAAAGGAGTGCAGGACCTTGTTAAAAGCCCCTCTGTGACTGCCAAGGAAAGGCTGCAGCTCCGAGTCATTACATGTGGCTGAAGTTGAAGAGAGTGACTGAAAAAAAAGGGATGTGCGGACAGAAAGAGCGGGTTTCAATGGTTTGGTGCTGCAGAATGAGGAGGGAATAGCCGGTCTGGAAATGGAAGATCAAGTAGTAGCTCGCTTAGCTAACTGATGTTAAAAACAGTAGAAGCAATGAGAATGAGAGCAGCAAAAACAACAAATTAAAACTGATTCTATCTCTTTTAACCACAGTTTTTATTAAAAAAGGTTAAAGTCAAAGTTGTAACCCTTAAAATTTCAGTCCTGGTTGATTTGGGGAAACACGTGATTACTAAAGGTTACAGAAAGTGCAGTTTAACGCTATAGCAAACATTTAAGCAGCTACTTCATAAAAAATACAACAGAGAAACAACTGATGTATAAAGAATTAAGTTGATATTAATTGCAATCTGATTTCATGCTGCACAGTGCACTACACTTTTTTCACAGCAGGAGTTTGTTACAGTGCTGAGGAGTTGTATAGCCTGTTACCGGCTGCTCTTCATCTTACAGCTCATGCTGGCTGGTCCCTCTTTTTTCCATTAGTCCTATGCAAAAATGTTTCAATGATTTCCAGACAAAAAATGTCAAAAATGACCATATCATAATTTGTAGATAAGGAGCTGCTGTCAATGCTAACCTCGTGGCAAATACATTGTTGCTTCCTTTGACTACTTCACAATAAAAGCCGCTGTGTGTTTCTCCCTTTGAATGCTTTTATGTGATGTAAAGCATCAGCAGCAATTTAATACAGCTCTGATATGGCTGTAGAGAGTGAAGAGTGGCCCTGTTATAACTGTGGTGCTGGAGGTGCATTATTTCCTGTGAGGGTAATTTGAATCTTGCATGGAAATGGCGCACTCCATCACTAACATGAAAACTACTGTATAAAGAGGTAATTACAAAATGTAAATACATTTAATGTATATTGCTGGAGAAACAACAGACCATAAATAGTATCAAAAATGGGGTTTGGTTTAATGAAGATTACAACTTTAACATTAAAGTCATTTAGCTTTCTTAATTGACCCTTCACTAAGCCACACCCCGAATACACAGCCGGCCAGTAACTGCGCAGTACAGGTCTCACTCTAACTAAGGTCCGACACACTCATGGCTGCGCTCCATTGACTTGTATGCAAAAGGAGTTGTATTCTAGATCTTTTTTTGCTGTATTTTTCCAAGATATAGACAGCTGCTGTTCCTGGGGCATTTGTAATAATTACATTTGCTACCCAGAGAGGTTGAAAGGAGAAGTAAGATTTTTGCCTTTCCAAACAAATCCAGAAAAGATAGATAGATAATAGATATTTATTAGTCCCTTCAGAAATTCATAGTGTGTCATACAGCAAACATCAGACCAACAACTTCAACAGACTAAAAACCAGACGACTAAGGTGCAGCTCCCTGACACCCTGAGATTCAGCTCTGTTTTATTATCTCATTGTTTGTTAAGAAATCCAATGCCAGTAGGCACAAATGATGTGCGGGCCCGGTTGGTTTGTAGGGATAGTACCATATACCGTACCATATACCGTCTGCCTGATGGTAACAGCTCATACTTGCCATGCGATACATCTTTCCTTTCTCACCAATCGGGACTCGCAGGTCGTCGTCATGCTGGTTTGCTGTTCTCCAGCAATCTTACTGGACATGTTAACTATCTTATGCAGTTTATTGTTATTATTCAGTGACAATGTGAAATACCAGGCAATGGAGAAAAATTGTTAATATGCTTTCCACAAAGAAGCGATAGAAGAGAACCAATATATCTCTGTCCACATTAAAAAGTCTCAGCTTACGCATAAAATATAGACGCTGGCACCCTTTCTTATAAATAACATCTGTAATTGTTTATCATCAATTATTGTTCCTAAGTATTTATAAACATCTACCATTTCAATACTCTCTCCATCCATAGTGTTTGGTGGGTGTTGTTAACACTTCTGAAAAAATGATTTCCTTTGTTTTCTTGGTGTTCAACAGAAGAAAACTTGCCCTACACCAATCCACAAACTGCTCAACCCACTCCCAGTAGCTGGTTTCCTCATCTTCTTTAATCAAACCAACGATTACTGTATCATCAACAAATTTAATTCAGGCGTCCCGGCGACCCTGTACGCAGGATAAGCGTTGACAATGGATAGATAGATAGATGCTCAGGCGTGTTGCTTCTACATTCATTTGTATAAAGGGTAAACAAGACTGGGGAAATAGTGCTTCCTTGTGGAGTTAGTAATAATAGGAGAAGACACTCATTTACTCTAACACACTGTACTCGGTCAGTCAAAAAGGACTCTACCCATCTAATGATGTGACCATTTACTCCTAACTGCAGTAGTCACTCCATCATAATATGGGGTCTGATGGTATTAAATAAATAAAATTGTATAAAATGTAGGCTGTCGATGTAATGTTAGTTAGCTAACGCTAGCTAAATTGCTACTGAATGCAAGGTTAAATAGCCCTACTGCTTTTTAAGGAGTGTAATAGTGAATAGAGACCTACCCAGCTGTACAGGAACAGTGTTGATTCTTAATATCGTTGTCCCTTGTCTCAGTCGTCAGTTGAAGAAGTGGATCACTTTTACTCTGTGATCGATGGCTTTAGCTTCTGTCTTTATTTGTTTCACGTCAGTTAGAAAGCCGGAATACAACCTTCAAAATGTATAATGCAAACCTTTGTCTCCTTTTTAAATTTTTCCAAAAGTTAGACAATATTTCTCCAGGGAGAGCAGTTATGGACAGTAGCAGCGCCGTGATAAATCCGACAGGTCCGGCAGTTTGTCGGACTTAGCAACAGTAACTAAGGGGAGCATGGCTTAGCAAAGGGTCAATTAAAGCTTGTGAACATGAATCTTCGTGGTCTATAACTTGAGGCCCGGTCCCCAGTTAAAGATAAAGAAATTAAGTTAAATACGTACTACCACCACAGAAGTCAACATTCCATTTATGTGCAGTATGAAATGTGCATTTCAGAGTTTATGCTCATGCAAAAATGTTACAATTTTACAAAAATGATGGGCCAAAAGACTTTTGGCTTTCTCAAGCTCAACAAACAGCAAACTCTGTAACATCAAAAATATTTTTACCCCATTTAGTCTTGTTGTTGTCCTTGTTGAATTTTCAGTCGCGGACACTGAGTCTGGCAAATAGCACAAATGAATAATTCAACAGTGAAAGCAACCTATCAGAGAAACTAACTCCTCTGGTGTTTGGAGGCAGACAGTGGTGTAAATCTTACAGTCACAATATGCTTAATGAATAAGAGGGTAGATAGAATAGCTCAACAGCCTTTACATTTGGAAATAAGCTTTCTGATCCTTTAAATTTCCAGGCACCAGCTGGGGTTCAAGGAAATGTCCGGTCTGATTTCAATGCAGGAGAGTAGCACTGATTCAATTGACAAAACATTCGGCTCTCAAAGAGTTTTCTCACACTTTGACATATTATAAACATTCCCCAGACTTCAAATATATCCCACTACCGACAGGCTTTTTCTGTGGTGTCAACCAGGTGGGAATTCATTTTCTATTTTGGTTTTGATGTGTCACTAAATGAACCACAAATAACTTGTCATTGGCTAGTGTCTCACATTTATCCATTTGTCCTCATATGACTTAGCCTAAAGCCTAAAATCTTAAGTGAGAAAAGATCTGAGATGTAATGTTACAGTTGAATATTTTAATAGTATGTGTTGCCAAAAACAAGATGTACTCTGAATGGACTTGCAACTCAGGTTTAGTGTTTCTACTTTGCCAGGCAATTTCAATGAAAAGGTAAAGTAGTATCTCTGCTTCCTCTTTCTGAAGCTAAAAGCACAGTTTTTAATTATTAACACCCTGACAAAGATGGAGTCGTCCATGAAAGCTTTTGAGCGTTTCAAAGTCATCCTATCAAGGAGGGAAATCTAAAGCTGAGTGTCCGGGGAACAAAAACACTGGAGGGAGAGGACTCTTATTTGACTTCAGTTCTTCTATGGCAGCCATGTTCCCCAGGCTGACAGATGAGGGAGAAACTCATCTCATGACTAATTATTTATCTTCCCTCCAGAACCATTGTATCTGGGGGTTGGAAATAACACAACCCTCTGCTCTGACCAAGTAGTAAACAAACTAGAATGATGGAGATGACTGAGTCTCCTCTTCCTCCCTCACAACACTGTAGAGCATGGCTGCCATACATACAGCTCACAGACAAAATCTGGCAGGTTATATTTCTCCCTTCCTGTGCTTGTGTGTATTAAATAAATTCTGTCAGATTAAGAAATGTTATCATGAATATGAATTTTATTATGTGAAATACATTGCTTATGGGTTCAAAACCATCATTGGTGCCAATTATGGCTGTCACCTTTATTATATATATAATATATATTATTAGGACTAACACATTATTCATTCAAATCCACAATTTTTCGATCTACACTGTCAAATCCAAAATGATTCTACACATGACAGCACTATTGCCATTACTAAACCACATTTTTCAGTAAACTTTCAATGAACAGCTAGTATAAAAGCTAGAGCATAACTACATAGCACTACATGGCCAAAAGTATGTGAATATACTCACTGAACATCCTAAACCATGGGCATTAATGTTTGTTGCTATAAGACTGTCCACTGTCAATGTTCCAGTTCATGCCAAAGGTGTTGGATTTGCCTGAGGTCAGAGCTCTGTGAAGTCCAGTCATGTTCTTCCACACCAAACTTGTAAAATAAAAAGAAATGTCTCACTGGACCTCACTTTGTAGATGCAGATCTTTAAAGATGCAATGATTAGTTGATTAGTCAATGTACAAAAAATGAATGTGCAACTATTCTGAAAATTTATTAAATCTTTAAATAATTGTTCAAGCAAAAATGGAAACTTTCTCTGGTTCCAGCCTCTTAAATGTGAGAATTTAATCGAGTGGACAAGTTATGGTCTAATGTTGGTTTGTTGATGATGATGTTATCTAATCACACAATTAATCCTGTAATCCACCACTTTGAGTATGCATTAAACATTGTTTATTTCTACAGAGACAAGGCTTTATTGTAGACTTACACTCAGTTTAGAACTGAGCAGACACCTAGCAGGAGGTATTCACTTCTAATAGAGGGAGTTCAGTGTCCTCTAGCACTTTGTGCTCCTCTAATCTCTTATTCATGTATTCAAGGTGAGGAGCAGCTACAAGTGAGAGCCCAATGGGTCACAGAATAGGGATGAAGGGGGGAAGAGAGCTCGGCTTAGAAGGGGGAAAGGTGTGAGTAGAAAAAAAAGATGGGAGAAGAAAAGCCCAGACTTCTTCTCATCCTTCCATGAACCTATCATTGGATCCTGAGGATAAGAAAGGCTTGCGTCTTGGAGCTCCACACAGACCAGGATCAAAGGGAATCCCCATCTGATCCAAATGTCGTTTGAATGTTTCATGGTGGCCAAGACATTGAGGTGAGGCTTGAATAAGATGTCACTGAACAGAGCTCTGATCATAGGTGGCCTGTCATTTTTTTAGATGAGAACGTCACATTGGGGAGCTTTTTTCTGAGCACATCAACTGTGTATAAAAACAAAATTATAAATACTGTATATCTTAGTGTCATTTGATTGGATCATCAAAGTCCCATTCCCTTTACATTATGTCTTGACATTGTCAGTCACTGAATTCATTAACAGCTGCCGTTGATTCACCAGCTATTCACATTTTCACAGCAAATGAACGACTGTTGTATAATAGTATACTGAGATATGATGCATTCAGCATACGCCCACATACACATATTTAAACACACACATATACAGTGACATACAATACTGCATGGAGGCTACTTGAGTGTCACTGAAAGGTTAAGTACAATGTATCACTCACATATTTTTCACTTCAACATGAGCAAATTTTTATGTCTTCCTGTAAACTAAATAAAAAAAATAAAAACATATGCAGCAACGGAAATAGATTAAATCATTCATGAATGCTACTAATGCACAAAAACCTGCAGCTGGCAACCTACACAGATTATTTCAGCTCTGACAAAGCTCTTTAAGGATGCATGGAAGCTATTGTGTTCACAGCCTTGTTTCCTCAAGGCGCAAGCGAAGAGCAAGCACAAGACGAGTGTATTTACAGTTTATTATGCAGATGCCATCACCAAGCACTCTCATCCAATGCAAATGCACACACATGCATGCACACAAACTTGTTTAGAATTTAACATGTGCTGTCCTGGAGCTTTCATTTTATTTGTGCATAATATTGTACATGAATGGATTTCTGAAGCACTAACACTGAGTGCAAAGAATAATATGAATAATACACACCAGAAATAAATCACTGCCCATATGGCTGTATACAAGCCTTTGAAGAGAAGATTTGGGCCACATTTTATATCTCTAACTAAGCTGTAATGGATCTGAAAGAAAAAAAACAAACTTGGGTCACTAGTGAACTGAGCCTAGAATGGGTTAACTTGTTCCAGTTAGAGAAGGAAATGGGAGGAGACTGGCACTCTGACGACACTGCTGAAAGAGAAACTAAAAGGAGGAAAAGAGCCGAGCCGTGTGTTTTTACTTTCCTTTACAGATCTGAAAGATTTAGAAAAACCTACACACACCAGGTAAATTTACAATTGGTCTTGTTTGATGTCATGTCTTTAGTGTAAACTACATTTCAGTGATTTCAAACATGGACAGCAATAAAGCTGGTTTGACTTACTGCTCTTTTACCTTTTATTTTCTAGATATGGCTTCCGCTAGTAGTCTAATGGCTGTGGAGAATTTCCTTTGTTCCATCTGTCTGGATGTGTTCACTAAACCTGCATCGATTCCGTGTGGACACAACTTCTGTCTTAAGTGTATCACAGACTACTGGGACACTAACAATATTGTATTCCAATGTCCACTGTGTAAAGAGGAATTCTGCAGCAAACCAATGCTTCGAGTCAACACTTTCATTGCTCAGATGGCTGCAAAGGTCAAGACACATGCTCAAGAAAAATCTTGTGAAACTCCTGAACAAGCAGGAAATGGAAATGTGCTCTGTGATATCTGTACAGGGGCAAAGCTCACAGCCCTCAAGTCCTGTTTAGTGTGTTTCATGTCTTACTGCGAAACGCATCTGGAGCCTCATCAGAGAATTTCAGCCTTGAAGAAACACAAGCTGATACACCCAGTTGAAAACCTGGAGAGCCGGATATGCAAGAAGCATGATGAGCCTTTGGAGCTGTTTTGCAGGGTGGATCAAATGTTTCTGTGTGGGTCCTGTAAAGACAGGGACCATAAAACCCATAAGATAGTGAGTTTGGAGGAGGAGGCTCAAATGAGGAGAGCCCAGCTGGAAACAGAAATGAAAAGCTCAGATCAGATGATCCAGGCGCGTCAGCAGAAAATTCAGGAGATTCAACACTCAGTGGAGGCTAGCAAAAATAACGCAAGGAAGGCGCTGTCATACAGCACGCATGTGATGGCTGCTGTGGTGGACTACATTAAGAAAAGCCAAGCTGAGCTGACTGAGGTAGTTCAGACAAAGCAGAAATTAATTGAAACAGAGACAGAAGGCTTCATTAAAGAACTGGAGGAAGAAATTACAAAAATAAAGCAGAACAACTTGCAGCTTAATCAGGTTTCACTCACCAACGACACCTTCATATTCCTTGAGAATTTACTTTCTCTTACCATCACTCCGCCCCAGGTTAAGGACTGGTCTGGTGAGAAGATTCACAGTGAACAGTTTACTGTGCAGGGAGCCTTGACCAAGCTGGAGACAACAGTGATGACAGAAATAAGGACGCTGTGTGATCCCAACTTGAAAGAAATGCAGCAGCATGCTGTGGATGTGAGTCTAGATCCTGACACAGCAAATCCTTTTCTCAACGTTTCTAAAGATGGGAAACAAGTCACGCATGGCGACAGAAAGAGGAATCTCCCAGACAAACCAGAGAGGTTTGATAATGTCCTTAATGTCCTTGCAAAGGAGGGTTTCTCCTCAGGAAAGTTTTACTATGAGGTCCAGGTCAAAGGCAAAACACAATGGGATTTAGGAGTTGCAAACCAGTCCATCAACAGGAAGGGCGATATAAGATTGAGCCCTAAGAACGGATACTGGACCATCTGGCTGAGAAAGGGAAAGGAGTTTACAGCCAATGCCGGACCTGCCATTTACCTCCATGTAAGGGAGATGCCTCAAAAGGTTGGGGTGTTTGTTGATTACGAGGGGGGTCAAGTTTCCTTCTATGATGTGGACTCCAGGGCTTGCATCTTCTCCTTCACCGGATGCAACTTCACAGAGAAGCTCTTTCCGTTCTTCAGCCCCTGTTCAAATGATGGCGGCAACAATTCTGCCCCCTTGATCATTACTCCTGTCTACAACAGCTGAGTTTTTGTTATGTTTTCTGGGTCTGTGAAAGAAAAGGAGACAAAGTGAGGGACTTGGAGAGAGATCACAAATGTAGAACACTGACATGTTTTTATCTGGTTTATCTGTGAAACTCCACTGTGTCATTCTGTTTCTCCCATCCATCACTGTCAGAGCTGTGTGTCACTTTGTGTGTCGCCTGCCTCACACAAACAGCTATAGATCTCCAACAGAGTCCCCATGCAGCCATCAGGACATTCACACAAACAAACACACACACACTGATCGCTAGGTTGGAAAACAAAACAATTATGATCTGGCCACTTTATGTGATACTTTAATTGTGATACTTTAAAGCTTTAAATATTTTACAGCATTTGTTTTGTGCTTCTTTGAGTGTCACATATCAGGACTACTTGTGACATGATGGATGGGCTTGATACCTATGGCAGGTTGAAATAACTAACTGTGTTAAAAAAAAAAACACTTTGACCTACATGAGATACACCTCAGGACAGCATATACACAGATGAACCCCACTACACAACCTGCAATGGAAAATAAAACAGCACTCTATGGTAATGACTTAACAGCATACAGAAAATATTAAAAGAAATAAAATTACTCAAGGGTAGTTAGTGAATGGATCACAATACTGGAGCCTGACAGGCACATAATGCCATGTCCTCTAATTAAAATTAGCCAAAGCTAAAAGGTGCAGGCTTTCCAAGTTCAAACGCAGCAAAACTGTCTGATTAGGAGAGACTTAAGCAACCGTTTATTGAGCAGAGCCAATTAAAGTGTATGTGCTTGTTGATGTATACCATTTAATTTTGGGTGGGGGGGAGACTGTTAGCATCCATTATGTCAGCAAGTGCCCCAAATCAACAGCAAGTGACAAAGCCCTTTAGCAGCCATAGCAATTACGATGGGAAGGATTAAGTTAGGTAGTGTTGATATAAAACGAAGGAAGTTGGGGGTGGATGAATACGTCAACACAATGTACTTTAACGCGGGAAATCACTGTTTAAGGCATAATCATTATTGTCCCTGAATCTTAACCATGTGTTTATTACTGTAACCATCCCCAAACCTTAACAAAGTATGTGTTCTAACCCTGTTGGTAGAGGCATCAAATCAGAAAACGCTTCTATGTGTCATATTAGGCTATTCTGTTGTTACTTTGAGGACTTTTTTTATGTCATGATTGTTTTGCATTTCTTAAATGAGGCTTTTTCTAATCTCATCTGAGACATTACACACATGATATACATGTAGAAATCTTGACTAAGTCATGAATCGTCTATATTAATGCTGAAAGAAATACTAAATTAAATGATTAGATAATAAACAGAAAATGAATCATCAACAATTCTGACAGTTGATCTGTTATTAGTAAGTATTAAAGTAGTAGTATATAAAATGCCAAACATTTGAGGGTTTGGGGAATGCTTTGCTGCTGTTCTCTCTTATATATATCACTGTAAAGTAAATAATTTTTTTCTAACATTTTATTACAGTTTTAAATGATTAACTGACAAAATAATTTAACAGATTGTTTAATAATGAAAATGCACCCCTTGTTTGTATACTGTACTGCCTTGTGTTGGAAAGATTAAAAAGCATCTAATGTTCACTGTCTGAGATGCAATAAGGGGGTAAAAAAATAAAGGTGATTTAGGTTGCAAGCAGTAATCTCTTTGAATTCTGAAAAATCCTACAGATAAATACACTAATAAGATAAAACACTGAATACTGAATTAAAATACAGCTATCACTTCTGTCTGCAGAATATAAACACATTACAGACTCTCTTGACAATCTTGTACATCACATTTCTCCTGCCAGTGAAATTTGAAAAATAATATTAATTCTACCTTTCACAAACAGGGGGAATGAGAATTTAATAATTTAACTCTATAACCCGATGCCATGTCTCAACTGATAAAAGTTTATCTGCAAAATGGGAATGGAAATAGGCAAGAAAGCTTGGGTTAACATCATGCAAACACAGCTTTGTTTTACTGCTAATGGTATTTGGTGGAAGAAGTATTTAGATATTTAAGAGGAAGTAGCAATACCAACATGTAAAAATGGAGTAAAAAGTGAAAGCAGACTTTCAGGGTGAAGTTGGTGGAGGTGAAACTAATATTAACTACTTTGTACTTTGTTTTGTGGTTTAATGCATCATATTTTATAAACTGATCACATGTTTTCTTTGAAAAACGTGAATCTGCTATAGTAATTGGTATCTATCTATATCTGTAATAAAATGTAGTGGAGTAAAAAGTACCATATTTCCCTTTGAAATGTAGTGAAGTACAAGCAGCATAGTTATACTTAACTTCAATTTAATACTTGAATAAATGGACTGACAGTTATATTCCACCACTGCTCATGGTAATAAGGGGTTTGATCTTTGAACTGTATTTGCTACCTCAGTCAGAATTAAATTATTATAACTTCAGGAATAAATAATAATAATTTATTCTAAAATTAAATATTATTTTGGAATAATACCGAAATACTATAATTGTTATAAAGTGACCACATACCTACAAAAAAACAACAGTCACTTTTCTTTACAAATTTCTCTCTTATAGTGGCTCTTGCAAAGATGCATGTGTTTGAGACCGCCGTTTCACTTAAAACAACTTTTATTCCTCCTTGGTTGAAAGTAGTTTTTTGGGCTAAATCATTCAATGCTGAAGAAACTGCAGTAAAAGCTTCAAATTGTGTTTAAAATATACTGTATTAGAAATGTGCTCCAGTTTAACTGTCATGGAAACCCATTACAAAGGATACTTGTCAACTAAGACGTTTCCAGATTAAAAGCACAGTCCTAGTGTGCACTTACTGCTTCTAGTTGAATAAGACAGGTGTGGATTTGTGAAGCTAACCAAGACGACATCATATGAACGTGCTTTTGATCCACTCATTGAGTGAAGTCATGCTCATCCAACACACCAGCAGCTTTTTGACTGCATGCTCACTTGCTTTTTATTTCTTAACCACAACAGAACCGCAAAGAAAAGGCCATTCTGGACTGCTGTGAAATGCTGATACCAATAGAAAAAGCATAATTCAAGCAGTTTGTATGGGGGCCCTGAGGCAGTCTTTGTTTTGCATTGTTTGAATAGAGACGGTGGTGAGAAGTGCAAGAGTGAATAATGAAAAGTGTAGTATCTAACTTCTGTATAAATTAACCACAAAGAATTTGCAACTGAATAGATAATAATGTGTTAGTCACCTACCCAACAAGGCAAATCTCTTCTCTAAAGTGTGCATGGTACCTTCATTAATTACCTTCTAGCTATTAAACGTTTATAATTCAAAATATATAACAATTGGTGTCAGGGATATACACTTACAGAGCTTTGAACAATTGTGTCTCTATTTAGCTGAATGTGGTCTAATTACTGTACTCATTTAACTGCGGTGTGTTTGATTAGATTTATTTAATATATCAATAATATATAACAGGTCATACACTGCAACAGATACATAGTCACTTAAAATGTCGAGGATAACACCAAAATTATTTATTATTATTTAAGGATAACTTATTTCCATTGTGGTCCTCAACATCTTTTAGGTTGGATTTTTTCAACCTTCAGCTATGTAGTTTGTGTGTCTAATACTGTTTATGACCAAATACCTGCAAAACTAATTACATTCCCATCATTATTGCTAATTAGCAAATGTTAGCATGCTAATATGCTAAAATAATACAGTAAATATGGTGAACATGGTAAACATAATACCTGCCAAATGTTAGCATGCTAATATGCTAAAATAATACAGTAAATATGGTGAACATGGTAAACATAATACCTGCCAAATGTTAGCATGGTCACTGTGAGCACATTAACATGCTAATGGTAGCATTTAGCTCAAACGGCAGTTTAATTCTGCCTGTGGGAACAAGATTTCAGGGAGAGAAGGTTAAACTTAAGTCTTGTTCATGTGTATTCGTTTTTCCCATCAGGATGTCCGGATGTTTGTCTCACCGTGTTTAACTTTAAATACATTGGTTTGGGTAATTACGCTGCTCTAATTACAGTATGCGAAAAATAGTACATCTTGTGGTGGTGTGTGTGTGAATGTCCATGTTTCTGCAGGCCAACATGCCTTTGTCCTACAGTATGTGTATCTAATGAAGTGCCAAATGTAATGAGATAAATCTATCCATTAGGGTCCCTTAATGAGACTAAATCCACATGGCTGCTAATGAGTCGGTACTCCATCAGTCATCCTCAGAGAGCTGGAGGACCTGACTGAAGCTGAAGATGACCCGGCGCCAGACAAGATCAGACCCTCTAAGCCAGTAAATCCACAGCTCCAGTTGTTGTAGAACTCCATCATCTGGCCACTGGCCCTTCAGGGAGTGACTTCAAGTTAGCAAGCAGCTACACTTTATATACACTGGAGTCATAACTGGCAGAGGGAAACACTAATCATCTGTAATCATTGATCTGCCACTACTGGACCATTCTCATTAGCCTGATGGAACAATACTCTGCAGAATTCTGTTGTTAGTGGGCTAACATTAGCTTTCCAGCTACTGCTGTGCTAAACATGTGTTCTCTACACAGACACTACACACTGTGCAACAATATGTTGCTAATGTAACAATGTAGGGCATAAAACTATTACTGAAGACACTGGAGTTATTTAAATAATAAAAGTGTTTCAAAGTTTTGTTTCATCTGTGGAAATATTATACAGTGAACAAGTTTATGTACATTTATCACTGTCACACCAAGAACTGATGCTGTGTTTTGACCTTGCGAGTTGAAAATGGAGGAAAGAAAAGGAAAAAGAGAGAAAAGCAGAGTCAGGAAGTTTTGGGAGTATTGCAATTTGAAAGCTGCTGTAGTAACCTGGTAGCCGCATGGAAGCACAAACAAAGGGCTACAACAGCAACACAGGTTAAGCCCAGCAGTGCCATACAGGTGGGTATAATGTGAATGAGAACTGCAGTGGCATGCAAATCAGTTCGTATGGGTGCAGAATGCAGGTGTTTGAATTACTTTTATTAATGTGCAATTTAAATACGACCAACTGAGATCTGGCCCACTTCATTTTTCTCATATTTTTTCAAAAAAGACAAGATTCTATGGCCATGCTAAGGGCTCTTGTCTTGCACAGCTGTGCTTTGGGCTAAATCCTAAAGACAGCATGTTAACATGTTCACAATGAGAATGGTAGCATGTTGGTTTTCAGTAGATATAATGTTTACTATTTTTAACTATCTTAGTTTATCGTGTTAACACAAAGTACAGTCATTAGTGTGCAGGTATTTAGTCATAAAACCAAAGGTGGTGCTAGATTTAAAGTCAAAAGATCAAAGCTATTAAAAGTTGGATGAACTGAAAGACAGATTGACATTGTCATCTCTTTTGCCATGCCACTAGCATAGCTAAAAATACAAATAACTTCCTATCCCATTACTATTACTAATTGGCAGAATGAGCAGTAGAATATCTGATTATGAAAACTAGCAATAGTTGCAGCCTTTTAACAGTATAAGCAAAATAGCAAACCTTTAAAATCTAGATTTTGCCAAAAGAATTCATGTTAGATGTCTCAGAAATGTACAATTGTGCATCCAAGTCAACCAGTATATTTTCCACCAACCTAATAAATTAAGTAAACAGGCTTGCAGAGTACTGCATGACAATAAAAGTTGTAATTTTGGAGGTTGTGAATATAACCGAAGTTCCCTGAGGGAGGGAAATGAAAGCCTGCAGCATAGAGGCTGTAGTGCATAAGCGGTTAGCCCCTGGGCACAGTATATATTCTCCAGTTGAGAGGCAGAGAATCTTTACTGTCTGCTAGGGAGAGCGGGCTTAGGGGCCAGGTGGATGGTCACAGAACTGAGAAAAGAGGAGAAAGGGCAGGGCATTGGGGGATGCCCAGGACCGTGAGAGCTCAAGTCAGGGAACACAGGCAACTCATGTCTCGCCAGGCTGTTAGGAAAGAAAATAGAAAACACTTCCAGGCACTCTGCCAATTGGTGGCAAAAGTCAATTAAGGCTGGGTGTTGCCGTCGATCTTGGTCATAAGAGACACAGCCCTGATGTCCTGGCCATGCTTTTCTCCATCCTCCTCTCCTCCAGCTTCAGCATCCCCTTCATAGAAACCTCCTGAAGCGGCAAGAAACAGCTTATCGTTGGACAGTACACTATTCACGGTGACAGTGAAGTCATCTGGGTCCTCCTCCATGCCTCTAAACTCTGCGGTAGGGAGGATATACTCTATCATTGTGAGTGTCCCTCTCGGAGAGGGTGATCCCACACATGCTCTGGCATGGGCCATACTTGGGCCTGTTAGCAATGCTAGCTCTGCTAGCTCGCCAGGAGAGCCCTTCTTTTTTCCCGGAGCCATTACTGTCCTTGTGAGTTAGAGAGCTAAAGAGGCGGGTTGCTACCAGTGTTAGGTGGTTGTGGGAATAGGGTATTTGTTAGTAAGGCTAAACAAATATCTATGGCTAGGCTAACCAGTATGGATTGGGGAACAAGCCTTTACAGCGATGCCTTGGGTAGAGAGCAAGCTCACCTCCTGTAAGACAATTTAATAGCTAGCAAGCGTTCTGCTGTAGTCAGGTTAGAAGTGAAAATTGATTGAGGAGATGAGACTGTGCAAGGGGTTTTGCATCTCACGAGGAAGGCATTGAGACTTCCCCTGACTGCAGTGTCAATGGCTTTGACAGGCATTTTTAAAGAGTTTCTTGATTCGTCTCAAGAGGACACAGTCCCCCATAACAATGTGTTGTACCAAGTACACTGACCACAAGGAAAATACTAAACACACATACATACACAATCTTAAAAGGAAGACATCAAACCACCTAAACCATTTTTCCTGTTGGTTTTCCTCCAAGCTCTTCATAAATGCAGAGAAACAGTAAGAGGTGTCATCATGATAGTAGTGCGCTTATACAGCATTAATGGCACCTTTATTATAATAGTGTTCATAACTTGTGTAACTGACAGAAAGAAAGATAATGTATGTGACTTTGCTCTCTATCTCTAAGAGGGAAGGAAAAAACCTGGGTGGCTTTTCTAGTGACAGATCAGATATGTGCTCCACAAAGGCTTTGATCTTATGGCTTTCTGACAGGCTTTAATCTTAAACGACCACACACACACACACACACACACACACACACACCTTTTCATTGAAGCCACAATATACAAAATAGACTTTATTTATTTCCAGTGGTCTGTTTGTGGATTTGAGAAGTCAGTACAGCGACAGTGCTAAAGTGAACTCTTCCAGAGAACACTGCAGTTGATAAATAACAAATGTGTCTAAATAAAGAGTGAAGACCATGGTAAGCTGATCTGTTTTCTTTTATACACAAATTGTGGTGAGTCATAGCGTACTGTAACTCTGGGACTCTGCCTTCTATGCCGATTGAAGCTGTTGTCACAAAGGTCGCTTTTATAAATATGCCTGCTGCACCTTTCCTTTAACTTATTTTCACTGGATTTGCTGCGGCAGATTTACATCTCCTCCAAATTCATCTTTCTGAACAAAGGAGGGACAGAATATGGGAAGAAGGGGACATTTAAACAACAAAGTGAAAATGGTAAAACGGAGAAGAAGCACCCTCAAGCTGTTAAGCAGGGCCATATTTCTACTTCAATCACTTTAATTTTTCATAATTTTTTCATTTTAAACAGTGCTGTAAAATTCTGTCCACCCCTCCATCAGGTTTACTAGGTGGAGATTGCAGGTTGCAGCACACACACTACTTCTCAAAAAGAGTTAATAATTAGTAGTAGTTAATTAACTACTTTGTGTAACTTATCCAGGTGTGGAGGGAAATGTAATTCCACTGTGTAAGGAATATGTAATTGTCAGGTTTTCTTCATACAGTGTTATCTCGCTACGAATGATTACCTTGTGCTCACTTTTGCAACAATATGAATTATCAGTCTGGGCTCACTGCATTGTTCAAATACCCACTGCTTTGTACTATAATGTCCTACTCTAAAATCTACTCCAAAGTTCTCTCTGATATACCTTGCCCTTCCCGTGAACCCATGCTAAAAACCTCCCCATGAATCATATTGACAGAACCCATCACTCGTTACATTTATGTATCGTGTCCCCCTCTGTTACATCCTTTATGTGTCTCTGTGAAACATTCTGTTAAACGCACCTTACTACATCTCTACATCATCTACATACATCTTTTTCATACACTTTTGTACTGGAGTTCAGTACATGTTGAACAAATCTTTAACAATGAATGGTCAAACTGAATTGATTGTACTGAGTCACTATTGTCACTGGACGAATCAGCAGCTTATAGCAGTGGAGCCAAACTCACTGGTGACTGAAAGCACAAATCATTTGCTGCTGAGCTATTAGTGTTATAAACAGTGGTTGTTATAGGCTGAACTGAACATTACAGCTTGAAATATCAACCAAAAGAACAAAATACTGAAGACAGTCTGAATGGGCACACTATGAAAAGTGACGCATTCACTTACACTTCTGAAATGCATTTGAAAGGTAATGGGTTGAAAAAAGTGATGCATGGTCGGTGAGTACAAGTCTTTGAAAGTGATTCATTATTTCCACCTCTATTTAGTAATGACGTTGACTGCAGTTATAGTGTGCAAGAATTGCACGTGTTACAAGAATTTCCCCTTGTGGATCAATAAAGTATTTCTGATTTGTGAAGTGACAACAAAAATATCAATACCCTACCATTAAATCCTCACAAGATTTAACTTTTAAATAACTATTTTTATATGATGTTTTTATAAATGAGATAAGGTACCTTGAAATGTTAGGTATTTTATTTGCTGGATTAGCCAGAAACGGACCTTCCTCTTTAGTTATTTTATCCATTTACCTAACCCTAACCCTCAGAACATTTATTATATTAAAATATACTTATATACATGTGTTACAGGATTTTATCCATATCATCCAGTCCTAATACTGACTTAATGTAAAAACTGTTTATTGCTTGTCCATTCATCTTTGTTTTAAACTGCTTACTGTGTCTCTAGGGGCTTGAGCAAATCCCGCCATGCATTTGGCAGGAGGCATGGCACATATAGTAGATGTGAAATATAGAGTAGATGTGTGGAAAACATTATCATATTCATTAGCTCTTTACTATCATTGTGGAGAAATAAGATACAAATCTCAGCTGCCTGTAATAGTAAACCTTTATTTGTTCAAGATTTAAAGGGATGGCACTCACAAGGTCAAAACTGTTGCTGAGTGGTGAGAAACATTATTTACCTTACATAATTGGAATCACCAGAGGTAAGACTGAAATAAAGATGGGTCATGCGCAGATTCTCCCCAGGTAGACTACCTTATCTCCACCTCTGGGGATTAAATCTATAATAGCACAAAGGACACACAGATATTGTCTTTGATGGAGTTGTTGGCGACTGAAAAATTAGACATTTAGCTGGCCAGTGCGAGGTTCCACAGGCCATAATAGACTTGAAGCACCACCAACGCCCGGCAAGTACAGATATTAGTTCATTTGGAGCCCCTGTGTATCTCTGCCAGATTGTAAATCCAGACCAATTAGTGTTGCCCTGACAGATGAGAACATGGAGTAACACCTCTCTGTCTTAAGGGCCCTCTTCTTTCTACTGCTCATAATGCAATTAATTAGAAAGTCCTCCTTTAATTAGACAGCACACTGGCCCTGATTAAAATTAGGCTCAATGTGTGAGCGTTTGCACACACACGCACAGGCAGAGACTACAGTGCTTGCATGTGCACAAAGATAACGCTACAGTATTTTGTGTTTAACAGGTCAGTATGCATGAGACAGCTGAAGGCATGAGTTTTGTTTGGCAAGACTGTTGGCATGGTGAGAGGTAGGCGGATGTGAAATCTACGCCATGCAGTTTCCTGGTTTTAGCCGTGTGACCTCCAAACAGTCCAGACAAGCAGAGCCGCGGGCTACAGCAAGCTAATCAAAAACAGCAAAGACCAAACAAGGCTACCTCTTTCAGACTGTCTCAAAATAACAGGATTATAGTTTATATCTCACCGGCAGTTATTTGATGCTGGTACTATTTAAATTATATTTTATCAGCAAACATCCAAACAGACAAAGTGAGCAACTGTAATTCCAGGTAGGGAACTATGTAGCACAACACATAACAGTATTGGAGCATTATTGCAAAACTGGAATAATAGTGTCATGTTGGTATTTAGTGAGGTAGTATTGTCAGTACCTGGAAGAAGACTAGTTCTTTTCCTTTTCTTGCCATTTTCAGCAGTGTTTTCCAGGGAAGGACACTCTGTCACCAGAGGCCTGTTAGAGCTGCTGAAGTGGAGAGAGTCGCTGTTGGTGATTGGGTCAAAGGGAAGAGTGCTGAGCCCTATAAAATTACAACAAGAACCACATTAGATAAGACGACACACAGTGTACAACAGTCCTATTCAATTGGCGGTCCACGGACCACATCTGGCTCAGAAGCAACCACCATGTGGCCCATCATACATAATCTGATATATGACAACATAAGAAAACTACATACATAGTGTATGGAAGTAGTTAATGAGAGAGCTATTTCGTATCCTTCTCATTTCTGTTGAGTTTCACATGCACTGTAGCAATCACCGCCAATCCAGGTCACAACAATAACAACTGTCTGATCTGCAGCCTCTCCCCTCCTCTGTGTTTCAGCAGAGCGCCTTCACTCCACATATACACACACACATACACATAGATTACTGGACATTACTGAAGTTGTAGACAACTACGCTCATTAGGGTAAGTACGTGGTGCAATAAAACCTATGCTAGTAAAAAGCCAATACTTTATCAATGATTCTCTCATCCACCACAGCTGTGTTTTGTCTTTAGTAATTGTTTAGCTTAGTTTGCCACCTACATTAAAAAATGGCACATTGTTAAAAACTCAGCTGCTAACAAACCAGCTCCTCTCTACCAGCAGCAGCAGAGGGAAGAGGAGGAGGACAGGAGGAAGGACTGACAGGGAGTTCATAATTTTAGATGTGTTTCCGGTGAGATATTAGTGACTTTGCTGTTACTTTTGCTGCTCTAGAAACATTTACTTAATAAAACATTACATTTTTTTTTTAAATAATATATTTTTAAAAAGGCAATTATTTAGTGATGAAAAAGAACAATAGAGTGTCGATAAAGAACATCAATAAAATCCTAAAGATACTCATCCCAACTTCTGAGAAATTGTAAAATAGCCATGGTGCACAATTACACAGCAACATGTATCTCAAAGGTGTACATATTTTGCTTTTCCACAGTTTAAATCTTTTATTATTACCATATCTGCAGGGATTTGACAGAGCTGTTTGATCAATATCATTGTTTCATCAAATGACCTTCTGACACTCAGATTGTTTATTTCTCTGAAACAGTGTATGTAACCTTGCAACTACATTTGACTTAATTGAGTGGTTGCCTTGTTACAAGAAACCATTAACTGTCTCATGAAAATACCTAAAATGAACTTAGGCATTAGACAGAGTTAACAATTCCCTACCAGAAATGTCCAAAAACACTTCCTTAAAACGTGACAGCCAGAAGATATGGTATAATGAACAACAAAGAAAGAACTAAAGAGGCCCTATAAATCCTCTGAAATAAAATATTTCTCTCCTGAGATGCTGGAGTGAGTTTCTAGATCTTACTAATGTGGGCAGACTGTCTACACACGCACACACACACGAATATGACTCATCAAAATATAAAAAAGTCTGGGCTCTAATGCAAACCATCCAAATCTGCCTAATGGTTTTGAGCTTGTATTCTGATCTCTAAGTAATTTAATTGTCACCTTTTCTCATCATTCTGTTCCCTAAAGAGACTCAATAGATTGGCACAGAATAGAGCAATAAGTGAAGTCACATCCTTGAGTAATGGTCACAACAATAATTTTAGTTATTTGCCAACCCCAACAAATTATGAGCAAATGAGAAAATAAGGGCAATATGTGTATGCTTGTTTATACAGTAATCCTGAAGAGGGCTTGGAAGACACCAGTCCAATACTAATGTGTAATTCATTTCACCTCCTAATTTACACCTGTTTCTGCATGTCTCTGTTTTCCAATGGAATACAATATATCTGGATGACGGCAAGTAATTCCTTCTCTCTCAGGCCCTGTGAGCTTCATTGATCACTCACAGGGGGGTGAGACACAATATCAAACTCGTTTACCTCAAAACATGTGTTTTCCTTTATTATGAGTTTGTTGTCCTGTGTGTTTGTGTGAGAGAGTGACTGATGTGATTTTTGTCCCTGGCAGATCTCAGATATAATGATATGATTTTGACAATTATTAGATGGATGATGTACCTTTGCATTTTTCATTAAAATGTCTACATAACTGATGTGATCACAGCATTGCAATGAAAGGTCAACATTATTAATTCAAATGTCATTGCTTTTTGGCATTAATATCTATCGCAGTATTTTCAGTTAATAATTTTAATCAATAACATAAAAACACCATTTGCAGCATTAATGTTTAGCTGACCCGTTTATTTCTTAAGTTACATGTTTAGAGGGACTCATCAGCAGATAATTTGCTTTTTCTTCCCAAATGTTCTCATCGCTATCTTTAAACAAAGGCATTTTAGAGTATTAATTGTCACAAGGGAAGCTCATTTACTGCAACTACCATGAACTGTATCATCTTGCAATGGTAAACAAAAACATTTGGAGACACCTTGACACAAAATCCAAGTACATATCGGTAAAAACTCTAATTTTCTGGTAAAAATGGTGAAAGTCTGAATAAAGAAAGAGTATGTATCTTGTAACAGGATTGGAACTAGATTTGATACACCCCAGTTTTGTTTGTATCTCCAACATACACGGTGAAATTAAATTTTTCCGTCCCTCACTGGAAGAACATACATTTTGTTTTATCATATTGTTTGCTTCATGGTTGGTTCCACATACAAGAGTTTAAATACCTCTTTTACCTCTTTGAGTGTGTGAATCTAATGAATTGTGATGAAGGTGGCAACATTTTCCCCTGAACTCCAGATTACAATACATCCTTAATTCATTCTGCATTTACACTTGGAACTGTTCAACTATGAACAAAGATGCATGTCACATCTATTGCGTTAACACACCACATGTAACCTACAGTGTTAAAATAAATTTGTCCTGGCAAATGGCCTAAAGACATCTTTTTTGGTGGATTACATGTTTACGCTGCACTCTGTTCAGCCCTTATTCTTCTGTGTAACTACTGCACATCAGGATGTACAGATACTTGCCAACAGACGCTGACATGAGATTGGCTTCATGCATTTATGGATGCGCCCAGCCTCTATATCACTGTTATGTCTCGTTCTATATATTGGACAAGACCAGGCCTATAATGTGTTTACAAGGGATTTTAATAGCTGCCTTCATTCAGCTGAGTCTCTTCCCCATTCACTATTAGACAAGGACAGATGGAGCCTTTCTCTGCATGGTTCTTCACCAGTCTGTCTTTGGTTTTACTGTGATTTTTGTGCATTTCTCATCTATCCATCCATCTATCTATCATGCTTTTGTTTTGATATTTATGCAACAATCTGATCCATTCTGCCCTTTAGTAATCTGTTGTTTTGTGCTGGTGCACTTTCTGCTGCCAGACTTTCTGCATAAGCAATACAGCAGAGAGTAATGACGCTTTTCCACAAACCTGTATGCTACAAATGGAAAAACAGACTTCAAATGTATGGGAATTACAGCAAATTAAAGGGCCGTGGTTCAAACAATGAAATTACGCGCAGTCTAACAGGACTGTTGATATAAGAAGTATTAGTCAACAACAATATGTTGGTCTGCTAACACCTAATAGTTACAGTAATGTCATATTTTTCGGCTAGGGAGAAAAAACAACACCACCTACAAAGTGTTGAGCTGTGCAGCACTCATGACACCAGCTATTGCCTGAGCGCAGTCTCTGGACACAACCACATGAGGGTCTGTCCAACTTATTTTTGCTATTTAGGTGACACAAGCATGATCTTGTCACACTGCACAATAATCTGGAAGGGGTCTGGAAGAGAATATACTTTTAGGTGGATGAATAGATTAATATTCCAGGTGGAGCAGGAGCAACAGACAGTTTCCTAATAGGCTAAATAAATAGTCCAGCCCAGCTTCTCTTAAGAGAAAACTCTTCATGTCTGGGAGTATGTCCCAAAGCACAAACCTACAACCCTTAAAATAAGCAGATTATTTCCCTTAATGTAATTGGATTTAGGCACAAACCTACTAGCTACATTAAAATGTGTTTTCTTTACTCTATACTTTATGTTCCCAATAGTTGTAGGGGTTTTTAATGTTTTTTTCCCCCTGTTCTAAACTGATTTAATGTTACATTCAGCTAGCCATATTTGGGGACATTTACATACATATCCCCAAGAGTTATCAAAGGTCACTCAAATTCTGATGTGTATATTAAAACGTGTACTACATCAAAAATGTATCATCGCTGTGACAGACTTTATATCTGTGAATCTACAGATTATTTTCTTAATTAACTGGTTAATCATTTGGTCCTCAAATTTTTCCAACAAACCCAAAGATATTCAGTTTAGTCACAATATGGTGGCCCAAAGTTTAGAGAAGCAAGCCTGTGACTAGGAGGTCGCCGGTTCAATCCCTGCACTGGTAGGAGAAAATCCCTCATTTACCACCACTAAGGTGCCCTTGAGGAAAAATTACTTTTAATGAACAATTACCCATTAAGTATTGCACTGCTGTAACAAAACATTTTTAAAGATATTTTTAGGGCATTGTTGCCTTTATTCTGAATAGGAAAGAGAGAAACAGGAAATTAGGGAGAGAGAGGGGACGAGCAAAGGGCCACAGACCGCTAGATAGCACCCTCAATGGACTTTTTCTTTTAAATTAATTAATAAAAATCAGTGCAGTAGAACCAAGGATAGTCTTTTTTTATTCCATGCATTCTTCTTCTTTGACTGCTGATATTTGAGTCAGAGATTCAGGTGTCTTATGCAAGTAGTGGATAATGTAGTCCCAAGCCGCTAACCTCAAGCATGAGGAGCAAGGTCTGGTAATCTTACCTCTTTCTACCTCCACAGCCCCATTTTTATTATCAATTAATCAGATTTTGCACAGCTCCGTCTGGAGCCAAAAAAGGCTTTTCTTAGATATGCAGTAGTATTCCCGAAGATCTGTAAACAGACTCATGTATGCAACTAGTAGAACTCCCCTTTAAGTGATAATGAAAATTGTTGCTATTATTTTTCTGCTGACAGACTTAAATCTAGAGTAGACAATAAAAACATTCTTGTTGTATTTCTAACAATTGATCAAATTCTCTGACATAAAAATAAAAAAATCCAGTTGGTTGTCGCAGGACTATAATAAGCCCGGCCAATCATTTCATTTGGTCCAAATGAAATGATTGGCTGGTCTAACTGCCTGTCTACCTGCAGGTATTTCTGTTCTAACCATCACCCGAGAGCAGTGACATGAAGAACATGTTTACCTTCAGTCACCCCTGTAACACAGTTCTTCAGATTGACTTCGTTGCTTCCCTTTTTGAAAAACAGAATCCTTATCAAAACCTTCCCCTGACTGTACATGTGAATACTAATGAAAGTATTTATGCATGCTTGAGCCTGCACTTGTGTTTTTACTCAACCTCTCTGCTGTCTGTGTAATGCTGGTTGCACAATAGAGGATGATTGGGCCGATTTTGGGTCCAATTCGCCCCTCCCAATCCCTTACAATAACAACTAGGTTCCTGAACCGAAGTAATCGGAATAGATTATCGGCCCAAATAATCCTGTGGTGTGAGGGGTTTACAGACATAATCTTAAAGTCACAAACTGGATCAGAGGCACCCAGATTTCAAATTGTAAATATGTTAACAATGTGAAATCAGGTTGCCTCTGATCAGAAACCCAGCCAATAAGAGCAAGCTGAACAGGAAGCATCACCAACGTGTTGTGTATTTGCTCGCACTATAAAATGTGTAAACCATGCCGATTCCCTCTTCTCAGCCATGAGTTCATGGGTTCATCCACAGTTTTATGCTTTTTTTTTGGTTTTCTGTACAAAACATAGCACAGACATGTGCAACTAGCTGACGACAACAGTATGCCTCCATGTTTGTTTATGTCTGAATTCATGTTTGATTACGTGAGTTTCTGTGAAATCCCAAGTTCCCAGAACCGCCACTCTGAAATTGTTTAGTATGTGGTCCTGCGTCTTGACCGACTCATCTGGTGTGTGCTGTCTTAAAGATAAAATAATAAAAATCGGTTAATTCTGTCTTTATGTCTGTGGTTTACCATGTTTTTAAAATCGGTTATGATTTGAAAATCCTAGTGAACACTTCATCAAACACACCTACGCACACCCTTTAACTGACTGCATCAGTTTTTCTTTCCTGAGATGTCTGCGGCCCATCAACATCCATCTGTCTGGGATTTCTCTTGCTCTCTACGATGCTGCATGACAGACAGAGCAAAGTGTCAGTTCATCCTCTGTTGCTGATTTGATATTACTGCTGTCAGTCTACAAGCTGATCTTTGTCAACGTTTTATCTAAGACGAAACACGAAGACCAAAAGAGAACAAGAGAGAGGAAGACATGAGTGTGCCCCACCCTGATGTTTCTAAAATCAAACAGCAACCCCTTGCCACTTTAAACAATCCCTGGAAAGTTGTATTTTATTTACCCCACTAGCTGCACTTTGGCATGTTTGTTTTTTCTCCAGAGGCCTTAACCTGAATTGCCTACACTGCATGTCACTATGACTGAAGGTGGGCAGACATATACTCAGAGGGAATCACAGACACTCTGAAAGGGAACAAGATGAGGTTACGGTGGTATACAGCCAGACCCAACAGGTAAATTTGTGCAGTAGTATTATCAGAAATTAGCATTTTACAGTATGATGCATAAAATTATACTGCTGACAACCCTGACTGAAGTTACTCACTGTCCAATGAACATTTGAGCTCCTTAAGGCAGGAAAGATTTTGTGTTTAGTGTGTGAACATTTGATGATTAGTTAGTGGAGCAGCGTAAAGACCCATTCCATTTTCTTTAGTGTGCTGTCTGATAACTCTGGTACATTTTACTTTCAGAATGCCTCCACCTCTAATTCTGGAAACATATCTCATTCCCATTTTATTTTTTGCATGTCGAAAGTTCGCTTTCAGCTGCTCCAATCAGTATTTCTCTATATTAAAAATGGAATAAATGTGAAATGTAATGCAATATCAAACAGAGAATTTTTACTCAACTGTGCAGTTCTACTCAGCTCTACAGGGCAGTTTACATTCTTTTAGCTGACTGTTTTATTTTTCCTTCCTTGCAACTTTACTATTTGGGTTCACTTTCACTGGTCTTGTAGCTGGCATGTGTTTTTCAGCAAAATCTGTAAATTGTAAAACCCACTTTGCCTATTACCTTACCTACATTTGTCAGGTTGACATAAAACAACTCCAAATTAATGTTAATATTGCTCCATGTCTGCACCATGTGTAAAAAGCTAATGTTAAATAACCAGTTAGATACTAGGATGTCCCATGATGGATAATTTTTGGTAATATTCATTCCTATATCATGATTTATAGTAATAATATTTCATGGAAACCTGAAAGAAAAAATGTAATATGAAGAAAGCAAAAATATTAATGTATGTGCTATGAACATTTCAGAATACTAAATGAAACCTGAAAATATGGAACGAGAATCTTACAAGACTGAATGGAATATATTTAGCAAGAAATTACATCCTTGAGTTAATATCAGCTTTGCACATCTGGACACTCATATCCTCTCTTTGTTATTTTTTGCAAAATTGCTCCATCTCTATGGGCACTATACCTTTGCATGCAAGCCGAAGCAGACAAGCATTTACAGGAGGGAGACACACTAAAATCGAGAAAGAGATAACCACTACTAGAAAATCACTTGAACCACCAATCATTAAAAAACACCATGTAATAGTACTGGGGCTAAACTGGCTAATAAGCGGGACAGATCCATGAACAACATAGGGTAATCTCTGCTGAATGTGATACCCCTGCTAACAGTATTATGAGTCTGTGCCACACTACAAAAACTACACACAATTTCAAAAATCATTTAAAAAGGTGGGGTACTCTAGCAGCCATGCTTTGTCTTCATTTGTCCTGAAAGATGCAGGGATAAACAAGACTAAGAGTCTACGTCCATGATAGCAGCTCTGTGAGGCTGGACATCAGTGCTTTGAGCTAAATGCTAACGTCAGTATGGTGTTTGGCTAACAATGATAATTTTAACATGCTGTTTAGCAGTTGTATTGTTTATCATGTTCACCATCTTAGTTTAGCATGTTAGCATGCTAACAAAGGTAATTTAATCTAATTGAATTTAATATGTTAAATAATGGACAAAAACATTTTACAGATATTTGGAAATCAAAATATTTGACAAATTATGAATCTGACCTGGTAATTCTGTTTGATGAAAAGTCACTGGGTGACCAGAGTTATTACAACCCACAAATGCCAACCTCATGGTGGCGCAACAGCAAAAGTCAGAGGATCACCAAAGTCATTAGGCTTCATGCTCTAGGGACTGTGGATATCTGTACAAAATGTCACGGCAATCCATCTCATTGTTGAGATATTTCAGTCTAGATCAAAAAGGTGGACCAACTGACCGACACTGCCATCCCGAGAGTTACAGCGCATGTGTGGCTAAGAAAACAGCAGGAGGTAGTGCAAAAAAATCTATGAAGAGGCCGAGTCCAAGTACAACTTGCAATGCATGAGAACTCTACTGGCTATGATTTTACTTTAAATATGAATCAATGTTTATAACATTGACATAGTGCAATTATGTGGTAACATCCCTTCCTTCCCACTGTCTAGCTTTCTGAAGATTTCAGTGAAGGAAGATATTCTGTTGTACAATATATTAGTCAGTCAAGCATTTACATTTATAATGTAACTAATGTAATATGAGGACTAGAGCTGAAACAAGTATTTAATAATTGATAAGTCAATCAACAAATCATTAATCTGCATCTGTTTTGACATTTTGAGTTACTATCCATCCATTTTCTACTACTTATCTTTTCATGGTGGTACAGTAGCAGAATAAGAAAGGCACCCCAGACATCCTTCTCCCTAGCCATCTGCTCCTGGGGACCTTTAGTAGCTCCAAGGCCAGATATGATAGGATATGTAATACTTCCAGCGTGCTCTGGGTCTGCCCTGGGGCCTCTGCTGCATTTGACGTGTCCAGAAAACATCTAAACGGAGGCGTCCAGGAGGCATCCTTATCAGTTGCCTGAAACACCTCAACGTGAAGGAGCATCAAAAAACAAGCTCTCCTTATATGTCTAAGCTCCTAAACAAAATGTCTGTGTGAGCCCAGCCAGCCTGCAGAGGAAACTGATTTCAGCCACTTGTATCCACAACCTCATTCTTCCGGTCGTTACTTATCAGAATAAGTGAAAGTTGGAATGTAGTTTTACCAGGGAATAGAGATGTTTGACTTCAAGCTCAACTCCCTAATCACTAAAACAGTCCTGTACAGCCCGAACCCATACATGTGTCGCAAAACATCTTACCCTCACACTGACAAGTTTTGGATTTTGAACTCAACTGTATGAGTTTTAGAAAGTTAAACTTGCATTAATTCATTGAGTTGACTATTAGACACTTTTGTCGTGTTGATTGAACTTACGTATGTAAGTTATCAGTTGAAAAAAAAGGCGAGAGTATGAGGATTGCCTAGGTGCTGCGTCTTTTGAGTTTGAGAAAAACATATACATAATCAACTAATTATTAGGGTTTAGCAAGTACTCGGTTAAAACGAGTATCCGGTACAGATACTTTCTATGAGTATCATCAGAGTAAAATTTGTCAATATCTGTTTTGTTATAAACTATAAATATATGAATATAAAAAAATCAATTACTATTCTCTGAAGCTCAATTCTGAGGCTGTTCTGTAAATGGTTTTCTAATAAATATAGCAAGTTCTGATAGAAATTTCAGGCTTAAATAACTTCCAGTTTATACCACCCACTTATAGATTAAGCCCCACCAATTCTGAGTACAGATACAGAAAATTTGGTGTTCTTGCTCACCCCAGCTAATTATACACTGCAGATAAGTCATATATTCAAATTCCAACCAAAATATAGACACTTCTGTGGTAAACAAAACTAGTGCCACCGGTGGAAAGGGTTCCAGACAACAGCCTTAAGGCCCTTTCAGAAAGGAGGTGACATCTGCTGCTATTTTGAACTTTGACTGCGGCGTACACAGGCGCCCCAGCAAGCTGCCCTGCCCCGTCACAAGTCATTGAAGATAATAGCACAGTGGTGCTGTTGTTGTGGTCTGTCTTCAAGGCCCTTTATAGATGTAAACTGAAACAAATTTGGAATTTAAATCCCTTAACTTGAAATGGAAAGTAGTATTAATTTGGTTAAGTTGCTTTAACTTGAAACTATGAGTTAGAATAACTCAAACTTGTTCATTTAACTAACATTGGGACAACTAGAACACTGTAGTTATATCCACTTTATGAACTTAAATTTATGAGTTGAAACAAAGGCAATCTTCAAGTTGAGTTATCTGAACTTAAAAATGTGAGTTGAAGGGGTGCAGAATTTTATGTTTGTTAGACAAGTGAAAGCAAATTTCCTTGAATGGACAATGTAATATAGATAGTTGTTTTAACTCACAGTATTAAGTTCAAACACCAAATTATCATTAATTAAACAAATTGTATAACGTAACATCATGAGTTGAAAAAAAGCTTTTCTTAAAGTTGAGTTTACTCACATTTTTTAGGCAGCAATTGAACTTAAGTTTTTAAGTTGAACCACCTAGATAATATTTACAGTGTACTCATAACCAAGAGCCTGAGATACGACTATATGGGCAAAACTCCGTCAATGAGGAGTCCAGGGATTGAGTCCAGCGATATCCAATAACATTGTTCACTATTGCGATCACCATATATATGACAATTTGTGATAAATAAACAAAAAATGTGTGTGCATATTAGCTAACTTATATGATGAGAGACTGCGGACAGAGCAGTTAAAAGATTGCTTTCTACATATTTACATGTTTGTGCTTTTGAAAAAGTGTATTGATGAAGTATTGACTTTTACTAGAAAAGGTTTTATTGCACTTACTTTCAGTAACAAGCATAGTTGTCCTCAACTCAAACAATTTTCAATGTATCTCCACTTCACTGTCTCCACCAAGGCCTCTCTACCATCATATCGAGATGGTGATGAAAAAATGATTTATTGGTCAGCACTACCTCAGTCTTGAAGGTGCGTACACTCATCACAACTGCTTGACGCTCAGCTGCAAACCATCACTGCGTTGACTCATTTCAAGTCAATGAAGCCAGAAGGACCACATCAATCCACATGCTCCACCCTCTGGCTGTGCTCTTTCGCGTTATTTTTAAAGCGAAAATGCAAAACATTTCTTAGTATGCACTGCTTTCCTCCGTTTTATAACTTTGTAAACGTGTTTTCTTTTGGACTGTTTGAATACTCCCTTTGGGCCCTAGGAAATTGCGATGGATATTTTTCAGTTTTCCTGTCATATTATAAATAAAATGATTCATCAAGATATTTAGAAAATAATCACCAGGGCAATTGATAATGAAAATAATCATTAGTTGTAGCCCTAGTAAGGACCAAATCTTGTCCAAACAACCTTTAGATCTGATATCCAGGATGCTATCATGAGATCCCACATAAACAACAAACCCCAGCATGAATTTTTAATTTCTTTGATGACTAATTTGGGAGACAATATCCCACTGCAATCATTTCAGGGTCCAGTATGGTGTGGTTTATTCCACTCTGAAGCTTTGCCAAAACTGGGAAATGAATGTTGTGTTTTGGGCACCAAACAAATCAAGTCCACACTGAAACATGTTGAAGGAACCAGCATTAGTTCATTATAGTATTACAACAGGTTCTCTTTCTTCCCTTCTCCTTGTTAAAATGATTTATAACCCTACATTGCACTGTGTCCTCTACTGCACCATTTCTTTTAGAATAAATTAGCTGTGTAAAGACATAGATCACTGGATCTTGTTATGTACATATGAGTATATTTAGCAGCAGAAAATTATCACTCATTAGCAGGTGGGAAGTCTGTGTCCAGAAGAGAGAGTGTCAATTGTGAGAGGCAGTGTAGACAACCATGAAAAAACACATAGATTACTATGTGTTCAACCATCTGACGCAGATAAAGGTCCACTTCTAGAGACATTAAATATTAACAAATAATTTATTGAATTTGAGTAGTTGTTTTTTTAACATAGTTTTCCATAGAACCTGTGTTTATTTGTCTATGCAGCTCAGAGGATTTGACTGCTGAATGAAAAATATCAAGGCCAGTGGAGGAATCTGAATTTATGCATGAACTAATATTTGTCTGCATTTGCATTTGAAAATATAAGAAATAAATTCTGCATGCAGCCCCAATCCTCATAAATATACACAATAAAACTATTTAAACCCAGATCAATCACTACATACATTCTGATGGTAATTATATGTTTACAGGCACATATTAGAAGGGGATGCAGTGAGGAAAGAGCTCTCAACACAAATTTGCTTCAGACCTCCATTTTACAGTATGTCTGTAAGGAAAATATTCAATAATGAACAGCAGCGGCCACATTCTCTCAACAGCTACATCAACTAAGCTGTCAAAAGAGAAATTGCAAGGTAATAGCTTATATTTGGCCTTTCTATTAGTGCTATCTATTGTTTGCCAGGATATTACCTATAAGACTCTCTAACCATTGGGACATAACACTTTATTTCAGTTCTATATTAGAAAAATGGTAATAAATTAACACTCAGGTCATCTTTAATGACCAAACTGTCTGAAGGCTACTATTTTCAATAAGTTCCTCTGAAGGGTCACAACCTTTCATAGAGAGACTGAAATTAAATTCAGCCATCTATGACCTTTATGTCATCAGTTGAATTAGCTGCTTCCTGCAGACTGAACAAAGATGTCCAGGCAGAGGGTGACAGGGCCAATGACAGTCATGCTTTTTACAAAAATTATATTGGTCACAGAGGCTATAAGTCACACTTGGTCACAGCTGAAAGTTCAGGGAGCAATGTGACCACTCACATTAATCTACTGGCTGATAACCCATTTCCAGGTTGACTGCTATTGGTCATATTCAAGTGACATATTTCTGGTTGCGTCATGCGTGGTGATAGCTCTAAGATTAGCTTCCTGTCAGCCAGCAGCAGCTATGTTCCCATATCTGGAAGTTTGCCCATGAAACTCAGTCATAAGACCTCTAAGAGTCTCTAGGTGAGAAGAGCCTCTGATAGATAGGTTAACCACTGGAACAAGTCATTGCTCTATTCATAGCCTGGACTACTGTCCGGCTCAATGACACAACACTAGGGAAGGTCATGGATGCTTGCCTATAAAATTAAGCTAGCTGTAAAATTGGAAATGCTGAGTGACAGACGACCCTGACAGATAAAGAAACAAGGTGGCTGACTGATTCAGCTTAGCAATAGCTTGTTTGGCACACTGGGCATGTGAAGCATTCTCATAAGGATTTTAACCTGGCTTTACACTTGGCGTCTGAGTATTTTTAGCAGACACAATAAGAGGGCAAATTTATACAGTGGCAAAGAGTAAACAAAAACAAACACTATGTTATTACCTTGGACCTCTTCCTAGAGATTTGTCCCTCACCTTTAAAACACAGAAATTACCTGGCAAAAACACAAACAAACTGCACTTCAGAAACAAAAGATTTCTTATTAAAAAGAAAGATGTCTATGAAGATTCTCAGTCATCCAGGTCAACCAAGTCCAGTTGCCCTTGATTTTAACCTTCGTTGGATAAAAAGAAAGAGTTTTCTTAGAATGAATTTCTATCCTTTTCGACCCACAGTCAGACATTTCGGCTCCAGATGTACAAAAGCAACCAGATGGACAGCCTTAATCCAGTCAATCTCAGCACAGTGGGCTATTTACTGTGTGCCACAACCAACGAGGACATGTGAAAGAATATTCATCAATAGTTTCTTAGTCTGCCCACACAACATCTGCCTCTCATGAAGACACAAAAGGCCCGTACATTCAGCAAACGCAGATATACCACAAAAAAACAGGATAGTTTTAGTTATAGCTATGCAGCAAAGTACACTGAAAAATATAAAAGCTAAAACATAACAATGATAAACCCGCCTGTCTGACTTTTAGTAGAGATTTACACCCGTTACAATGGAAAAGAAAGTGAAGTTTATGGTCCGGTGGAATGAGCTGATTTTGAGATTAGTACCACAGCTTCTCTAGGTGATTTCTGACCTTCATCATTACTGCTTATATAGGCTGTGCCCATAACCCAGTGGCACAATGTAGTCAGTCAATTTAAACATACAGTTCCCTGTTATTTCCTCAGGGAAACAGCAGAAAAGGCTTTTTTTATAAAACCTACTCAGTCCACAATTTGTGTGAAAAGTGAAACTTGTTTTAAAACTTAAAGTTGCTACAGTTGGTCCACTGTTATATTAACAATGGACAATATTACTGTTTCATGTGAAAGGGGTCGGTTGTAGAGACAAACCCGCATATAATCATCAATAATCTAATAATTTTTTTCCAGGTTTTACAACCCATAACCTCACCGTTTTGGTTCACATTCACCACTCTCCTTAGCACTTTTCCAGCAGCAGCAGGCAGCTTTTTCCATTTAATTGAAAGAGGACAGTACATAAGTGATGGGAAATTAATGGAGAGTGAAATAAGGGGATGAATAGGCATGGGTCGGTATGAGATTTTCACGGTTTCAGTGTTATTTTTAAATGTCTGGGTAAAAAACATCAACATCTTTTTTACATTGAACACAATATATTTTATTTTTAAGCAACAACATATACGACTGCTGCTAAGAATATTATCAAATAACACTATAAAATCGATTACAGTAAAACTCCGGGCTTTTATTTGCTAAAATCATTCATTTCCGACAGACGGCTTATGCCCTTTTATTTTGAAGGCAGCAACGTAACGAAAACAACAACATGGTGCAGGATGATATGTGGAAGAAGTTAGCAGACAGAGAGCAATGGACTTTACATGACAGGATTCATAACTTGGATTCATTTTTATGAAAAGCTGTTTTGATTCTTTTGATCAGTGGACCCTTACAGACTAAAGGAATATAAATAATCAAGCAACGGAGAAATCTGAACTTAATAAGCGAACTTAACGAGGCTTCAAAGGTAACAGGAGTCAGCACTTTTCTTTTTCTGTTCATCTCTAGTACCACGCTGGTTACAGTGGTAAATCTATAAGAATTAGACTTTGGGACTTCTGTTAAATGAACTGAACGACTGAATTGTGGAGAATCTAACTGATCTGACGATGTGTAGCATGTTCATATTGACATATTGATCATTCATTTAAACATTAATATTTGTATTAATGATCCAAGCAGCTTAGAAGCCGCTAAAGCGGGCAGCCCGGCGGGGTTTAAGAGGTTTTATACCTTGACACAGATTGTCTACAGCAGCAGAAGACCACACCAGGTGCCCCTCCTGTCAGCTAAAAACAGGAAACTGTGGTTACAATTCACACAGGCTAACCAAAATTGAACAACAGAAGATTGGAAAAACGTTGCCTGGTCTGATGAGTCTCGATTTCAGCTGCGAGATTCAGATGGTAGGGTCAGAATTTGGCGTAAACAGCATGAAAACGTCCATCCTGCCTTGTATCAGTGGTTCAGACTGGTGGTGGTGCTGTGGTGATGGTGTGGGGATATTTTCTTGGCACACTTTGGGCCCCTTAGTACTAACTGAGCATTGTTTAAACGCAAAAGCCTTCCTGAGCATTGTTGCTGGCCATGTCCCTCTGTTTCCCTTTATGACCACAGTCTACCAATCTCCTGTTGGCTAATTCCAGCAGGATAATTGCACCATGTCACAAAGCTCAAATCATCTGAAACTGGTTTCTTGAACATGACAACCCGGGTACTAGCAAGTTGTACTTAATAAAATGGCCAGTGCGTGTATATTGGCGCGCGTTTTAACTATGCATTAAAGTTTGCAGAAAAGAGTACCATGCTGAAAAGAGTGCACCATACTATGAAGGCAAGAAGTATTGTCTATGCAGAGTAGTGTATCCATGGTGACACTGTAACCCGTTGTGATAGGTATCTGTTGGCAATTGTACCAGCTGCTGTTGTTCAGTTTGACTGTTTCCACTGAGATCTGAATGCAGAAAAACTGAATATCTCTGCTGCGCCAGCTGTCAACTCTATGTTGTACACACACAGTGAGGCTGCATGAGAAACATTACACACACAGTCGCTCTCGTACACAGACAGACACACAGCATGCAGCCAAGCACAGTGAGCCACACAAGTGCACGCAGGCATACATAAACACAAACACATGCCTACACGCTCTCTCTGTTGCATCTGTATACACTTTTGAATGCAACAGTGAAATAGCCCCACATCGTCTATGCCGGTAGTGACTACTACCAAATCGACAGCTTTCTGTGAAAATAGGCTTAAAGGGAGACAGTGAAACCACTTGCGGCTGTTTTTTTATAAACTGAGCTTTGTGCGGACTGGTTGTTAACGCTCTTGAACAAGGAGGCCAGTTGCCAATTTTATGGTATCAGGCCATTTATTGAGACAGCAGAAGCTGTGTGAATGAGATTGCTGGTATGAGACTGCCTCACACAGAGAGAGAGAGAGAGATCTAGAAAATGCTGAAAAGGTTATGGTTTTCATTGACAGTATAACATATAACCTACTCACTGTTCTGTGCTATAGAGATACAGACTACAAAATTAGACAGAAAAAAAACAGGAAGCGGGGCTTACCAACAAAGATGTAAAAGCTGAAAATAGACACCTAACAGATTAATCCAAAACCACAAGGGAATTCTAATGAATCTTTCATAAACTCATTAAAGGTTCAGTGTGTAATATTTCTGAGGATCTATTGACAGAAATGCAATATAATATGCATAACTATGTTTTTTATTCAGGCAGTGTAGACACTCATCACTATGTTGAATATGTACATTCAAAGAAGAAGAAGTAGCAATAATATACAGCAGAGGTCAGCAAATAAGTTTTGCATCTGAGCAATGTTTTCAATCATTAGATGGTAGGTGAGAATATAATACATAATTTTAGACTTTGTTGACATGGTGGTCAGTTGGCAAAGTGCAGGACTTGCATCTTGAAGGTTGTATGCTTGATCCCACCTTGCTCTCATTAAAGTATGTACTGCAGTATTTGTGTTTCTGTGTTTGATCCACATCCATCAACCAACGGACGCTTTTTCAATTCCCCAGCACGCAACAGACTATTTTAATGTCATTCAGAATTTTTCAAAGTAAAAGCTCAGTTCAACTGTAAATAAAGCATTACAGTAAACAAACTTCTTGCGCTTTTATTTTGTAGGCAAAACCACCACAGAGGAAGTAATTATGTGAGAAACTGTTGCTGTCATGACTGAGATCTATTTCAGCACTGTTATCAAAATATTTATCTATTTATATTTTTGCCACTTTCAAAGCACCATAATCTGGCCACGGGCCAGATATTATTGCTGGTAGGCAGTTGTTGCGAGGATACATAATCACAAAGAGAATAAACATGTTTCCCTCATCAATGTTTGTATAAAGTTTATTGATTATGGAGTTTATAATGGACTGTGGTGCAGAAACAGTGACAACGTTACACACTTGGCTTACATTTTCCATGTTATCCATCAGTGACCAAGCTGCACTAATATATGGTTTTACTGAATAATTAAGTAAACATAATTTCTAAATATATCTACCTAAAGAAACCTAATTTCTTGACTGACTACTCTCTGCTGTCACAGAAGAGACACCTTTTGTGCTGTGTCAGCCACCGTAGCTGTCCTACGCTCTTTGAAAGGGTCGGTTGCAATTCATAGCCTCACCGCTAGATGCTACTAAATCTTACACACTGAAACTTTAAAGATGGTTAATAAAAATTAAGACTGCTAAAACATAGTTTTAGTGTCAGGAATTTAATCAATTCCCAGCTCTCTCAGCTGTGACATTTAAAAATGAGGCTTCTTTCACAAAGCATCACTGTGTGTCCCATTCAGATCATATAATTTTAACTTTCAGTATTACCCAAATAGAAACACACATCCCCGCTGACATTTTTAAGGTCACTTTTGATGTTTTACATTACTGCATGCAGGTTTTCAAATGTCTTACTTCATTCTCTGGACACGCTGTGCCTCTTTTCACACGTTTTTGTTGTGTATTCACAACGAGTCCATCTCGATAACACCTCTCTATTCAAAACTTTGCCACATGCTCTGCTTTTATTATGGTTTCCACACACAGTACACTGACACATATGTGGATGATACTGTTAGACCTGCTACCACAAGAAAATATCAAAGTTCATTTTATTTATTTTCAATTTCCCCTTCATCATTAAGTATCTCGCGTCTATCCACACAAGCTCGTGTTTACTTAAAGGTTGACTAAGAACAGAATGCACTCAGGCCAGAATCACGTCATCAGTATTCATTACATTGGTGACAAGGAGAAAAATCCTTCTCAGCCCCCTTCTGTCATTCCCCTAGCCCTCAGGGAATCCACTGAAGGTTAATTTATTTAAATCCCCCATCCACTCATCGCTATTCCATTAAACTCTACTAATAAATCTTTGGTTTGCCATGTAATCTGTTTTCTACTGTCAAAGGTTTAAGCCTCAGCTGCATTTTGCACGCAGACTTGTGGATGTGCACTCAAAGATAACATGGCAGCAGATAAGGTCATGTTAAAATCAGGAGATGACATGTTTTGTGAGTTTGTGTGTGTGTGTGTGTGTGTGTGTGTGTGCCCGTGTGTGCACCCGTGTCTGCAGACATGTGTGAAACTGTGCACAGACATCTGCTCTTTGAATGTGACCAAAAAGCCTGGTTTAATTAATGTAAGTGCAGCTCGTAGTAGGTGGCAGTGAAATCAAAAGGCTGAGCCCTCTCAGAGCCCCGTGCTGCTCTAGTGTCCCAAAGGTCCCGTAAAGTCTAAGCCTGTGGTCTAAAATGAAATTTCCCATCTGCCCTCTCTCCTGTTTTCATGCTATATTAAAAAATATGGTCATACCTCTCTGGCCATGATAGCAACGATTAGTCTGAGGTACAAGGGGACCTTGTCTATATGGACAAGCACTGTATCATTATTACAGCATGTCATGTCAGCGTTACACAGATGCTGTTATGATAATGACTGTTAAAAAGCTCAGCTGTTGGTTTAATAGTGGGTGAAGCCATTTGCAGTCTGCTGGAGAGGACGTATCATTGAAGTCAATGTGTTTTTTGCGTTCAAGACAGTTTGTTAATGAGATGCCCGGGTGGAGCAGGGGAGTTATGACCAGAAAACTGGCTCCAAAGGACCTCACCACTGGTAGACAGGCTGAGGGCACAGTCTGATATTTGTGAGTGTACACATGTAATGCCAAATTCAGACTATACAATATCAGCCCAATAATGTCCTGACCCACTAAATGTGGTGCGTCTGAAACAAAATTGACAGTCGGGTGCGACAATTGTCATAGCGGAACAAAGAATGATACAACATCTTGGACGCCTCACCACGTTTGAAAACTTGTGTTCTGTTACGTTATGCGACACTGACCAACAGGAGCACAGCGTCGTAAAAGTGAAATTACTTTTTCTTTCAGTGAACACTTCTTGATCACTCTTTAGCACTATGGAATAGGGCTGAAACGATTAGTCGACATAATCGACAACATCAATTATAAAAATTTGTCGTGAAATTTCATTGTCGACACGTCCTTACAGAGATGTGGTGGTTGTTAATTTCTAACTGCAATGCACTACAGGAAGTGCTGGGGGCAGTATCGCTTCCACTGTCATGACTTCTTGACTATAAGACTCCCCACAAAGAAGAAGCTTTCATGTGAGAAATCAACTGTGTAGAACTTGAATATTGGCAGGTTTATGAAAGTTGAAGTCAAATCGAAAATGTGCTCAAATGTTTTCGAGGGTGAGAACCTCCACAAGCGCCCACGAGGTTAGTGGTACCAGCCGGCCTGCCAGTCACGCCCACAGAGCAATAACAGAGCAACAATGACAGAGGAAACAGTAAGATAGTTTCAATGTTCGTACCGCTGTTATTCTGTCATTACAATTTGAGTAATGGTTTAACATTAGTAAATCAAGAAACATCTGGTTCATGATGTAGCCTACAGTACATTCTCCACTTATAAAACATAGGCACTTTGGAAAAATAAACTACAGAAGTAGTATGAAAGGGGGCTGTTGCTTTATAATAGACATTAGTGTTCAGTCTGAATAGTAAACCTCTTTTACTTAATGGTAATGTCTAACTAGCAACATTACCATTGGCTGTGTGTTGGAGATCAGTAATTCACTTGAAAGATATTCAATTAGTTAAATGGTTTAATTAGGGTTAAGGTTAGGGGGTGACAAAAATAATTGTGACTAGTCCACTAATCAAATAAATAATTAACAGATTAGTCGACTACGATAATAATCATCAGTTGCAGCACTACTATGGAGCAATGTTTTGTACTGTGCATGCACACAAGGCCATACAAGCATGTGGATGACAAGCATGTGGATGACAAGCATGTGGATGGTGCAATACACATTCTTGCAGCTGGTGGTGGTCATGCACCAAGAAATGTATAAATACGCCAAAAAGTGAAGAAACAAGAACAATGGTTTATGAGGAACATTTTTTGTTAGACCTCAAGGATACATAATTTAAATTGAATGTGAAAATGAATATTTGTATGGTTCTGCTTGCAGCCAAACACGCAAGCAATGCAAGAAAGAAGGAGAAGAACAGGCCTTTTTTCCCTTAGGTACCTGCACAATAAACTGTCCATGCGTGATTTTAACAGCCACTCACCTTTGGCTGCGGCCTCAGGAATGTTCGTCACTGTTGCAAGTTTATCACCGCAAGCTTGGCTTTCCGTTGGTTTCATCTTCTGGTATCATTTTACGGAAGCCCTCAGCGGCCATCGATTCATATCTTTATTTTACTCTGTTTTCACGTGATAACGGGATTATCTTGTGATCTCGAGATAACGACTGTCGTGTTCTCGTGATCTCGAGATAACGACTGTCGTGTTCTCGTGATCTCGAGATAACTAAACAGTAGTTTAACACAGGGGTTGGCAAGAACGTTTCTTAAATGGTGATTTCAAGGTAGTTTCAGTGTCACTGATTAGCTTAGTTGGTAAGGCACAGGACTCATAGTCTTAAGATTGTGTGTTCGATTCTAATGGAAGACCAATTTAGAAAAAAAATCTTTTTCATATTCCTCTCCAACAAAGTTGTTATGAAGATGATTGATTCACATGCTCACAATTAAGCATGTGCTGGAGTGAGCGCATCCCGGCGACATTCATCAACCTATGGACTTTTAATTTCCCCATTATTACCACGTAGAGGAAATTCATCTGTTTCTCATTCAGGGGAATCCTTTTAACTACACATTTCCTGACGGCTATTTCAGAACATTTGAAATGTGGGATTGGATTCCCCTGAATCTCTTCACAACAGCTTTCTTGAAGAGAATGATTAAAAAACACACAAAAGAAGAAAAAAAAAACTTTGCAGAGAGCAGGGGTCAAACCTACAACCCTTAGGATGCAAGTCCTGTGCTCTACCAACTAAGCTAACTACTGACTCAGCAATTTGCCAAGAAATTATTATACAGAAACGCACCGGCAGACCCCTGTATTCAGTTATGGTTCAGTATCATGAGATCTTGAGAAAATGATCCTGTTATCACGAGAAAACAACAGTCATTATCTCGAGATCATGAGGTAATTGTCCCGTTATCACGGGACAACGGAGTAAAAAAAATATTTGAATCGATGGCCGTTTATGGCTTCCGTATCAATTAACACTTCTCTGTACCTTTTTATTTGCTATTAACTTCACTTGTCACCAATCGATCGCTGCGTTCCATATATCAATTAAATGCTTTTCTGGCACAGCTGCGGCTGCTTCAGGTGTAGTTGGTTTGATCGGCTGGACATGCAGATTCTCTTTACCTCTGTTTGCTTCTTCAGAGTCTTTAGTGTAGTTAAGTGACTAGTTTAAATAGACTCCTTACTCGTTTACTTTCAACACACGTATCAAAAAATTACCTTAAAGTTGATTCCCACAACTTATTTGGTCACTAAACTATTTCACTCCTCTCTCATTTAAATATAAAAAAAAAACTCCCAAGCTGTAGTCTTTCCCCATATAGGCTAATACTACCCATGAGGATGACCTAATTAGGATGAGGAGAATGTGATACAATTTACCAATACCTTTATGTAACAGTTATTTGAAACAAGAAAAAATAAAACAGATAACCTTGCTTGTCCAAAACAATAACACAAATAATAATAGGCTACCAATCAACTACTATGGCTTCAACAGGTGGCATTTTATGCAAGGTATCGAATTAAGTACTCTATTGGTATCGGTATTACTTAAAGGGCCTGATTTACTAAAGGTTTGCATGAGTAAAAACATGTGCAAACTTGATATCACCAGCAAATTAGAATGTAAGCGGACTAACGGTGTGCACGCAGAGTGACGTCTTTCAAAAGCGCAAGATAGCACCTGTTGTTCATTTAGTACTTTTGCCTTAATTAATATGCAATTTGGGGCATAACATGCAAATACATTTATTTACTACACGCAATGTGATCTACCAAGCCTAAATGCAATTTCATGTGAGTGCAACAGCCTCTGTTTGAAAGGAAGGTGCAAACCGGCAAGTGTTGCGCAGAGATGGCTTCTGTTTGTTGCCAGAAGGAGACACAGCCGTAATGAAAGAAAACGTAGGGAAATTAACAATAATAATAATATTATTCTGTATCTAATAGAAATACAATTATTTTATTTATTTATTCGATGAACTATATGAATAGAATTTATTTGTAATTTCCTTTAGCTTTGGCAATACTGTTGTATTAACATTCCTGCCAATAAAGCAAATTTCGTTTCGACCTGACTTCTTCTCTCCGTGAGATGGAAGAGTTTAGAAAGCTGCGTGGCCCCAGCTGCAGTAGTGCACAGATCACGCGTAAAATTCATCGAGCCAGAGGGAACGATCACCAACTCTTCACAGCGCGCCGGTTGTAATATAGCGACACAACCCATTGTAGGTATCGGAGAGGGTGTGTACAGGGCTAGGGACAGGAGATCGCGGAGCGATCGGGCACGGTGCAGACGGTCGGTGATTGTTCCCTCTGGCTGGATGAAGCACAATCTGCTGGCATTTCCTCACGTCTGGGTCATTCCAGCATACTGTAGCCGTTTCTGCTGGGGTTTCCCAAAGCAGTTTTTTCCAGGTTTGCTGTCCCGAGTACTGAGTGCAATCTCAGGCAGGACAGGCAGGTAAATACGATTTCCACATACTCGGGACGCACTGAACAAAACTAACCAAGGTTTTTACACTGTGGCTGCTTTCCCTCCCGACTCTCCATAGCGGAAACCATTAAAACACGCAAAACCCTCATTTAAATATTCCCACCTCCATTGTGTTTGCTCCTGTTGTCGTCTACGCAATAATTCTTAGTAAATCACCCATAACTAAAATTGCACGTGCAATATTTTAGAATGCACATGCAATTTAGTACAGTTTATTCGGGATGTTAGTAAATCGGGCCCTAAGGGTACTAGTTTTGGTACTGGTATCGTAAAATTTTAAATGATACCCAACCCTAATGGGTCCAGGTTCACTTTAATTAATAAAGCATACAGGTGCTCGTCATATAATTAGAATATCATCAAAAAGTTGATTTATTTCAGTAATTCCATTCAAAAAGTGAAACTTGTATAATGTATTCATTCCACCCAGACTGATATATTTCAAGTGTTAATTCCTTTTAATTTTGATGATTATAACTGACAACTAATGAAAACCCCAAAATCAGTATCTCAGAAAATTTGAATATTGTGAAAAGGTTCAATATTGAAGACACCTGGTGCCACACTCTAATCAGCTAATTACACCTGCAAAGGCCTTTAAATGGTCTCTCAGTGTAGTTCTGTAGGCTACACAATCATGGGGAAGACTGCTGACTTGACAGCTGTCCAAAAGATGACCATTGACACCTTGCACAAGGAGGGCAAGACACAAAAGGTCATTGCTAAAGAGGCTGGCTGTTCACAGAGCTCTGTGTCCAAGCACATCAATAGAGAGGCAAAGGGAAGGAAAAGATGTGGTAGAAAAAAGTGTACAAGCAATAACCGCACCCTGGAGAGGATTGTGAAACAAAACCCATTCAAAAATGTGGGGGAGATTCGCAAAGAGTGGACTGCAGCTGGAGTCAGTGCTTCAAGAACCACCACGCACAGATGTATGCAAGATATGGGTTTCAGCTGTCGCATTCCTTGTGTCAAGCTACTCTTGGACAAGACACAGCGTCAGAAGCATCTCGCCTGGGCTAAAGACAAAAAGGATTGGACTGCTGCTGAGTGGTCCAAAGTTATGTTCTCTGATGAAAGTAAATTTTGCATTTCCTTTGGAAATCAAGGTCCCAGAGTCTGGAGGAAGAGAGAAGAGGCACAGAATCCACGTTGCTTGAAGTCCAGTGTAAAGTTTCCATAGTCAGTGATGGTTTGGGGTGCCATGTCATCTGCTGGTGTTGGTCCACTGTGTTTTCTGAGGTCCAAGGTCAACGCAGCAGTCTACCAGGAAGTTTTAGAGCACTTCATGCTTCCTGCTGCTGACCAACTTTATGGAGATGCAGATTTCATTTTCCAACAGGACTTGGCACCTGCACACAGTGCCAAAGCTACCAGTACCTGGTTTAAGGACCATGGTATCCCTGTTCTTAATTGGCCAGCAAACTCGCCTGACCTTAACCCTATAGAAAATCTATGGGGTATTGTGAAGAGGAAGATGCGATACGCCAGACCCAACAATGCAGAAGACCTGAAGGCCACTATCAGAGCAACCTGGGCTCTATAACACCTGAGCAGTGCCACAGACTGATCGACTCCATGCCACACCGCATTGCTGCAGTAATTCAGGCAAAAGGAGCCCCAACTAAGTATTGAGTGCTGTACATGCTCATACTTTTCATGTTCATACTTTTCAGTTGGCCAACATTTCTAAAAATCCTTTTTTTGTATTGGTCTTAAGTAATATTTTAATTTTCGGAGATACTGAATTTGGGATTTTCATTAGCTGTCAGTTTAATCATCACAATTAAATGAAATAAACATTTGAAATATATCAGTCTGTGTGTAATGAATGAATATAATATCCAAGTTTTACTTTTTGATGATATTCTAATTATATGACTAGCACCTGTATGTGATTACTGCTTGCATAGTAACAAGAGATTACTGCCACGGTTTACCCCAGACTCTGGCTCTCCTCCTCACCTGCTGTCAATCACCTCATTACCAGACTGCTGAAGAACTTCTGTTTTCCCGACTGCCGGCGCCAGATTGTTTTACACCACTAGTGGTTTTCCGGCAGACCTCTACTTTAAGTACCAGTGTCACTTGTGTTCTCTTGAACACCAATACTAATCTCTCGTGTTTCTCCTTTTGCCTCAGAACTCCTGTACTGTGTGTTTCTACGCTTTCTCAGCCACGCTGCCTTACTCTTCTGCCACGCTCCATAAGCCACCGAACGCCAGCCGCCATTACCGCTACTCCACCACACTATTAAATCCTTCACCTGCCAACTCAGGATCCGCTTCAACTGACTATCTTTGCAAAATACCACTTTGTATTAAAGGAGGCCTATTATACTGCATTTCCAGCCCTATGTTGTAGTTCTGTGACTCCTCTATGGCAGCTTTGCATGATTCAAAGATCAAATAAAATAAAAAAAACATTTCTATCTTATATTGGCACTTAATGCAGGCCCTCATTTCAGCCTCTGTCTGAAACAGGCTGTAGATGCCCCTGTCCAACCCCCGCCCTCCAAAGCTCACTTTCTTCTGATTGGCCATTGTCTAATGTGTTTATCAGGCTGCCGCAGGGATAGGGCTGCATGTTCCTTTGTGGGCGTGGCCAGCATTCTCTGCCTGGAGCAAGTGACCATATATGGAAACAGTTTTAAACGTTTAAAGCGTTCAGAACAGGGAGATATCTGAGGTTTTGGCTAACAGGGATTTCTTTTAAATACTTTAACCTCATTATTTGAAGCTTTTGTCATGTTTAACATGAACATCTGACATTGTAACATTATAGAAATTCCAGAAAATATGAAAAAGCATAATAGGTCCCCTTTAAACACCTTTGTTGTACTTACGAGTCTGGGTCCACTCTCTGGGTCCATTCACAACTAAACATAACAATTACGTATGTAAAGATTTCTTGATGGTGCTTTCAGGTGATGCAGTGAAGTCTGTTCCTGGTCACCTCTGTACAGGGATGCAGTTCAGAAAGTTATGATGATATGGTTGGTATCCAATATGTAGTCTGCCACGGCTCTCAGCCTAATGACATCAAGAATTGACCACCTAATCTGACAAAGTGATCAATGAAAAATTTCAGGGGCCCCGTTTTATTTGTCTTTTCAGGGGTCTCATAACTGCATACATTCAAAATGTGATTTAATACACTTTAGTTTCAAATTAAATCACATAGTATATATGTCGTGTGTTAGCCAGATCACAAATCTGATTCCAACATGTCTTGTTTTCCCTGTGTTACATGCACATAAAGATATAAAAAGCTAGCTAGCTAATAACTACTCATAGACTAAGACAAAAACATGAATGAATCACATTTATAGACTACAAGCGAGACTAATGTTTTACTCATTGTTATGACAAGGAACAGAGCCTGTGTCTATTTCCACAGATGAAGTTGTTACACGGGACTGGAAAATATATTACATTAAGCAGATGATTTTATCCAGAGCAAGTTATAATTGCTATATATATGTCAGATGTGCACCCCTCTGAAGCAACTAGGGGCAAAGTGTCTCGCTGAGGGACACATTGTCGCAGTGGGAATCAAACCCAGGCCTCCCACACCAAAGGCAGTGTCCTATCCACTGCACCACTACCCTGTCATACATGCTGCATGTGTCTTGGAGAAGAGAATGCAATTACACCTTTTCAACATCTGGCGTTGAATTTCAATCCATCTTGAAAGCTTCGAGGATGCCTTTACATCCATTTTTGATATCTGATCTAATTTTACTCTCAGCAATTTTATTCAAAGGAAGGATGTCCACTTGCTTTTAATAGCACTTTCAAATTCACCATATTTAAGGAGAAATGTTGTTAAAGCAAATGTATTAAAGCCCCGCCTGATTGGTTAAAGTGGATATTTTTTTCCCTTTTTTAAATGAGTAATACATGAGTGTGGTCATTAACAGTAATGGGGTTAATTTGTAATTCAATTTAATGGAGTTCCTAGTCAAGAAGAAATCAATGTGTGAATGTCCACAATGTATTTCTATTCAGATTAATCTTCATTGGACACTCTCTAAGGGCAAACACTGCTGCTGGAATAATGCTTCTTCACTGCTGGCTCTGGACTACTCAGTTGTTTCAGTCTCCTACTCATAGACAGAAATCACGATCACTTTATGATGGAAAGCGGCCAGACCCCCACTGACACAAGCTTTATTGGACAACAGGTGTCCTGGCAATTTAGCAGAGAACAACACATTAGAGAGAAAAAAATAAGCATATAGTGAGATCTCTTCTGTTTAGAAGCCTGTGCTTTAAAAATATGCTCCAAATTAGTCCCCAAGTCAGCACACAGTAAAGCAAATATGTCACCCAAAGATGTCAAACATCCACTTTTAATCTTAGTGTCAGAGATTTAATAAAGCTAGGCTAGCACAAAATACTTCAATTACCACATGTATCTCATATTACCCACCATACATGTAACACAACCTCTCATTTTTCCACTACTGCTGTGTCTGCAGTTTTTTGTTGCATCCGTTTCTGTCACATCAGCCACATTATAGCATCTATGCCATTTCAACATCTAAAAGACAATCATAAATATATAATATATAATTTCTTATGCATAAATTACAATTCATCCATCCATCCATCCATCCATCCATCCATCGTCAACCCTTATCCTGCATACAGGGTCGCGGGAATTAATCCATCACTTTAGAAATAGAAATGTATTTCCATATAGTGTCACTAAGCTAGCCAATAATAATAATAGCCACAATAATAAACAAATCACATTCTGCTACTGTAAAGACCCTCCACACACACCTTAGACAACTTGACTTGCATTTCAAATCGAGGTCCACACATCCTATTCCTGTAATAGACCAATCATTTTGGAAAGCACTCATTAAGCCACTCACATTATACCCTGACTGGTACTGGATTTGTGAGGCCAATACCGATATCGATATTTGAGACTTGAAAATGTAATATAATAAACAATATAATGACTGACTATATTGATATTTATTTTGCAGCAACTAAAGATTTGTTTTCATTATCAATGATTCTGCAAACTATTTTAAATTAAAATTACTCGTTTCATTTGATTTCATTTTGGTCTGTAAAAGGTCAGAAAACAGTAAATAAATAAATAAACCACCACTTCCCAAAGCCAAAGGTAACACTCAACTGTTTGTTTTGTCATTTGAACGGGAATTAAATTTTTGATTTGATTTATTGAATGGTTTATTAATTATCAAATTTGTTCAGATTAATTTTTCAGCTCTAATAAACATTTACAAACATTTTTTATTAGGGGCGCAACATAATATCGACGTAGTCGACAAAAATTGATGATGGAATTAGTTGCCAACGAATTGAATTACTGATTAGTTCATGATGTCATCAGGCCATTGCGACACTGCAGCTAACTGGAGTGAAATAAGCAGTAAAGTTAACAACATCAGCAATGATATTAACACCTTCGTGACCTAAAACCTCCAAAGTGTGGGAGCTTTTCACGAAGAGTGGCCTTTTATTGTGGCCAGCCTAAAGCACACCTGTACAATACCCATGCTGTCTGATCAGCATCTTGATATGCCTTGCCTGTGAGGTGGATGGATTATCTCTGCAAAGGAGAAGTGCTCACAAACACAGATTTTGACAGATTTGTGAACAATATTTGAGAGAAATAGGCCTTCTGTGTACATAAAGAAAGTCTTAGATCTTTGAGTTCAGCTCATGATGAATGGGGGCAAAAACAAAAGTGTTTATAATTTTGTTCAGTGTACGTGTGATGCTATTGTTTTACAGCAAATTTGGGGGGGATAGTTGTGCATGAGGAAACCCTTTCTGGGCCAGAACGCATAACAACTTCAACAGCATGCCCTTTGCCAAAATCGCCACACAGCTCAGCACTATTCCTGTGAGCTTGGCCAGCCCATCCTGCATCATGCTACTGGCACATTTGCTGTTGTTGTTGTTTGAGTTTGTCTTTACCAAAGTACTAATCCCCCTCTTTAGCATTTCTCCCTCTCTGGACCCTTCATGGCGTTTCTCTTCAATCAGGCAGGAAGCACAATAAGCTTAAATTCTTTTTTCCATATGAGTGTGATGATTACTTATGATAGAATCAGAATGAATTATAACCCCTGAGCGACGACACAAGGGAGAGCTTTAGTGCCAAAAGCCTTCTTTCAAAAGAAGAGGCTTTCTCCTTTAAAGCTATTCCAATATGGAGTTAGTGAATAAGCTTCAGGAGAAGGATAGCCAGATGGCTGCTTGTCATTCTCCATGAGTCTATTTGCTTTCAGTTCTGCAAACCGAACAGGTAGGCAATGAAATTTAAAATTCAAGCATGTTATTATTTCACACCAACACTTAACTTTATGTTTTGATAACAACTTATCACATTGTGACATACAAAATCAAAACAATGAGAAAATTTATCAATTGCAAATCAAATTGAAAGTAGGAAAATAAAATGCAAATCAACAATTCAAACCACTTCTTTAGAACTGAAACAATTAACTGATTAGTTGGTTGACACAAACTGGCAACTATTTTAAAAAGTGATCTGTTAAATTTAGTTTACTTGTTACATATTTAATGTCCAGTTGCAGCTTCTCCAATATGATGATTTTTTGCTGATTTTCTCTGATATGATTTTTATTGAATATCTGTTGTTCGGACAAATCTAGATGGAAATTGTGATGGGTATTTTTCACTGTTTTCTGATGTCTTACCTAATGGTTAATTGGTTAATCATTAAAATAATAAGCAGATCAACAGCAAATGAAAATAATCATTACTAGCTGCCTGTTAAATTAATTAAGGAAACTTCTCTGTATCCAGAAATAGTATTCTTGTATTTTCAACATGAATGGCTTTTCTTCAGCATTAATTCAACAGCCCTTAAGTTATATGATGATGCATCAGTGTTGAACGCATTAGTGACTTAGTACCCAAGCCAAAGGTGATGGCAGCTCAGTCCACGTATCACATGTGGACAGACTAAGAAGCGCAATAATTTATTTGATGTTTTTAGATGCATGAATCTTTATGAATACATGCTGAAGCGATGCAGTGAATCATTTCATGACAGGAAGAACAGAAGGCAGGCTGAATCATTATTAAAGTAGCTCTGTAACAAAGAGAAATAAACCAAGTGTCATGTTGTACAGTGAATCAGAACTGCTGCAGGACAAACAGATGGCTTCCTTGCTGAGTGGCTGTTCACGTAGTCCTTAGATTTTGTATGATAAACTTAACATTTCAATACTGAAAAACTCAAAAAACTACAGTACGTCAGACAGCAGAGGCTAAAGTAAAGGGGACAGACTACACATTGCATCAGTCAGTCTCAGACTCCTACCTGTCTTACAACAGGCAGTAAACCTCTACTTTTTGGCCTCAAATGAGGTCCATAAACCAACACAGGCTCCCTGTGTCGCTCTAGTGAACACCTCTCACAAACAAACAGATGATGAATTTGGATTTTCAGCAACTTTTGGCTTCACTGTCTTGCTTAACTCCCGGCTAATCCAAAAATGGGCAAAGAGGTGGAGTGTCGGTGGAGCTGAGGCAGGTCGAATGAAGCCTGGCTGCTATGGCTTGCCACCTGTGACGGCACCCACCTGTCACTCAAAGTGACCATGGCCTTGCTTAATAATTTTAAGCATTAATATCATTTCAACAGATATGTCATATAAAATGGACATAAAAATTGTCATGAAGTGGGGAAAAGGGATATCTTATGAGACCAGCCTGTAAACATGTTTATTTCTGCTGAGAAGTTGGGCATTTTAACATGGGGATCATGGGAAATAACTGGCTTTTGGAGCCAGTCTCAAGTGGCAGTTCAAGAACAGTTTTTGGCACTTCCAGGTTGGCTTAATCTTTCAGCCCCTGGAGGTTGCTGCTTGATGGTCCCTCAAAAAATACCTGTTGGGACCACTTAAGCTAGAATTCTCATCTGTTTGCACCATTTCTTGCTTTTGGACAAGAGGATAAAGACAGATAGAAATGGGAAAAGACTAAAACAGACCTCAATGCGGAAATGTATTACATTTTCACAACCAGCTCGACAAATGGATTTGAATTGATTGCCACATTCGCAGGATGGCAAGAAGAGAATCAACCTTTCTAGACAGGAAATGACCCGGTCACAGACACCATTACTTGAGAACGATACTCAGCCTGTCCATACATTACACGCCTGAGGAAAATGCAACAAAGGCAGTCAAAGCTAATTTCACTCACATTACAAAGGACCTTGCAACACCAATATTTTGCACCTTCAATATCCTAAACTAGATCGAAGGGTTCCCACCCTGTGATTGAACTGATAACAGACGTATCAAGGCTTGTCTGACATTTGACACCTGCATAATTTGATTCTTTGGACACAACAGAGTCCTTCAAATGGGACTAGGATGCTGAGTTGAAAAACTGTTTTATTTCAGTGAATTGGCATTCAATCAATATTTCAGCTCAATGAAAACAGTTTGTAAAAATTGTAGACAGTGGACAAAAAACCTTACATAAATCTGTTAAAATAGAAAAAAAAAAAAGAAACCAGCCCACTAGTTCCACATTTGGCGGCTGTGGTTTAGGAGGTAGAGCAGGTTGCCCGTTAATCGGAAGGTTGGCGGTTCAATCCCCGGCTCCTCCAGTCTGCATGTTGAAGTGTCCTTGGGCAAGATACTGAACCCCAAATTACCTCTGGTTGCTGTTCCACCAGTGGATGTGTGTGAATGTTTTCTGTTTGAACACTTAGGCTCAGTGTGTGAACGGTGAATGCAGATGTTGTGTAAAAGCGCTTTGAGTGGTCGAAAAGACTAGAAAGGCGCTATACAAATACGGAGCATTTACATTATCCAAGGCGTACATGCCTTCAGGCTGGGACAATGCTCATCAGTGTAGTGCTACTGATTTGTAGAGACATTGCAGAGATTAGCAAGGACTTCTTATTATAAGGGACTGACCCTACTGACACCCAGACATGTTCAGCCTTCTAAGTACCCCAGTTTTCCTGTAACCCACCAGCAGCACCCTCCTACAGCAGCTGGCAAAAAGTGTGTGCCATTTTTGTCCGATGACCTAAAGAAGACCCTTCACACTGACTACATTACAAGCCAACCTCCTATATAGTTGATTTGACCTCCAGCCTCTGGAACTGCAGAGAGTCACAAAGGAATCACATTCAATTGCATAAATACAACATATTTGGAAACACTCGCCAACATCACAAACTACAAAAACCATGAGGACGTAACAAAACATTGTACAGTAAAAAACATTATTTTGGTTCTTCTTATTGAATCATAACTGCTGCCAGTCATTCAAACGAGGGAGACTATATTTACTGAATGAATGTGAAGGTGTCTGCAATGGCAAATGAATGTAAACAATTAAACATTAAAGTAGGATTTTCAAAGGCTTTATGAGGTACACAATGTATTTGGTCTATATATTCGAAAAGACCAGTTAGATTAAAATTAGAGTGAAAACTGAGATGTTCATGAGGGAAAACATTTGTATATCTGCTATACATCATTATTGAACTATTTATAACGGGGATGCACGCATTCAACTTGCACTCACTCAGCATGAGGCCAGGGATTACTGTGGCACTAAAAACTCAGTCAGCAGCCATGACTGAATGAATGTAACTGATAGTCAAAGAATGAATTTTATAATGACAATGACTGCATTTAATGTGGATCCGTAATGTAGGCTTAGAGGCTGGTGGAGTACTTAAAAGAGTACTCCACCAATTTAGCATTGCACTATAACATTGTTGAACTTGTGATGACCTTGTGCTATTAGTCTGCTGTTACCCCAACCTAAGTTTTCACTAATGGATTATATATTTCATTACTTTGAAGCAATTTTGAGTTTGAAAATCCTATATTAATTACACTTTCAATTCAAATTATTATAAAATTCTAATAGATTCTGATGGACTTTCCTTTATGGATGAAACATCTTCATGATTGAATGCTTCCTGACTTATGGGGCAGAACATGTAGCTTTATAAAGTATTATTGGGGCATTTCTGAAGTACGTGGCACACTCGTACGAGCCCGCAGCATGAAAAAAAAAGTAAGAGAAATTTAATATAAGAATATCAGAATTTTCTTGCATGAGGCCCATTGTCTTTTTTATTCCACCCATTCTTCTTCCTTGCCAAAACCTGGCACCTACATTTCCCACAACTCAACTTGACTGCCTACAGTTCAGTCAAGGTATGTTGGGCTGGTAGCAACTACTATAGCACAAAGCTATTTTTTACACCACACCCCCATTTTTTTCGCTTTCAAACTTGTAGTCAACCACCGCTGACTTAAGTGCCATCACTTGGGGCAATTTATCAGACTTTGTGCAGCTCTTTCTCTAGCCACAAAGGAAACTTTCACCTGTAAACAGACTAAATGTGTATGTGTGTTTTAATCAGGTCCGTATCTTGGCTGATACCAATCCGGCAAATGTGATTGGTGCATCTGTAGTATATGTCTCATAATTAATCCTAACTTTTATGGCACATAATTGTTTTTTCCTGATAAAACCTTTCGATTTGCAATAAGGGATTTTCAGTGACATTGTCATAAACAAGCTGAGGAACTTTTACAAATGGACAAAATGAACCGCTCCACTCCCTAAAATATCTTTAGATAATCCTTGTAACGCAGACAGAGGCATTTCTTTCTCTTAAAACAATATGTCATTAAAACATAATTTACAGTAGAAAGACAATTCTGCACTTGGCATCTTGTAAGTCACACTACTTCAACCCAGGAATCTGAGCTGTACAGTTTTGAATATTCTTGGGTTTACCCAAGGCCTCATCTTATCCAAACTATAATAATAGAAGAGAGTTGATATAAAAAGAGAACTTAAGCAGCTTAACCTCCTTTCACTCAGAAAAGATTCCCCAGGGACATGTGAATCATGCAAGATGATTATTTGAGAAAGGACTGAATGAATATGTTGGTTAAAAAACGGGCAACACCCTTAAAAAATCAGAATATCAGGAAAAGCAAGAGTCACAGATTTATATTTGTGGAGAGTTCTTCGGAAAACAGGGAATTGATCCTCTGAACTGTAATATAAAATACCCTCTAGCTCAGTCCTTGTAGCAAAGCTCTGAAATGGCTCTGTAAGAGTTATGATGGTCAATGCAAATTAATGTTGCAGTGATTCATGGAAAAACCCTCCATTGATGCCCTCTGTGCCATTTTATGGCTGTTATAAACCACAGCTTCCATCCACCTTAAAGCTGCATGCCTTATGAAACAGAACCAGATGTGAACTAGAGAAATTCCAAAGAGACGAAAAATCCCCTCACAGTCTGGAATTAATCCACCAATCTTGAATGAACTTCCATAAATATTCACAGTTCACATGACACCTCTGCCACCTGACACCCACTTTCACACCATCACACCATGTTCTCTGTGATATAGTGTATTAATAGTCTCATCCGATGTATGTATGTCTCATCCGGACTATTCAACTAAGTGGTGTTACACTGCATGTTTTTGTTGGTTGCGCTGGTGCAATGATAGTATTCCACCACAATAATCTGACGAGGGTGGCTTAACAGATTTGTAAACAGTAGGAACAAAAAACAATTTAAAACCAATGAAATGGAGACGCTGGGAGCTAAATGATTCATGGCATGGGCTAATGAGCCAGTGGTTTTCACCAGCTTGACTATTCATTTTCATGTAGTTAATATTGTCAAAGTGAAAGGAAATAATGAACACAGAAGCAAAGGAGCTGTGCCAACACACATGGCAAAGAGCCTATATGAAACTGTTTCTATTGTGGCAAATACGGGATGTGAAGTTTATTGTACTTTTACTGAATAAAGCCAAAGCAACATGTTTCACATGTCTAAATTTGTAAAATATTTACATGTGTTTGCTTAACAGTGGGCTGAGAAGAAAAATAAAATCTTGTTGTTTAAGCTCCCTAGAGGCTTTAATAGTACACTGACCTGGTTTTCTCTGAAACTGTTAATTTTAGAAACCACAGTGGTGATTTTGGCCCTTCAGGCTGTCATGAGAAAAGAATAGAAGGGCAGCAGTTTGCATAAAACCCTTGCTTCTTTATTTTGCAGTGGCACTGCAGCAAGAAAGCAAGATAATTAACACTGACAAAAAGCCATCTAAATAAAGAGATGGCATGTACGCTTGTCAGGTTTGAGCTCACTTGCCCCAGAAACTCTTCTTCTCTCCAACCATGCTCCTCCATTGATGAGCCAGTCAAATAAAGCCAACGGCACAGCCAGCGCAGCGTGAGGTCCTATGTCCAGCGCCAACTTTTAGACACATTTAAAATGAGTGACAAAGAGGCAAGTGTCTCAGCCAATTAAATAGAAGACTGATGAGAAGTTGCTGCTATAGGCTCAACAAAACAACACAACAAAAAGGCGGATACAGTGTCTGAAGCCATATTTGTGCCAGTCAGCTGATGAACACCACCTGACTTGGCACAGCCCAGATCATCCCGCTGCGACACTCAGTGAGCCCGTTACTTTGAAAATCTTTGGTTGATACAGATTTTCACTGGAATTTGGAATTTCCTTCAGTAACTTGTGAGATTTCTCTTCTGTAAAGTGTGAAATTTGCAACAAAACAAAATAAATGATTGAGCATGTCATAATGTCATTATTTATCCATTTTGAGTTTTTCTATCGTCCAGCTACGTATATATGGCAGAAACGATTCATCGATTAAATCGAATAATAAAATGCATTGCACATCGCGCTTAAGCTGTGAACACGTTGTGATTATAATGCCGCTGTTTGAAAAGTGGAGGAAAAGAGAGAAAATAGCGAGGGACAAAGAATAATGTGTCCAAAGTATGGGATTATTTCAAGCTAAAGAAAACAACTCTGTAATGTTACCGTCCGTCCACCGTAAAAAAAACCAAAACTTATGTCGCCTCGGCAACAGCACGACAGCACCTGATCAGAAGGCACACTGTGTTCTGTCAGCAGACCACAGACAAGGTAAGAGTAATAGCAACTTTAGCCTTTAACTGAAATCATGATTGATTGTTGAGTTGAAGGCCAGCCAAAGTAAGCCGCTATCCTCAACTGTATATTAATGTTCGCTACGAAAATAAAAGCTTGTAGCAGTGCTGACAGACACATTCGCCAAGGTCGTGGGTCGAGAGCGCCAAAGAATTGAAAGACTAAACTAGTTATTGGTAAGTCTAGTAAGCTTGATGTTTGATCATCGAGAAGGACAATCTCACAGCAAAGACAGATTGCAGTCACAGATCTACAGTACATGATTTACAAGTATTACCTGGTTAACACTAAAAATGGTGATTGTCGCCAAAAGGTGACGAGTTGGCAGGTATGTCTGGAATTTACCCGGAGCAATTCCTATCTCCTATTGCTCCCCAATGAGCTTGAGAAACTCAGGCCATCTTAGTAGTGACCACTGAGGTAGGAGAGATGGATTATTTCTCCACATATATTTTATGTGGAGAAAGAATGCTCTGTGGGGGGATTTGAACAGCAAGCTCCCCGCAGGAGCAAGTCTGCCCTGGGCACATCTCCCGTCTCCACACTGGTCTGTTTACCTGCAGGCTACATGTCCGACTGGACGAGTAAATGGCATTCTGCAAACTAGCTTGTCACTTGTTACAAATAGCTATATTAATTTGACTGAATAAACAAGAAACCCGCTGCCATCCTGGTGTTTTACACATTGTCAAATCTTAGTGCACTAAAACAATACAACTACATATAAACTATGTATTTAAACCTATTCTAACTTGATGCATTTTATTTTTTGTTTACATAACAGTAATGAGAATGTAATTATAGTACTGTATCAAAGCTGATCCTTATGGAGAATAGTTCTGCCATTACTCTATAGCGTATGGCCTGTAGAGATACTTCCTGCATGTCATCGTATATAGTTCATGATCATTAATCTTATCTATAGTCGTGTGATTGTCTACAAGAAGACCCTTACTGATACCACAGCCCCAAATGTCTGATAACCATGGTGATGGCTTGCCCTTGGCCACATGCTCATTAAGAAAGTACAGGACATGGAATAAGTTGGGTAAACAAGCTGAATCCATTCCATTAATGGCTGTGGGCTCCCCTGCCACACCACCATTAATTATCTGGTCTTACAAAGAGATTAGATGAGAGAAAACAACAAGTCACGTGCCAGCATCTACTGCCTGGAGGTCTGCTGACTTTTTAATTAGTTAGGGATTCCTCATGAAGCCACCACATGACCAAACTTCTTCTGTCATTTATTCCTGTATTTAATTATTACTGGTCTTGAAACATTTATAGCAGTTTGAGGAAACAATTGCATTTAATACAACTGAGCTCAACATTTTTTTAAAGGTTTTTAAACACATTATTCTGACAAGTTAAGATAACACTTTGTTGAGAAAAGTCCTGAAACAAAAAATGGATTCCCTGTAGAACAGCTGTTTGAACAGATCTGGAGCCTGGGGGTGGGAGTGCCCGCCGTATAACAAGAACTAACTTGAAAACCATATCGACTGAGGGGTGTGACTTCTCTGGAGGCTGTTGCAAACAACAAACGTCGAGGATCACCCAGAGCCAGGAGATACTGTTGAACAGTATTGTTCTGCCCTCTGATTTATCAACATTTATTTTGATACTGCGAGAAACATGTTCTGCATTCTAGGGTAGGAAACCTCAGTGGAGAGTTGCAGGCATACATGTGCACATGGTGAAGGTTTTTCCTGTGTCTTCGCTTTTCTTTCTCCCCCGAAAGCAATGGCTGTAAGTTTTTGGTTGTTTAATACATTATTTGACATGTATAAGTGACCTAGGTTTACTCTCTGTATACAATTTTAGTTGTAAATGCACAGAATAAACAGGAATTCATTCTGGCGTGACAGAGATGCTAATATGTGATAAAGTTAGACTAGATGCTAATGGTAACACATAATTTACATAATGTAATTTGGTTGATGGCTAGTGTTAGCTCTTATCGACCAGCTGTTGTGTAGTCATTCAGCAACTTTATTGTTTGTTTGTGGTCAAAGAGACATAAGTATTTTCTGCCTTTTGTTTATTTCAGTTTCACTCATAAGTTGTCGCCTGTTGAACATGGCGCTCGCTTCCTGGCTCGTAAAAAATTTAGTTTGGCTGGCTGTTTAATTACGTTAACATACAAGCTGTATATAACACGTAACGGGAAAAGTGCAAGTATTATCAGTGATTGCCTTGCAATTTTCTCCAAAGACACACTTACAGTCTTTAAAATATTTATTTCACTTTATTTATATTTTTCATAGCTTAGTCTGCTCAAGGACGACGGAACCGTTAGGGCCGGGGCCGTACCTACTTTTGATTATCAAATATGTAAAATAAATAAAAAAGATATAAATTAAATTAAATTCTTCAAGAGCTATTTTTTAAATGGAGTCTATGGTAGCAGCATCCTCCAATGACAAATGAATGAATGAAAAATGTAGCCTATTCGCTGATTGTGTCATGTGATGTAAACATAACGTTTCCCACACAAATGCTAGCCATCTGGCGCTGCTTATGACTGCTACTTTGTAGATTAACAGTTTTATTGACAATGAATCGCAGAAAAAAATTTTTTTTGCCACAATGCCAACGAAAGTTAAGGGAACTGCAGCTGCGGTCACTTCACCCAACACTGACCGTGAACCCTCTGGGGAAGCTTAACAGTGCTACTGCCTCGGTTGCCCAACCTGCCACACTGTGTCTGGTGTGTCTCATTCAGCCAGCAAAGTCTCCATTCGGTGTTCATCTGGCTTGGTTCCAGCTGACGCTGGCCACTCTCCCTGTTCTGTCGCTGTCATTGACCCAGACCCATGACCCAGAGAAGACTAAATAGCTTGATGTGTGCCCACACACACATGGGATTTTTTGACCACAGTGGATGAGGATAGCCAGGGACTTCATACAGCATAATGACAGATGGAGACAACATAAATAGCCTACGAATATTAAGAGCAGGGGTGAGTTTCTTTTTAAACTACCTTACGTTAATATTGTGTTAGCTGTTATATAACGATCGCAAGTGGAAATAAATCTGGGGCATGTGTGCTTGAACATCAGATTTCTGTAGCCAAATTTTAATTATAAGGTTATATAGCAGACTGCCACAATTATCCTGCTCAGGGACCACAGCCTATGAGAAACAAAAATCTAAAAATCATTTGGCTTGTCATGTGACGCAAGCTAAATGCTAACATCACCTTGCTAGCATGCACAATGACAACTCTAATGTGCTGATGTTTAGCAAGTAACAAGTTTACCAAGTTCACCTTCATAGTTTGACATGTTAGGATGCAAAAATTTGCTAATTAGCACTGAAGTGTTGCTGATGGTGGTATTTGATCATATACCAAAGGATCGGGCAAATTTACATGGTTGGTTAGTTATCATCGTGAGGAGGACATGAATGTCTGTACCAAATTTCACAGCACTATAATGCAAGCCTCACGGTGTCACAAGAGGTCAGGTAAAAGCCAATAGCTAAATAGTGTGACATTGTTCTTCTATTGTTAGTAAAATAGAGCCACTTGCTGTACTCAGTTCAATGTTCTGTGATCTTGTATGAAGATTTTTGTGTTACACCTGTATTAACTGTTTAACCATATTTCATCACTTTAATTACTGAAATATGTAGAATAATTACACCAAGTCCTTATTACCACCAATTCAAATATTTATAAATGATAAAGCAAACAACCATTCTGTCAACTTTGGCATCTAAAACATGATGGTTGGTTTCCAATATTAAAATTATGTGGCCTTAGGAAATTACTCACATTCATGTTCTGTCAAGAAACGACTAATAAATAAACATGCAAAAGTAAAAAAACAAGTCTGCAGCAGAAAGAAATCAGATAGATAGTGTACACAAGTGTAAATGAAAAGGATTAGCCTATCACTGCCTTTAGGGCATAATTACCACAGCATTAAGGCATAGTAGACATACTACTCTATTGATATGATAGTGTGTCATCACATTGAGACTGTGAAAAGATCTTCAAAGTCATCTCGTCTTTCCTCGGGGCAGCAAGGAAAGTAATACGAGTGCAACACAGTGTACTGCATCAATCACTGTCAGAAATTCTATCAAATAATGTCAGCACATTTAATAAGCAGCAGTAAATATCCTGCATTATTGATACCTACAATCAATGTTAGCTGTGCCCTCTTTTACAGCCAAAGTGGGCAAATGACCGGGAAGCACAGCAAACATTTTGTTTATGAATGATGTAATAAATCACTGGTTCTGCTGGTCCCGAAACACTGCTGCTATCGAGGCAGTCCTCCTATTATGTACTGGTTTAATAGTTTTCTCATTTGGAGCTGTTTCCTATGGTTAAATTTTTTTTTGCAAGTTTATATTGGGGCTGAACGATTAATTGCATTTGCGATATTATCGCGATATCATAAAATGAGATTTTCGAATCACAAAGGCTGCGATTACACTCTTGTCACATGACACGCGAGAGTAAAGCAGTCTACAGAGGAAGCGTCAACTTCGCACGTTACGCTGTACCTTGACTTGTTGTGCCTTAAGCTTGACAGAAGCTGACACTACAGAAACTTTAGCGTCACACAGGGAATGAAAGTAGCACCCGCCACCCGCGGGTAACTTGGTGGTGTTGGCGGTTGAAATCGCCGGGCCATCCGCCACTTTGGAGGGCAGGAAAAATGCACAACAGACACGTGTAGTAAGGTAAGCGATCGGTGCCAGCGTCACACACACAGCCACCAGCAGCTCAGGAAATATCTGTGAAACGGCGTATCAAAACAAATTCACAAGTCCGAAAGAGGCCTAGTTTGCTTACCAGCATCGCAGGTTGAGGGGGGTGGGAAACTCCGGTGTTGTCAGAGAATTACGAAGCTCATCTATTAAACACGAAAGGCGTCACTTGGTTTTATTTTCGTTGGCCAACTTTTGAATTGAACCTCAAACTGAGTACTTTTGGAGGTTTTTGAGATAGACTCATTAATTGGTGGTTGAGCTGTGGATTTTGTATTGAGCACTTACTGTATAATGCAGTATGGTGAACTCCTACCTGATGATATAATATCATATTATTTAATGCCATGACTTGACTCTCTCTGATATTTCCTTTCCACCATTGCTCCTAATAATAATTCATACAATTCATGCATCACCTAATTTCATCATAACACAGGCCTGATCTACAACAAAGAACAGTGTATGTTTAATCTATCTAATATTGTTGGGCATCCTATACACTGATTTACTGCTTGTCTGTTTTGATAATACAGAAGGGAAAGAGCTTAAAAAAAAATCGCATATTAAATTGTAATCGCAAAAAAAAAATCGCAATTAGATTATTTTCCAAAATCGTTCAGCCCTAGTTTATATACAGATCAGGTTTACACTGTAAAAGATGCATATTCTTAAAAATATGATGTAATTTGGCAAGGACATTATAAATAAACAGGGCAGGCAGATTTTACCTTGCTTAAATATGCTGGCTTAAATATAGCCTGTAGTTAGTTTAAATTGACCAAAGATTTACCTCTAGCTAATGGACAATCAGCTGCTAAACGTTTAATATTTCAAAATAAAAACATACCAAACTTATCATTAAAGTCATAAAAACACTACAAATGAGTCTGTCTTGAAAAAAAATCCTCAGATTATAAAACATGCACAATCTGCCGTTACAACGATTTAAAAATTGATTTGACCCATGCAACTAACTTTAAAGAAATAATTTTTTGAGTTCATTTACTTTTTTGCTTTCTTGCATAGAATGAGATGACAACTTCTGATACTAGGGCTGTACATAACGATTATTTTTCAAGTTGATTAACTATTATTTTTTTGATTAGTCGATTAATCTAACGACTAATTTTGTGTATTCTAAAGAAAAAAAGTAAATTACTTGATTAACAAAAACATGTCTAATCAATAAATCAATATTTTATTCAATCATCCTGAAGAAGCACATTAGAATAATGACAATAGTAGCATATCTTAAAATGAATGAAATTTCCACGTCACTGATGTGTTGTGATAATAACAATAAAATGTACTCCTGCATCAGAGGCAAAGAAAACAACTGAAACAACTCAGACTGTACAGTCACAGTTTGTCTGTAATGTTAGATTCAGCTGTTTTTTCTCTCATACATGGCCGTCAAATAAACGAACGTTAGATGACACACGGTGTAAAGTTACGTTATCATGACAGCAGCGGGGCGGAAATTACTTTTAACATGAAGGCAATGAAGAAATACTTTACATACATTTTAACGGACTATGTGTCCTCGTGCTCATAATGTGTCGTGCTTGTGTAGAGACAGAAAGTAAACACAATTTGCGGTGCTGCCGTCAGTGCTCCGGGATACTTTCGCTTCACGTGTTCATGCCGGTCCACGTATTCGTGGACAGCAGTTGTGCTGCAATGAAGCTATTTCCAATTCAAAGAGCTCACAGAGCAGCGCGTTGTTGAGTGTCTGTCTAAAATACTATACGGTCGAAGGCGAGGTCTTGTAGTTGCAGCTTGTCCAGGGGAATCCCTGCTAACACCAGATGCAGTGACACTTCGACGCACGTAATGCGAGTTGACGTATTTACGTAATCAATTACATCAACGAATTCCCCAGCGCTATTCAATACCAATCTTATGTCAGCACAGTTAATATGAAGCTACCTCCAGCAGTAAGCAGTAAATTTGTTTAAGACTAAATCCGGCAGAAAAAGCTAGCCTCTGTCTGTCTTCCCGTCTAACTCTCCACAAGAAATCCAAAAGCATATCCCAAAATGTCACATTATTCCTGTAACTGCCCAGCGTAAGACTTGCAAAGAAAAATCAGGAGCTCTCTGACACTGCCAGATATTGGCCAGATAGCTATGTGGGAGTTCACAGTCAGCATGTGTGTGAGCATACGGCATGGAGTACACCACCAAGTACGCTACATCCTTTACTCATCCCTCGCCTCCTCTTTGCTCCCTCTTCCTCCTCACTGTATTTAGTTAAAAGATAGAGAGACATGTATTCAGGGGTCCATTACATTTAACTTTAACAAAACAGGAAAACACAAACATTTATTCCTACTGTGGGTGAGTGAAAGGAAGCTGTCACAATCTCAGCGGTATGCTTTACAATACAGCCATTACCGTATACACAGGCATATGGTAGGCTGAAAGTCATCTGCAGCTTGGTGTATACGTGTGTGTGTGTGTGGTGAACACTAAGCTAACTGAATGTAAGGAGCTTTATGAATGCTGATGTACCATAGGGGAGTAACAGATGTGAGGCATCAATCCAAAGCGGCAATATTAAGTTTAGAGTGAAAATGTACAGTATGTGAATTGGCGCGCAGAGCTCTGTCTTCTCCCACTGACAATTAGGCTTGATTGTTCACGTTCTCCCTCTTTGTCTCTCTCTCTCGCACACACACACACACACACACACACACACACACACAGAGTAGTGGTCTCTTTGTTTATATCATTATTATTATCATTATCATTCACCACTTTTGTTAAAACTCTTCTCACTTAGCATGTCTGCCGTACTAGTAAGTCTGACTCATCAGCTCGATCTCTTTTGCAACTTTAAGAGTTTTAGTCAACAAACTTTTCATTAGTCAGATAGTAGCAGATAAAAAAAAACTAAAATCTCAAATTCCATTTGGGAGCTGCGCCTTCAGGGGATTGTTCCAACATGGACCTTTTCTCTTGTTTCTCTTGATGCGCACTGCTCTGCTGCTATCTCTAGCTGCCTTTGGTCTATTAGCTGACTCTACCCGGATTTGAGCTTGGAGTACCGGGGGAGCTTTGGAATGCCGGGAAAAAGAGGTTTTCAAGACCGGGGCCAGGGACCCAGCAGGAAATGGTGCGACAGTTGAAAAATAACATTTACTTATTTACTTATACACATTCACATATCCTGCCATAGACTGGCGACCTGTGCAGGGTGTACCCCGCCTTTCGCCCAATGTAAGCTGGGATTGGCTCCAGCCCCCCACGACCCAGTACGCAGGATAAGCGGTTGACGATGGATGGATGGATGGATGGATGGACATTCACACATGGGTGGGAGGTTATTATCGTTAAAAAACATTGTCGTTAACTGAAATAAAAATAAAAACGAGGCTTTACAAAAAATTGATAACTAAAACTGTATTGTAGGTTTGTAAAACTAACTAAAATAAATTAAAATGAAAGAGTAAATGTCTTTAGTTTTTGTTTATTTATTTCATAGGACCCTATTAAGCCTATATTTCGAGTGGATATGAAGCCGGTGGGACTTATGTTGCAGGGCAGTTGGTCTAGCTGGACCGGCAGTTCAGCAGTGCGCGCGGTGATTAGCCGATAGGCACCTGTTAGTAAGCCACGGGTGTATTATGCTTTTGTCCTCCGCATGAAGAGCTTGCACACTGCGTGTCGTGTGGCTGTCCTGCCACAATTGCTTTATCTGTCAAAGCAGCCCGGGGTTAGGGCAGCGTCTGGCCGCAGAGTAGCAGGTGGCGACCGAGGAGTTACGAGGAGAGCCCCATGTAACGTTAGGTGTAGGTAACTTAGTCGGGGAGACCCAGGTAGAGATTGTCTGCATAGTTGGTGGGATTTGAACATGTTTTCTATTATCTTTTATACATAGCCTACATGTGAACAAAATATATGAATGCTACAACTGTATAGAGTTGTGGTTGGTTTAGTTTGGGTTGCAAGTAGTGAGTCACTGTTTTGGTGGGGATTTTCCTTGATTTGTTTTGTTCTGTTCTGATGGTCTGGCTTAGTGCTCATCCTGCGTGTGTGATGAACTTGCCCCTTGTCCATTGATTGTGAGCTCCCCTTGCACCTGGTTAACGTCAGCTAGTGTGTGTTTTATGGGGTCAGGGATATCTCAGCCAACCTGTCTCTTTGTGCTTCACATTGTTTTAATGCCTATTTTTTAATTAATAAAGGTTTAGATTTTAATGTAACTGCTTTCCAGGCATAGTTGCCTTCAGGGTGCTGGGACCTGTTGTTTGTGGCTGCAAGGGGAGTCTTTCAATTTCTTAGCTGTCCATCAATTGTATTTTACCTCCGTTTATCATATTTCACCTGTTTAACCAAGAATGATAGAGCTAGAGACTGATGTAATGAATTTCTACAACTGGGTAGTAGGATTAGGGTAGTTTGCTCTTAGGGTTTTCTGTATGTAGGTTAGAAATAATACTGTAGATTGCATGTGCTTCATTTATTTGTAGTATTTATTTAGACAAAATGTTTTCAATATACAATCTACTTTGAAAAAAAAATATATATATATATATTTGCTTAGTGTTTGGGCCCCTACATACAAGCTTCAGATAGTTTGTAAAGGGTGTCCCTTTTCACAAATCTGCATTATTTCTAATGATTCCACTTGTATTTTAATGTTTTGTGAACAAACTAAACTCGACTGAAGTAACCTGAACTGAGCTTTGCATCATGCACCAACAAAGACTAAAACTAACACTGAAACTAATAAAAACTAAACTAAACTAGCAAACCCATGTTAAAAACTAATTAAAACTAAACTGAAAACTAAAGTCAAAACAAAATGAAAATAAAAACTAATGACAAATCCAAAACTATAACCTTGGGGCCTACTGTATTCAGACAACTATGAGTACAGGTGGCAACTTTGATATATCTTGTATATATGGGAGCCCCAACAATATTTCAATGTACCAGATGCTGTGCAGAGATAAGAGTAGAGTTTCACTAATGAGCACTTTGATGTGAATAAAGGGACACATTACATGATCAAGCTGAACTGAAACAATCTGCAGCTTTAAATATTTTATTGACTGAGCAAAAATGTGTTGATTAGCCTCCAACTCATCCAATTAAGTTTGTACTATACATTAAGTTTATATCCAATTAAGTATATGAATCCTCTGCTCTGATTATAAGATAAAGAACTGAATTACTGTTGACAATACGTAACTTGTCATCATCAGGAAGTGGGATTTAAGCCTGTACTCTGTTATAAAACTGTTAAAGAGAAATAAGTATGCGGAGATTAGTATAGATGAAGAGATTGGTTGACCCTGTTTATGGAGGCAAAATGCTTGGAGTGCAAATCCCTCTGGAGGGAGTGATTTGGTTGCTTTTTGGATCCTGCTGCATTTGCATTGGCTTCGACAGTCAATCCAACCAGATGATCCAGTGCACACCTACAGTGACATCACCTCCTCAATATCTGCCAGCAGCAACAGCTGATATCATTCTGGACCCCATCAGTAACAAAACTCCTCCACTCACATTCTGTTTTCTCTTTAATAAATCAGCCTAGCAACACCCACATATTCCTGTGGCCTTCAGAAAGGGAATTTATCATTCAGCTGTTGACCAAATCTGGCACACCCCAAGCTGTGCTGGCAACAGTCAGGGAGGTTACACACATACTGTTGATTTATTGGCATGATCTACTGGACATAGCAAAATAAAATATGTTCCACGGGACATAAGCCATTTATCTTGGAACTGTCACAAACCAATCTTCACTGCAAGGACAAGCAAGAAATTGAAAAAGGGAAAACACAGTAGCAAGTTGACCAAGTAAGCAAAGCAGTGCCTTCAAGCCCTCTATGCATTCAAATATACAGATTTCTTGAACTGAAACTGCTGAAATTATACCTTTTCACAGACTGCGGCACAGAATGCCTGATTCCTCCAATCATGACCCGATTGTAATCTAATACTTTATTTAGATGTTTGCAGGTTTTAATAAGCCAAGTGGATGCCATGATCTTTGGGTTTGGATTCTTCTTCTGCTGGGATGCGAGCCACAGTGTGCTGCTCTGGAGCTCTTTTTCAGTCCAGAGTGCAGACAAGCACTCTCAAGCCAACTCGTCGGCAGAAAAGGTACAGATTTCACCCAGCATACGGAATCTCAATGGGGGGCAAACAAAGCAGGCCGCTGGGATTGCCCTCTGTACCTGCAGAAAACAATTAATCCTCATTCCTCCCCGCCTTGGTGGCTCTTGCTTGGACCGGTGTGAGCAGCGCAGAGAGACGAAGGATAAACAAGACAATCTGAAAAGATGCAGCTGGGATCTTTGGCTACTTTGGCTACTCTGGCTTTTTCTTCTCCTGTGATGCAGGACCATACTATCTCTGACAGCAAGAATAGTCTGCTCACTCAGCCATAATAAAGAGCACAAAACAGAGATGGAGTGAGAACAGGTCATCTCATACTGTGCCAGGCCATATGCTCTGACCTCTCCATTCAGTTCAGATGACCTCAGTTTTTATGAAGTACAAAATCTCTGGGGATGACATTTCTCTTTCATCCTCCCAGCTTAGTCCTTGTCAATGGCCAGAGCTTGTTATTGCAGTACATCTAAGAGAGGGGCAAATTACTTATGAGATTCAAACAAACAAGTTAATTAATGCTGTTCTGAATGCTCTTTGATTTAAGAGGATTTTGTAAAGCCCATCAAAAATGACTTAGCCTGGTCTTCATTTTAGACAATAAGTCAGAGGTTTAATTGCCTTCAAATGCATGCCTCATTCCAGTCAATGATTTAGGGCTTAGTTATTTGGGGCTGAGTGGTATCATAGTGACTCGCCGCTCACCAGTGGCATTTGCTCAGTAAAAGCTCAACAAAAGGTAAGAAATGAATGCTGATGCTCCCCTGGTGCTCTCTCCTGTGCCAGTTCCACACTAGCTACAAACTACGTCTGACAAACTGCCCAACAGTCCCTTTAATATTACCCATAAAGCCCAGTGCCACTATAAACCTAGAGCTGTCAGCTGATTTGTGAATCCAATTAGCTTCCTCTCTGTAATGGGTGTGTTGTGTGCCATGATGTAAGTCAACTGCTGCTGGCATCTCTCAACAAAGATTAAGCTTTTACAGAGAAAAACATGCTGCATGTTAACAAACAGTTAACAGCATTACCTTTAAGCTATAGCCCATTAAGCCATCAAAGACATCTATAGATCATGAAAACTAAAGAGCTAATCTGATATGAAAAACAAAAAACATGTAAGCAGGAAGTAACATTTAAGGGCATTCAATGCACAGCAAACAAGGTACCCACTTTTTGCCAGTATGACTCCAGAGATGGAGATTTCTGTCTGTTTCGATCAGTCCGCCACTTTTGTCCAGCCAGAAATATCTGAGCAACAATCAGCTGGATTGTCGTTATATTTTGTACAGAAATTTTAATGATTGCATTTAGTAAAGTATACCGACAACTATTTAATGGATTGGCATTTGATACCCTTACTTTTCCTGTGGTGCCACCAGCAGGTCAAAGTTTTTAGTTATCCTGTGAAATATCTCCACATCTAGACTACTTGATGGATCGCACAAATCGATTTTTAGGGGCATATGCGAGCAAAATGGTCGCACTGTAGAGCCCTGAAATTTCCTTGCTGGTTGTTCCGACACGTTCAGAATCATAACTGCTTCATGCCCCTTGTGTAAAGGAATATTTTAGAGAATCAGAATTAGAAATCAGAAGTCAGAAATACTTGAGGGGAAGGCTCATCATAACGGTTTTGTATTTCTCTGTAACGTAACATAGAATTAACAATGTTACTTATAACATTCATTCTCAGTCATGGAACTCAAAACCATTTTCTGATGCCTCAAATATATATTTTTAAATAATTAAACAAATATAAAAGTGTGCGACAACTAGTTGACTAATGGTTGTCCTCAGTCAGTGTGTGATAATGGCTTGAAATAATGACTACTAGTCGACTAGGAAAATCCTTAGTTGGAGGCAGCCCTAGTATTTATGGTGTATTTTTATTGTGTACTATGTATTTATTGTTTATTTTTCTACATACTATATATTTATTATGTATTTTACTATGTACTCTGATTTTAGTTTTCACTTTTCTTCATGTGGCTTGGTTGGTCCCTTCATCTTCTGTGATTTCTTTCTTGTATGTTAATGTTTTTGTAAAGCTCTTTGTGAGTTATGTCTGTGAAAAGCGTTTTTCAAAAAACGTTTACTTACTTATTAACCCACATTCCCACATGGGTGCTACACAGCATGGCTAATGTATGACTGAAGTGAATGCTCATTCCTTCTCATAGACACTATTCACTTTAATTATTCTGATTTTTTTTCTGATTAGTGTGGTGATTTATTCATATTACATTGCAACACACAGCACTAAGAGGTCATAAAACACATTCACACCTTCCTGCATTCCAACACTGAGGTGCAGAAATGTATGCAGTAAGCTTGGAATGTGATAGTATGCTAAAATCACTAGCACAGAAAATGGTGAGATGAGCATTTGCTGACAGCACTGCGGGAGTGCAAACTGGAGGTACACAACAGTTGGCTTCAGTTGACATCTGGGAGAGAGACAGGCTGCTGACAGGGAGATTATCTCCACTGGTGCTGCAGCACAGTAGGAGCTGTCCACCGCAGCTGTGATGCTCCTTAGAGAGCAAGAACTCCAAGGTCTTATTGGAGAGACTTTCACATAGTGAAAATTAAGGAGCAAACCGTTGTATTCCACTCACTTAGCACACACTGTCACACTCAAAGGCATAAAGAGGTGGAGAACACATCCATCAAAAGACTGGTGAAATGATATGCAGGAATGCCGCAATGATGACTAAGACCCCTTGGGCATCTGTCACCTGTGTGTGTGTGTGTGTGTTGTGTGTGTGTGTCTCATTGTTCATTTGCTTTCCTCCTACCTCTGAAAAATGTGGGCAGGATTGTTATTATTATTTGCTTTAATTCAGTCAGGTATAAATCATTTAATTAAATACTGGTCCAACATAATGAACAGTGTGCTGTATTTTATGTATACTTTGTCTGATTAGTAACAGTGCCATGTGGGGTGTCTTGACTACAGGGATTCGATGTTGCTATTTTCCCTAACTTACTTCCTGGTGAGCTTGTGAAGGTGTTGCCAAAAGGCCAAGTGCACTGAGGAAGTTATTGACAGCTTCTCGGCATAAAGTAAAATAGTAATTTCATTTTATCACACTGTTTTTATTTCCTCAGGCTCCGAAAATAATCAGAGGGGCCATCTGAACTTTTTGAGACCTGCAGCCTAAAGAGGGATTCAGATTGGGCTGACCCAGGTGGAGGTCTCCTCAGCTCACAGACGAAGACAAATCAATGAGGGGTGTAGTGAAACGCAGACAGCAAACCCCACTGGGAAGACCTTTGGATGCAGAGCCATAGGCAGAAAAGGGATGTGAATGTAGATGAGAATACACATGGCGGGAAGGCTGCAAGGACTAACATGAGCATGAGAGGTGAATAAATGAGCCCTGACAGGAACCATAGGAGCTGATGTCTTTACTGAATTTTTTTTCTTTATGTCATCATTTTCTTTGGTAGTTGTTTAAAAATGGTATTAACAACAGCATCACAGAGAAACACTTTTTGGAGTTCTGACAACTGAGAGACATTCCAAAATGAGCTGCCGAAAATACTTGCCAGTATATTACCCGTAAATGTAAATGGTTTCTTCATCTACCTTTATAATGTATGTATATATGCATAACTTTTGCATTAGTTGCACTGATGCATCTAAATCTTGCATTTAGGTGCACAGCCACAAAGTTTTAATTTTACAAATTCTTCACAGCACCTCTACTGCCATATTTCCCATACACATTGAAAGTTATGTAAATGATTGTAATCACGAACACCTACAGAAATAACTTATAAACTGCATGAAAAGTGGGATTTTCAGCAGTTATTGGCACGTTAAATTGCGGACGTGAAGATTAACGGCTGCTCACGCGAATTTTTGGCCAGCACCAAAAACTGTCAGGAACTACCGGGAAATTACATGGATTTTGTTTCAGTGTTGCCCTCATGACCCCCCTTCCCCTAGGTCTCGGGGAGGCTTTCACATCTAACTCAACATGCTGCAAGCTATGCAAATATAAATCAGCACTGGTCAGAGGTGACACCTCAAGAAATCAAGTAGGCTAACTAAACAGAATCAAGGAATGGTGGCAAAAGTAATTGGAGGAAGAGAGGAAAGGACCGTGTTTTTACAGAGTGCAGAGAATAGTTGGAGAAATGAGATGTGCAGGATGGAACAGGAGAGACCAAACAATCATATAAAGACTCGGACTAAACAGCACATAATTCAAAATAGGCAAACATGACTTCCGCGGGCAAGAAAAAACAGTAGAGCACGGTATGTTACACTGTCAGAAGCAAGAAGAGGAAGAAAGAAGGCAGCTGGTTCTAAACCTCACAATGATAAAAGTTCACTGTGATTTAATAATAATTAATTAATTAATAACATGAATTGTTTTTCAGTATCTTATACTAAACAATGTGATTAAGAGGATATGAGTTTATTTAGTTTAATTATTTATTTATGTATAAATAGCCTAACATAAAGACTAATAATTTGTACCACACTCCATACCAGTCAGTGGCTGTAATGCACCAATTCGTTGTTTGCCATTCGCTAATAATTGTCAAGAAGAAGAAGAAAAAGAAGAAACATACATATATGTGTTTGCTTTTTTGAAATACTGGGATTTAAGGCAATTTCAGTTGTGTCGGGGTGGGTTCATGCTCCGGCTGTTTACAGGACCGGAGAGTCAGAGGTAATTTGCTGCTGAACCACGCTGTGTCGATAAAAGTTATTAATTATAACTTGAATGTGACCAAACTCTTGTATTCTGTTCTATGTAATATCCGACTTGTCCTGTGTGAGTCCTGCTGTGATTTGAGTTCGCTAACTTAAGTTTTTAATCAGTTTTGCCTTCAAATGGAAAGCTAATGTTAGCATGCTTATGCTAGCATGCTAAGTCCGCTGGAAAAGTGTTAGAAACGCCGTCGAACATCGTTAATAGCATGTACTCTGCTCTTATATCAGGTAGCAAGAAAGTGAAAGTGAACTGAACCATTTAAAAACACAATTTAGTTCATTTTCTGTTTAATTTAGAGGGGAGATATAAGTTACGTGCCGAGTTCAAGGTGTGTGCGTCTTGGAGCGCAGCCTGCGCACTGGAATTAGAGCAAGCTGTAACTCTTGTTTTACATAACGCTGGATTTGAGCTCCTATAAAATTGTTTGCAGAAGCCGATGTAAGTCAGCAGTTCTTTGCACTGAACGCCAGAATGTTGCCAGGGAGGATAGGGTGGCTGTTCTTAAATCCAACAACTGCTCCAGTGTGGAAGAACAAGAAGAGAAGATGGGTGAGCAATCTAAAAATTGTGGTGAGACTTGGTCACTGCTATGCCAAAACCAGCCAAAATCAGTATAAGTTAGTTCACAAAAGTGACATTTTATCTTGCCTTATTTCACAGGAAATGGCCAGTCTCCTGCACAACTGAGGGAAATTGCGAGCCCCATGATGCTGAGAAAGGGTTAGATTTACAGAACAGGCATGCATTGTACTGTATAAAAGTAAATCATTTTTTTGATTGTCCTAGACCGTAATTTTGTTTTCACAGTCTGTGCTCACTTTACAACGAGGTGCTCACATCCTTTTTGGTCTCCGGATTTACATTGTGTGGATCATGATGCCATTGTGTGTAAGTAGCTAACTTTTTACTGTGGTGTTTTATTTCTTTATTTTTTTTTTGTACTGTGGCTATGCTATTTATTTATAACACTAAATTTTGTTTTCCAGCTGCTAGTGAGACCACTGTGAGACAGCACACAGGAACATCCGGTACAGTCAGCCAGATCTTGCTGCTAGGGCGACAGCCTTAAGAGTTCTGCCCAGTGTCGATCCAGAAGGAAGCGGGTAAGATTTGTTGGATTAGATTCATTGTTTGTCAATGTGAACTTATTTTTCAGTGAGATGTATTCTTTCCCCCAGGTTGTGAGACTTTTGAACCTTGACTCAATTACATCAGCACTACTCTGTAAAACATAGTTTATAGTTTATTTTTGTTTCATTCTGTGATTATTTTTGTATACTGCATGTTGTCTGCTTTGTAGCAGAAGTGAGTTACAAATTTCATTTCATTTTACAACTATAAAATGACAATGAAAACCTACATTGTGAGCATGCAATTCTGCAATGCTGTTCTGTTTGTGTTTCCAGCTGTTGGAAGCGAGGCAGAGAGTACTGGCAGAAGATGAAGTGGAACATGTGGAAAGTCTAGAAGAGCCTCTCTCCCCCATTCAAATTATCGGAGGGCTGAACCGGAAGTTAGCCAGTTCACCAGCAGAAGTCAACACAGTGGAACATATAAACCCCACCGCCAACTAGCATTTTGGCAGTGTAATTGCAGAGAGACACAGACAGCAACTCACAAGTATTAATGTGAGGATACCTGCGTTGCCAAAGTCACAGGTATCAGCGTTGAGTCAATGCAGTCTAAATCTAGCGCCCCTTCTCTGCTTTTGATTGGCTCTCACCTTCTTCCACGAGTGAGTTATGGGGACAACACACGCACACAAAAATTGTCCTGCAAAATGTTAGGTGCAATAGATTTCTGGCGCACCTGCACTTGTACTCTGGACCCACGCATATTAAAGATTTGAGACCGATATATGTTTACTATGAGCAGGTTTCAGTAGGCAACATTTCGGGTAGCATGCCTGTAAAATTGTAAAACTTTCTACAACAAAGGGGAAAACTTGGTAAAGCTTGTAAATGATGTGTCAGGATAGGTCAGATTCAGCTTAGCAGGTGACTGATTACACTATATGTTTGCTTCGCAGTGGTCATTCAGACCAGCACAATGCAAAGTCGGGAAAAACGTTTGCTATAGAGTTTTTACAAGTTTCAACAATGCTAGTGTGTGAGAAAAAAATTCACCACTGCACTGCAGTCAACAGTTGATCCTGCATCGAGGGGAAGTTGGTTTAAAAGATGTTGTATCAAAGGATGTTGTTGCTGTCACCACTTACCACCTCTGCTAACCAATTTCCTGAGGGAAAGCCTGTATGAGACCTGCGGGTAATAGACTGCAACATGTCTACCAAACCTCACTTAGAAAAGATTTTTGTGTGTATTATGTGATATCCTTGATAAAGCCCAATCAAAGAGAAAGAGTTATCATAAACAGAGATACTGCATTGAGCAAATACCTCAAGTACAAATAAACACAAGACTGCCACAAAAGCAAACAAATTAAAAACAGCTCCTCATTTTCTGATGATGTATCAAGAAAGCAAGCAAACTTGGGGGGTGTATGAAATATCAGAAAGTGAAAATAATGGACAAGAGAAAATTTGTCATGAAAGAGAATGCTTACTATACTTATGTACAGGCATATTGCTGTACATACACTGACTTTAAGGTGCATTTTATTGGTCAGAAATAAACAGAGCAGTATACATTGACAGCTCAAATGAAAGCTGTTTTGCTTTCCTCTTGAAATGTTTCCCCAGTGATGTATCACTTCCTTGTAAATGCTGACCACAATCCATTCCCCAATGAAGACTTTTTTTTTAAAGCAACTGAACAAATTTTGGTCATTGAGATGTGCTGAATGCACAAAAATCAACAAAGTTATCCAAACAGCAGGAGTCTGATTCTGGCCAAGCTCAGAGTGGTAAACACTTAGGTACAGGGCTTCCTTTGAGCTCACACAGTGAACACTTCATCACCACTCTACATAAAATATTAGATGGAGCTTCTTCTGTGTTTATGAAGGGATCTGTACAGTGGGGGTCTGTCACAGTGTGAATATTTACAGGAAACAGGGTGAAATCAAATATATGATTCCCAGAAAAAAAGCCCTCTCAGGTAAATGGAAAACTACAAAGCTGCAATGAGGTTCTACTATATTTTAGTCATTTTCAGCTCCTAATCTGGAGTAGCTCTGATTCCACAAACAATCCTTCCATGGTGACCTGACTTCCAGGAGGAAAATAAAAATCCACTCTCATTCAGTGAAGCGTTCAGGGATTATCTTCATTCAATGCCAGACTGACCCTGATAACAAGAATAACCCAGCACCCAGAGAGCTACACTATTGATAGTATGTTTGGTCCAAAAGTTTGTATCCTCACCTTCACAATTATGGTTTGTTTTTCAATGTTCAAGCTATTTATGTGTCATGCAAGTGTTTATGTCCCTGTTCATCCTCAAGGTGCCATCGACGCTCCTCAGGGCTTTCTGTTCCTGTTATGCTAGAGACATGGCTGCTTTTGAGACAAGCAATCTCAGTGGAAGAAGTTTTTTCCGGCGCCAAACCATTGAACCACAACAGTGTTCCACCATTGTCTCTACAAGGAAAATGTTCAAGGAAAAGGCATGTTATATAAACAACATCATAAGTAAATCTATCAAATAGAATGAGAAACGAGTAGAAGTTCACAAAGTCCTTATAGGCAAGTGATGCCACTCGGCCGTCATCTTGGCAACGCCTCCAGGCAGCTATTTTGGACTAACAAGACCAGGCTCCTATCTAAATGAATGGGGAGACCTGTATAAATGCACATATACAGGTTACCAGGCCATAAAAACTACATCAATAGAATCAGCATTAAAATCTGATAATAATCACTGAAACAGTTTGACGACTTTGCCCCAAAATAAGGTTTAAAAAGCGTTTTAACCGCCATCTTTGCTGTTACGGGCTTTCCCCATAGAGTTGTATTGAGGATGTGATTGAGTGGCATGTCTCCTCTAAAATGTCTCCGTTATTAGTTACCTTACTGGCCAATAGGGTTGGGCCAATAGAAGATGCCATTGTCCATGACTGGCGGACATCACAATGTTGAGTGGGCATCGTGATCGTCCTCTCTTACCACAAACACACTGGCTTGCCCCGCCTCTCTCTGTCTCTCTCACAGAGAGAGGCGGAACTCACACAGAACTCGTCTTTTTTGCCATTATTACGGCAGCAAGTGAACCGCATACCGGCTCGTTAATGACATAGCTTATTAAAAAACTGAAATCAATATCTTCACTCAGATTTTACTGTTGCTTTACCTGGTCTGTGCTTATAAAATATCCACTGTGTAAGTGACTTGTTACGTAATAGGCTACCAAGTTTTTTACCGAGTGAAGTCTATGCCAGTGAACACGTGCCTTTATTAGACGAGCGCTACCCCCCCAAAACTTATTTGCTGACCCCTGCTGTATATTATCACTACTTCGTCCAGTTAGATCATATAAAACAAAATCATAAAGAGAAGGATTTGCCTGGACAAACATTTCAGATCAGTTCAGATCATTCACGTTTCTGTCTGGCTGATGATTGGTCAACCGAAACTGCTGCTGATCTCCCCTACTCATTGAACACTGTCAGTCCAGAGAGCCACAGCCACGAGTTCACATGGGAGAAATACTGGCAAGGCTCTTCAAGGGAGACGAGTGAAGGTCTGCAAAAAAAATTATATTGGTATCAGCACATATGTTGAAACTGCAGAACAGAGAAGCAAAATTTATTCTTGAGGTGCTTTAGAAATAGAGTTGTCATTACATGGTTTGCCCATCGAAGAGGACTGGCATGTCAAAAAATATTTATGTTTGTTTGTATTACGTGTTGTGTAAAGTAAATCTGACTTATATGCATTTGCAGGGTACAGTTTAAGGTAGCTGCTACTGCCCATATATTACCACGTTTACAGTAGCAGCAGTGGGCACAGTCTGATGTAGTGCGCTTCATACAGTAATCCATCATAGCCTGTGTTGTGCTATTTCCACTTGTTTATTCTGGCATTGCTGAAAGAGAAAAATGCCAGAACCAAAGTAAAATCTCAGCATCACTTTGTTTCTTAAAAGAGGCTGTGCAGTGAAGGTGATAGTCACAGTAATACTGCCTACAGTGGTACCTGCTGCTCCACTGGCACCACAACTGTTTTCCAGCATCTCCTCCATTTTAAAATGCAGGGAATCTGGGGGAGGGGGGATGTCCTGCATTTCCGTCTGTGCTTCTCTACCACACTTACTGAGGCTTTTACTGACAGGCTGAGTTTAATCCTGATATTGATGTAGCAGAGCGAAGGCTTCTTTCTCAAGATGATATGTGAGAACAGAAATAAAAAAAATCTGCTGAGGTTTAATCACAGAGCTGCTCCCTGGTGAACAGTGTAATCTAGCTTCATCTATTCCTTTACCTTTTTTATTTTCCCATTTTCACCTTTCCCCTGCCTTATGATCACTTTCTGTCACTTTATTTTAAACCAAACTCCAGTGTGTTCTTATCATACATTGCCTTGTCTGTTCCGTCGTCTCTCATTGTTTTCAGTCTCACCCCTACGATTTCAATAGGGATTGTTTGCATAAACAACATTTCAGGGTGGACAATCCTTCCACATATTGATTTACCAACACACTGTAATTGAACTGATACCAGCTTCACAAAAAATGACTGCTGAATTAGGTAAGTCACCACATAATACTGATTGCTCAGCTTTGTAAACCTCCAAAAGATCACAAAGCTGAACAATCACACGGTCCCAAATGGAGTTTCTGGCAGGCTAAAACAACAGCCACTGCCTAATAAAAAGCAAGCCACAGGGACAAACGGCATGAGTTCTGAAGCAACGAGACAATCTGAAGTTCTGGTGTAGCTCCTGCACATGTTGCTGCAAAGTCCTTAGATCCACTTTCAACATTCCTTGCATGGTAGCCTGCTTTATCTCTAAAGTGATTAGGAACAAACAGCTCCATCAATCAGGTGGTGGAGCCCCAGAGAGTGCCAGAGCTGATCCAAAAACACCTTTAGGCTGCCAAGTTGCTGCTGATTCTGCTGACACTCACATTCTTCTCCCACACATCCTTCACACTGCTCTCCAAATGAGAGGATTCTGGTACTGGTAAAAAAATAAATAAATAAAATCCCTCTTATCTGCTGAATGTCTCACCTGGAAGACAGGGCCAGCCAACAAGAACAATCTGATATTATTTGAGTTGACACAGAAGCCGCAATAGTGTTTACTAGGCGAAGTTAACATTGTTCGTGCCAACTGAAGAAAAACACTAATTTTTCTCATATAAAATCATTTATTATGCTCATATAAAATGACCGTACAACCTGTACAGCTACGTCAATCTAATCCATCATTGTTGCCATTTTTGTGCCAATATGTCTGGCTTTTCATGGATGTAGCTATTTTTCTTCCTCTGGCACAGGAGCACGCTGTCCCCATTCAAAGTCATTAGAATCATTGTAAAATTCAGCATGTGGACAATGATTCAGATGTCTGAAACTGCCAGGAAATCTTACTCATACCCATACTGTAACCTTCAAAATGATCGATGACTGAACAAATGAATATTTGTTTCATGGTACTTTCTGACACAGTAGTTTGTGGTTTTGCTGAACTGAACTACATTATATTGCAATAATTAATAATGCTGCTCTGCTGTATATGTAAATTTATGATGTAGTCTGGCGGAGCACTGCGTGGACTACGGTGTCAAAAGGACTATAAAGTTGAATAAACACCTCTCAGACACAGGACCACAACTAAAAAAGTATTTTTCACAAGGGTAGGATTTATTACAAGTCTGTTGTCATTTGCATTACTGTACAGGGGTTTCTAGTTTTCTGGTCACTTAATGTGACATGGAAGCACAGGTAAGCATAATTTTTTAAGATCCAACAATTCCATCCATTCAGCATTTTCTCTTATTATGTAAGATATACTGAAGTGGGATAGCAACAGCTGTTGTTATAGCTGCTCTGAGCTATTCATCTGAATATTTCACTTTTCATTATTGCTTTCATTATTTACCCTTACTTATTCACTTGTTTGAAAGAATAACTTGCTAGTCTACAAAAAAAAGGACGTTTCAAATTTCTGGGGAAGCTGAAGAATTCTCTCTTTGTCCAAATAAAAACTATTCCACCATTTGTTAATGCTCCAAAGGACTGTCAAATCACACTTCACAACAGCAATTTCCCCAGCATAATATATTGCCTCCATTTACTTTAGTGTCTCCATATTTGCATCTAATTTCCACTGGGAGAGCGTGACAATTGGTGAAGTATAAAAGCGTTATTCTTTTTCATCACATTCTTTGAACGGCTTCAGATGACAAAAATATTTGAAAAACTCTATTCATTCATCATTATAATTAGCTAAAATATTGAGACTTTGTAATGGTAGCAGTTACCTTGCCTTCATATGGCTAGACAGAGCTCTGAAACCGGGCCAAATTCTGCATGTTGGCCCAAAATTCTTGTCCACAGCTAACCTTTTTGCACTTATCGGCAATCAACGGATGTCTGTGCTTCCTTGCCTCCCTTCTGTGGTGATTTTTTTATGAAGTTGATTACAGGCCTTCAAAGCTTTCTACTACCCTGTTATTTTCATTTGAAAGACTGCAAGAACACAGGTGTTAAAAGCAATGACTAGGGAACGGTTGCCAACTTGCCTTGATCAATAATTGAGCATGTCAGTTGATTTCCAATATATCCAATCTAATTAGAACCACTATCTAAAGCAATCTACTGCAACATACCACATGAGCGTAAAATGGAAACCAGGGAAAACTACATGATGTACAGTACTTGTTCAAAATGCTGTAGCCACATGAGACCACTACATTGACACAATAAAAGCCTCTCACACCGCCCACAATCAGCCAGGAGAGAGCAACCCATCAACAAAGTTGCCAGCAGTGTGAATGACAGCGCACAATAGCACAGCTATCCACTGCAGTGGTAGTAATTGTGGAAAAGCACCATTATGCACCAAAATCTGATGTACAAGTGTCTCTCTAACTGTAGCATGAATATTTCTTATACCTCCCTACAAGTTTGAAAAAAAGAAGGGAAAAAACAATTTCCCGAACAATTGCTTTTGGGGGGAGTGTATATCAGACGTGCATGAGGTGTTTAAATACAAGAGGGGCAGAGTGAAAATTACAAACTCATTTCGTGCCAAACAAGCCATGAACATTCTTTTCTGCCAAAATAAACATGTTTTCTTTCACCTGTTTTTTAACACATTTAAATGAGCACTCTAATGAGCTCCAAGGGTAAATGTCAAAAGAATAAGGTTTCTATCATTGCCTCACTGAAACTAATCCTTAACAAGATAAGAAGAGCTGTTTAGGGATTCACTTAAGCTCCTTGCCAGGTTACCTGCTCAAAAGAGATGACTGTCATAAATTAGATGCAATGGGGATCAAACTGCAATTATCAATGATGCCTTCACATGTATAAAAATGTATTATGAAAATATATCCTCGAGAACTAAATGTGATGATGGCTCTGCTCTCTTCAAGTCTTTTTAGTTCTGGAGCTTTAAATAATTACCCTCTGCATTGAGGTGAAAACCCACAAAGAGTTGAGGTGAGAGTTACTTTCTACCCACATAGTAAAAGAAAGTTATGCTGAGTTACTTTCTACAGCAGTTAGAGTCATAGAAATGGACAGAAAAGCAACAGCCTTGTGTTGACCATACATCAGATAACATTCCAGGAGTATTTCATGGAAAATCAGGACTGAGATCTGCAGACTCTTGTCCTGTGTGGGGCAAGTTGTGAGGACTCAAAGAGCTGTCCAAGTACCGTCATTTTGTTAATCTCAGCAGTTATTGGCCAAATACAATGTGCTATAAATGCAGAGACCATGCAGATATCTTGAAAAAGTAATGGTCCACAGAACTGACAGTCAGATTTCAGTTATTTAGTTTATTTGGAAATCTGTTTGTCTCAGATTGAGAGCTGAGAGTGCAAGCATTTTTTTGGCCTTTCTTTACACTTCCGTCAGTCTAATTCTGACTATTGTGCAACTGAAAAATGTACACAGAAAAAAAGTACTGAAAGTACACAGGGCCCTAATGTGAGGAGGGCCCAAAAAGATACTAGAATGGACAGCTGTGGATGGAAGGACGAGCCCATATAAGAATACTGATGTTTATTGCTCTTTCCTTTTGTTTTGATGCTTTGGAAAACATAAATACAAAAACGTAGTTTGTAAGTGTTGCCTTATTTTTTTTTTTACGTAGTGGCTAGGCTCACTATATAATACTACAAAACTACTTCTAATTTACTAACTCAAAAAAATGTCAAGTTGCTCATTAAATATGTTAATTATGAGCATGCGTTACACTAAATGGTCACTTTTACACCACATTTACATACACCAATAATCCAACTGTATTATGATAAAAAAAAGAAGTAATGCTTGTAATGGGTTTCACACCAAATGGTCAAGAGAGAATTATTTGGGCAAGTGAACAAAAGCAGATAATTATGATGCTACAGTATACATCAAAATGTAAATAATCATAACAATATTATTAACAAGACTGTGATGTATATGTTCTAATTTGGTATGGATATATTCTGTCGTGCTTTATATTTTGTGAAGTCCAGGAATGATCAGGGAGTAGAATTACCTGACTCCAGGAATTCAAGGGTGCACAAAATTAACTTTTCTTTGTAGCCGCCATTAGGGATGCACCAATCTGATACTGATATTCGGTATCGGCACGATACTGACTCAAATAGCTAACATGGCATGCATAGAGCAAGGGGTCAGCAATTTGGAGGTTTTACACGATTGTTGATCAACCCTGATGTTGCCTTACAAATAAAAGAATGAGCTCTTTTTCACAGTAAGGGTATACAGCTCATTCATTTTAAGTATCAGATCGGTACTCTGCATTGGCAACAACAGTTTAGCTCAGAATAATGTAGAAGAAATTACGCCTCTTTCGAATCATATCTGTTCTGAAACAATCCCACTAAGCCCTGGTATTGGTATCGGGACTGAAGTATTCCGATTGGTGCCATTGCCATTTCTAGCCGCCATACTTCCACTTACAACAGAATCCAGAATCCTATTAGACATGCATTCGGAGGTCAGTGTATTTGGGGTCAAACAGACAAATTTCCTGGGCTTTAAGAGTCACAATTACCCATCTAAAAAGTAACAAACTTTATCTAAGAATAAATATTTATACCAGTTCCACAATACAAGGTATTGTAACTTACAGCAGATAGTTGACAGTGCTCACATAGCATAAAAACAAGATTATTAATGAAATTGTCCATAGGTAACACGCATAAACATCTTAATCAAAGTCGTTCCTTACTCTAATTATTGACTAGGCACTGTGTACTACTGCATGATAGACATAATTCTCTATAAACACTTATCTGTATCTTAAAGAAACTCAGTGGAGATGATAAGAAAAAGTAATTTGGTTTAAATCATAGCGTTTGTCAGAATAATATAGATTCGCCCTTTGGATAATGATAACAGCAATGGTGAAACTCCTCAAAGACTGGACAACAGTAAGATCGACTGCTGGCTAAAGAAACCCAGTCAGGAGACTCAATATCTTCCTGGGTCTTCAAGGCACAACTGAATGATCCATAACCAGGTTACTAGAGCTAAGCATCTCAGCCTTTCAGCAGCGTACCCCTCCTGGTCCTCCATTCCCAAACAGTGAAATCAGCAGTGGTTCTCACACATGGGAGCTTCCTTTATCTCTGACTCATGTTTTCACATTCCATTATGCTGCCTCTTTTCCCCATAGCCATTGTTAAGGACGCATGCTTACTGCTGAATTGTTAGCAAAATTGTGCTTACGTTTCCTCATTTAAAAGGGGAGATTTTTCCAAAGCTGACAAATCTCCACAAACTCTATAATATCTCACTCTACATTCAGTTGTGCTTTAATTTAGCTATACTAGCATGATTATCCTGGGGCCAGTGCAAACTCAAAACAAAGCACATATCCTGCAGTTTTTCTCTCTCTCTTTAATCTCTCTCTGTATTTCTGTCAAACCTTTCTGACAGCCCCATCCTACTGAAGGCAATCCAACAATGGTCTGCTCATTGATCAGAGAGAGGATCTGTGCAGGGTGGAAGTAAATGGCTGTCACAGGGAATGATAGACCTTAACTCAACCATGGTTGCTCCTGAGGCCACTCATCCTCCACTTACAGTGATGGATGCAAGGATGTCGCCCATCACATTCTTGAGAGTGGGGAAGACTTTGCTAGAGGAGTTTGGAAACTTTAACATAAAACATCGGTTTTAGAAATCACTTCATCTGCCTTTTCCTGAAAGTGAAGTGACGACAGGGTTGAGGTTAAACACAACAAAATCTTTAATGTATTCAGCATTTCTTTTAAATTCTGAACAGAACTAAGATGACTAATCAATTACTCGTGAAATAGTCAATCTACAGAAAATCAATGGGCAACAATTTTGACTTGAATTAACCTTAAAAACTATTTTTCAAGCAAATACGCCCAAATAAATCATTGGTTCCAGCTTCTCAGCCCTGAACATTTGCTGTTTTTCTTTGTTTAATATTTTAGTAAACACAATATCTTTGGGTTTTGGACAGTTTTGTGAGAGCACAAGCAATTTTGAAGACTTCATCATGAGCATTTTTAGACTTTATAGACTAAACAATTAAATAAGTACTCCACCAATGTACCTCTGAAACATTGAAGGACTTGCAAGAGATTCATTAAAAATTAATACTCAAAATCAAAGCAGCCGAGGCCAAATTATTCTGACTTTTAGCCCTTATATTGGCGCATACAGTGGGTACGGAAAGTATTCAGACCCCTTTCAATTTGTCACTCTTTGTTTCATTGCAGCCATTTTCCAAAAATCAAAAAAGTTCATTTTATTTCTCAGTAATGTACACTCAGCACCCCATCTTGACAGAAAAAAACAGAAATGTAGAAATTTTTGCAAATTTATTAAAAAAGAAAAACTGAAATATCACATGGTCAGAAGTATTCAGACCCTTTGCCGTGACACTCATATTTAACTCAGGTGCTGTCTATTTCTTCTGATCATCCTTGAGATGGTTCTACACCTTCATTTGAGTCCAGCTGTGTTTGATTATACTGATTGGACTTGTTTAGGAAAGCCACACACCTGTCTATATAAGACCTTACAGCTCACAGTGCATGTCAGAGCAAATGAGAATCATGAGGTCAAAGGAACTGCCTGAAGAGCTCAGAGACAGAATTGTGGCAAGGCACAGATCTGGCCAAGGTTACAAAAAAATTTCTGCTGCACTTAAGGTTCCTAAGAGCACAGTGGCCTCCATAATCCTCAAATGGAAGACGTTTGGGACGACCAGAACCCTTCCTAGAGCTGGCCGTCCGGCCAAACTGAGCTATCGGGGGAGAAGAGCCTTGGTGACAGAGGTAAAGAAGAACCCAAAGGTCACTGTGGCTGAGCTCCAGAGATGCAGTCGGGAGATGGGAGAAAGTTGTAGTAAGTCAACCATCACTGCAGCAATCCACCAGTCGGGGCTTTATGGCAGAGTGGCCCGACGGAAGCCTCTCCTCAGTGCAAGACACATGAAAGCCCGCATGGAGTTTGCTAAAAAAACGCCTGAAGGACTCCAAGATGGTGATAAATAAGATCCTCTGGTCTGATGAGACCAAGATAGAACTTTTTGGCCTTAATTCTAAGCGGTATGTGTGGAGAAAACCAGGCACTGCTCATCACCTGTCCAATACAGTCTCAACAGTGAAGCATGGTGGTGGCAGCATCATGCTGTGGGGGTGTTTTTCAGCTGCAGGGACAGGACGACTGGTTGCAATCGAGGGAAAGATGAATGCGGCCAAGTACAGGGATATCCTGGACGAAAACCTTTTCCAGAGTGCTCTGGACCTCAGACTGGGCCGAAGGTTTACCTTCCAACAAGACAATGACCCTAAGCACACCGCTAAAATAACAAAGGAGTGGCTTCACAACAACTCCGTGGCTGTTCTTGAATGGCCCAGCCAGAGCCCTGACTTAAACCCAATTGAGCATCTCTGGAGAGACCTGAAAATGGCTGTCCACCAACGTTTACCATCCAACCTGACAGAACTGGAGAGGATCTGCAAGGAGGAATGGCAGGGGATACCCAAATCCAGATGTGAAAAACTTGTTGCATCTTTCCCAAAACGACTCATGGCTGTATTAGATCAAAAGGGTGCTTCTACTAAATACTGAGCAAAGGGTCTGAATACTTATGACCATGTGATATTTCAGTTTTTCTTTTTTAATAAATTTGCAAAAATTTCTACATTTCTGTTTTTTTCTGTCAAGATGGGGTGCTGAGTGTACATTACTGAGAAATAAAATTAACTTTTTTGATTTTTGGAAATTGGCTGCAATGAAACAAAGAGTGAAAAATTGAAAGGGGTCTGAATACTTTCCGTACCCACTGTACATTTCCCATAATGCAACCACTAGCTAAACATATTCTCGCGCCTCCTGGATGGTCAACAGCCGTGCCTCTCAAACTCCACACTCCCAGTTTGTCACAAGACCAATGTGAGATATCCCTGATGCTGTACAACTGTTTCATAGGCTGAGTATAACCACAAGATTAATTGATAATGAAACTGATGCAGCTCTAGTTCAATTTGACCAAATGCTTCAATGTTACTAGTTTCTTATGTTTTTTTCTTATCTCATCATGCAACAGTCCACAAGTCCACAAACATAAGAATTTTACAACAGGTCAGCAGTATGACTGACTAAACTGCACAGCTGTGTGTAGAGAGCTTCTCCATTAGAAAAGGTTTGCTTGCATATTCTCAACAGTTGGCAACTGGGGGAACTAATCATCAAATTATGAGCATTTATCCATCATCAGACTGGCCGAGAGAAACCTGGAGTAGGTTTTAAATAATCACATTGATACAAACAGGAGGCAGCTAAAACGGAGAACAAAGTATTTGAATAAAGCTGAGGCCTGTTGGTGGGAGGTTCTTGTATTGTATGATCCCCAACAATGTGACTGTGGTAAACAGTTTTATTTTACTACAGTTGAAGGATCACAGGGAAATTAGGAAAATACAAAGTTGGCGGCACTCCACTTAAAACCCTAGATAACTTTAATCCAGCAGGCATATAAAGGCTGAGCCTACAAGTTTCCAAAGTGAGCTCTAGGGACAGAAATCAGGAGTAGTTTGGTTAATGAGTAAAAGTATAAAAGATGCTTAGTTTATGTTTCTCAGTGGCCATTACTACCCACAGATAACCACTTTGGTACTATCTGAGAATTTACTGGAAATTCTCTTATGTAGATAAAGGGAAAGACTGGCATCCCTCCAGCCATCAGGTTGTGGCTGAAGAGTCTGATACTGAATTTGTTTTTTATCCCTTTCCAAGCCAAATCAAATGATTTTTCAACAGTTAGTTCACACTTCCCCCAACTTCCCCATCGCTCACAGGTTGAGAAAAGGGATAAACGACATTATAAAGTCAAATGAGCATGTTGAATTTCATTACAAACAGAAGTAAACTAATCCTGTAATAAAGTTTAGAGGGGTACAAACTTTTGCATAGCATGGAGCAAGTTTAAACGTAGTCTTCACCAGAGAAACATCTAAAAACTAGTAACGTTAGACTATGAATTAGCCCACTAGAAGTTTGCTGTTAACCTAAAATATTTCACAATAAAACTTATTTACCATATGGGTGAATGATTATAGAAATATTGTAGTAATTAGTCCAAAGGGATGATTTTAAAAGAGTTAAGAGATTGTTGAGCTATAGTGCACCGCTTGATATTGTCCATCCTCACAACAATGTGTCAAGAAATGTTATATTGATGTTAGCCAAAATACCACCGTATGCCAAAACACAATGGCAATATTAGGGGAAAATACCAACAAGTCGATATTTAGTTGCTACTGACATACATAGTTCATTTCCCATGAACATTATTTATGTTCTATGTGTGCAACGTGTGATGCTGTGAGGTTAGTTAGACCAGCCTACCGGTGTACTGCAGGAGAAACATTGTCCTCTGTCGCAGCTTTTGAGACTTGACAGTCCCAGCGAAGATAAAGTCTGTCAGCCTGTGATATTAATCCTTGAAGTCGGGGAGATTCTTGGCTGTTACGCTGCGGTAGAAAAGGTATTGCTCCGGTACAGTACTGTACGTTTGCCAGTCAACCGTGAGCAGTTATCACCTGCCTCGGAGCATGTACCGTGCTACCGTCAATCTGACAAAATGGTTAAAAAGAACTTCCGGTTGTGACTTTCAAAATAAACCCCACACTGCCGCTCATGTGCTGTTTTTTTCAAATTGAACACACTTAATTAGATTTTTTTTAAGTCAAATGACAAACGGGTTGTGCTATTAAGTACATTAAGCATTGTTTCTTCATAGACTGCCGCTATGTACACCTGACCTGAATACTAATTAACTTTTTTTTATCCTTAAAGAGACTTTCTGCTTTTAATTTGAAGGCAGGTAGGTGTCAGTGTTTGCATGGGTGCAATGTGCCATGGAGAAAGAGAAGTGACTTGCAAAGTGTAGTTCTTCACTGTAGATTTGCTTACTATGATTACAATAACCAAAATTAAGAAAGACTGAATCAACACAAACGTCAGCTGACGCCCAGCACAGCGGTCACAGCACCAAGTGCCCTGACCTATGGGGTGCCAACTGTTCCGTATTAGCCGGGATATCCCTTAGGCTATATTAGGCCTAAATGATTTCTCCCAGAAGTGACTCTTTTCCTGTTTTTTTTGACTAGCCTACTACGCTGATCTAACCACTGACTGATACGACAGCAACAGCAGCAGCGCTGATCACAACACTTGACAATGGTCACCGACACCTGCCTTCATCCAATAACAACCTCACCTCATGCGCCTCAGTATAGGTGTACGTTAAGTAACATTAAATGCAGTTACTGTGGAAATTGACAAAATAGCGGCAAGTGAAGCCTTGTACGTGTATCAAACATGGACTCAGCTACAACCGGACTGCCTTGTTAAACTTAAACGGTGCGTTGTTTCATGACTCCTATGTTGTGAAGAAGATGCATTTGGCAAGAAAGAAAGCTAAGATTATCACAATGAATGTTTTCGTACCAAAGATGGTGCGGGATATCCTGAATGATCTATCCCCGACTGAAGGTGAGTCTGTGTTTTACTATGTTGATACTGACACCTCAAACAAGGGAAACAGCAAAATGTTTCCAGTGCCTAATGGAGTGCAGTGCAAGTTACTTGACTTTTATGAAGATAATGATGAAACTGCAAATGGTAGCCTATTCATCAAGTTCTGATGAACTCCCTGAAAAAGCATGAACTAAATAAATATAAATAAAACACATCACAAGTAGCTATGTTCTTTTTAGTTTACATGAAGGGGATAACCTTTTGTAACCTACAGTGCAAGAGTCACAAGTGTTTTGTATTCAGTGTTGGGCAGTAATGTTACTTTTCCCAGTAACTAGTAGTGTAACTAATTACTTTTCTAAAACAGTAATATTATTACTAGTTACTAATCCAAGAAACGCTGCGTTACTGAACGCACCATCCTTGACTTGAATCCACGAATGTGCGGCATCGGACTTTGTTGTTCATGTGCTGATAGCCAAAAACTAAATGAAGAATCGAGAATGAGGGAGAGAGGCGTTCTTTCCACAGCTGTAAGTAGCTACTGCAATTATTGTGTCACAGTCTAAGTTGCAAAGAACATTGTTGTCTATTGTAAACTCCAGCAAAAAGCTTTCAACCGCGAACATTTCTACATGTGATTTATTGAAGCATCTGCTGAAGCAGCACAGCAACGTGAAACTTGCTTTAAAAGAGAGAAACTCCGGCAGCTGCTGTCACTGATGCTTGGAGTTGTCGGAAGAGAGTGGCTTTAACGCAACATTTTGTAACTGCTCTTAAAAACGTGCTACATGTGCAACAGTAGTTCAAAAGTCTGAATTTACATGCTTTATTTTTTTTTATTTCAGCCGGTGGTGTTAAGAAACTTTAGGCCTATAGGCTAAATGTTTTGTAAAAAACACACTCCTTGCTGCTGTTGAATATGATAGCCTATTAGTTAAAAAGTCGGGGGAGACTGCTTTGTTTGGGGTTGAAGGGGGTGGAGGTGAAAGCAGTGTTTCCCATAATTATCAACGCTGACCGCCACACCTTGATGTTCAAATGTTTTTTTACTAGGCATATTTAAAATCATATTTGATTAAGGATCTGTAGCCTATTTAGGAGCATATTCCTGCAGCACCTCCTCACTCGCCCCCTCTTTGTCTCTCTCCTGAACACCGCAGTCCAAACCTGTCCAAAGTTACAATGACGCCCCCGGCCGCTGTCATTCTGTGTAAAACACTGGAAAGTAATTAGTAACGTAACGAGTAATGTTACTAGTTACTAATATCACTCAGTAATAAGTAAAGTAATAATATTACTTATGTAAGGAGTAAGAAGTAACTATTAATATATTACAATTTCTGAGTAACTTGTCCAACACTGTTTGTATTAGACAAAAGGAAAAATTATTGGTTTAATTAAAGGACTGTGTTAAAGGTACTTGCTGTAAATAAACGATTAATAAACCTACCAAATATTTAATTAAGAGAATGCTATCATTATGACAAACTGCTGAAAACAAAACACAGTATATTTACACAAAACCATACCTGCACTGCTGCAGCAGGTAAAGTTGGCAACACTACCTTGACCACGCCCCAAAGTCATTTCAGTGGTTGCCTCCAAGAACAGATATTGTCTTCATCTCACTTGGGTCCTAGGCAAGTCTTACCTCTGATGATGTTATGATATTTCCTCATGTGTAAATTCAATTTCATCCGTGAGCTAGGCCTACACTAGTAGCTTCAAAAGACATGATGTTTTTAACATAAGTGTAACCTTATCGTTAGATTATAGCTAAGGTTAAGATATTAGCTAGCATCCAGTTAGCAAGCTATCACCATTTAATTTAATATCTGTCAAACAAACTTAAATCCTGTGCACATTCTCCTGTCTCTGCTTCTCCCTCTCCTTTTCCTGACTGCAGTGCAAAGTCAGTTTCTTGGGGACCAAGTTCAGCGTGTGGCCAAGGCAAACCTTTCCATCACCATCTGAGGATAACAAAATTTGGTTGGTGAGAATGGTAGTTGTATGTGATGTTTTGGTGGCAGGGCTCACCCGCACCTTCAGCAGGTATCAGTGTGTTTAAGTGTAAATGTTCATTCATGTCCTTGTAAAAAGTAGTTTGATGAAAAAAGTCCTACTCAAGACTGGCGACCTGTCCAGGGTGTACCCCGCCTTGCGCCCGATGTTAGCTGGGATTGGCTCCAGCCCCCCCGCGACCCTGTACGCAGGATAAGCGGTTGACAATGGATGGATGGATGGAAGTCCTACTCAAGGTCCACTCACTAACTTTTCCTGGAGCTTTCAGACACACCTTACAGTCTTCCTTGGTGAATGGAATACATCCCGTTGTCACAAAGAATGTGGTTAAAACTCCTGTAAAAAGCAAGTAAGTGGACTTATAGTTATAAAACTTTACACAATGGCTATACAAATTTCTTTAGCAGAAGGCTTACTTAGGTTTATCTAATCTCATAAAGCTCTTCAATAATAAAAATAGAATGAAAACACTTACACATAGTGCCTTAAATATCTAACTTAAATATAAAAAAACTGCAGTGTTATGTAAAATGAGTGTTATGTAAAATGTAATTTTTTTTATGGGTGTGATATTGTCCAAATGTCTGAAGACACTATGGGATATGTCACAGCAGTGGATAACTGGGTTGTTTGTTCCTGTCCTCATTAGCACTGCTTAGCCTAGTTCAGACAAGTTTGGAGGAGATGCAGGGATCTATTTTTGTGACTATGCATAGAGAATGAGAGCCATAAAAATGCGTTTTCATTAGATGAATATGTGTTCATTCATATATTATGTTCTCTTCTTGTGTCTGCTTGATATTTTAGCATCTGAACTTTAAGTTGACCCGTTCCTACGTTGAGAAGAAATGCATGCAAGAACAGATCGTGCTCAAACATTAACAAGCTTTTAGAGCAGAAGAAACAATAGCAAATTAAAAGTACATTTTTATTTCCCATGATTAACATGTGCATTATTAAGGTAGTCTCATCCTCCACATAAGCCAAAACCTGGCTTGTGGATGTGCTCCTCCTGCACTCAAACTGTCCCTGTGCTACACCAACAACAACTGGTTGGCTCTTTGCCTAATATCACTGAGCTGTTTTCTACACAAGGAAACAGTTCTCAAGCAACTGAGTAACACATGTTAACCAAATGTGTAATCTCCCCCCAAGTTAGTTCAACATCATCTGCCCTCAGCGGCTCATTTCATGTGCTGTATATTTGCTTTGCGGCCATTCAGCACCATTGGTTTTGTCACGGGAGAAGCTTTTGTGGATTCTTCCATCACCAAACCCTCAATGTTGTAGTTGCAAAACGAAATGTGGTATTATGTCCCATTCCATATGCTTAATATTTACCATAGAGGCCAACACCAGAGAAAAAGCAGTAAGAAAGGAAAAGCAATTTTGTTTGACAAGAGCAAGTATTCTTCATTCAAAATGTTTTGGCAGGGGTGACTATTATATTTTTGAAGGCAGTGAAGTGGTTGCTTTGATTGATATTGTGCCCTGTCAAATTACCAACCATTTACAAACACTGCAGGGAGGGTGAAATAATTTGGAAGCCTTTCAAAGTGAAAAGTTAGATAAATGCTTGGGCAACAGATGGCCCATAGTTTTCTCTTCACTTTGTCTGAAATGGTTTTTTGTTCCAAGGTGATATTCTGCACTTACTAGTTGACACCAATGTCTCCTTGAAAAATTATTTTGAATTACTGTCCCTTCACCCTGGAACTACAAAAAGGTCAGAGATAAACAGAATGTCAGACATATCCTAAAGTGGAAAAGAATTAGGCACATTGTGCATCCATCATGCCGAGCAAAGTGTTCTCAGCATTGATTTTTTTAAAACAACTTTGATGTAATTGCAAAAATAAATGATGCATGCACTGTTCATGGAGCACTGATGTTGATTTCTCAATCTGCCCAGCCATTTTCTGGATATGGAAATTACATGTTTACAGCCAGTCTCTGCAGCAGTGATTATATGTCAAAGCAACACTGCATATGAAATTAATTTTTAAAAAACCTGATGTGTGATTACATTAAAAGTCAGAGAATGCTCCAACTTAGTTTATAACAGAAATGGAAAGTCATTTATCATCTGCCTTGAGACAGTGTAGTTTAAACTGACTACTACAAGTACATTAGTGTGACATACATAGTGCACAAAGGGGAAAGTAGAATAAGAGTCGGGCTTATGAGCTGAACTGATATTTTTCTAAGTGGTATTATAACTTGTTTGACTTTTCACATTTGTAAATTTGTAATGTTTGGATTAACTAGCATACTTTTTTTGTCTCAGATTCTCAAGGGCAATTTTCAGGAAATAACACACATATAGGAGGTAAGGGCCTTCATTAAGATATCTACACACAGGTAATTGACTTGATTTGCCTACCTCCTCAATCAGATTTTCCCCCTGCTTTTAAGTGGGCAGGGCTCAGTTGGATAAAGAGGAAATCACACCCACACAGTCCTTATGAAGCAGACCAGTTTTTGAGCATCAACCTATCACTAAGAATGTTTTCTTCTGAACTTTGCCTTTGTCACTTATTTAGTCATGAATATTAACGTTTTTTTTAGAAATACTATGGATTTGAAGGCAAGTTGTTAGTCTTAGTCACTTTCTTCTTCTACTCTAGTACATCTCAGCATGGAAATATTTTTTACTTCACTACATTTATCTGACAGCTTAAGTTACTAGTTACTTTACAAATTAAGATATTTACAAACAAAACATATGAGTTCAGAAAACATGATGCTTTGTTATAAATTAACTCCCCAACATTTTATACATGTACAGCTAATACATTAGAATTTTTTTTTATTATTTATTTATTTTTTTGTTATATGTATCTATTGTATGATATACTGTTTTACTATATTCTATGATGTGAAGCACTTTGGATACCTGATGGTTGTTGTAAAGCACTATAGAAATAAATGTTGATTGATTGAACTATTTTAATAATCATTTAAGTTATTTTTCATGTAAAAACATTTCATTGTTCCAGCTTCACAAATGTGAAGATTTTCCACTTTTCCCTTTGATTATTATATATTTTGACATTATTTATTTTTATAAATGTATTTTTTAATAATTTTGAGGTTAGGACTGACAAAACAAGCATTGTGAAGGTGTCACTGGCTCTGGGCAATTTTCACTTCTTTCAAAATTTTTACCATCGATTAATGGAGAAAATAATCAGTGGATTCATCCATAATTGCAATCATTGACATAAAATAGTTCAACCTCAACTAATTACAACAGCAAAGTCCTGCTTTTAAATTATTACATGAGTAATTATAATCTAATGATAGAATATATGATATCATAACTGCAAAGCATCCTGACTGAAAACATCACTAACTGGCATGGGAAGTGCACGGCCCAGGACCGGAGGGCTCTGCAGCAGGTGATTAAAACTGCTCAGAAGATCATTGGTACCTATCTCCAGAGCATCAGTGATATCGGTGAGGTGAGGAGCCTACGCAGAGCCCAAAGGAAACTGAGGGACAGTAACCACCCCAGCCACACCCTGGTCACCCTGCTGCCTTATCTGGGAAGAGATAGAGAAGTTACTGCCTGCACACCACCAGACCACAGAGAAGCTTATTCACCCAAGCGATCAGAATTTTAAACTCAAATTCATCCTCAGCACTGCTCCACTCAATATAATTTTTTTCTGTTTACCATTTTAATAATTGCTTTTACATTTTTGTAAATTGTCTGCCACGTAGCAGAAGAAAGCTCTTTTCTCTTTACTCTTTTCACTTTACAACCTGTTATAATGTGACAAATAAATCTACCTTGTACCTTGCACCGTTATGCACCAATATTGCCTGAACGTTTAAACCTTCTTGGAATAAAACCTGATTCTGATTCTGCTAAATCTGTTTTGCACTGTGATGTAATTGTAAAAGTGTTGCACGTGCCAGATTTAAACGGCAGTACTGATCATTTGATGCTGATGTCACTGAGCTTGCTTGACAGAAACACATAGTTGAATGCAAGCGTTAAGCAGATCAGAGCATGTATTCTTTTTCTGAATGATGTTTTGAAGCCTAAGACAATCTATTTTTATACAAAACAAGAAGGAAAAGAGATTTTAAATCCCCCACTGGGTGAGCAAGATGTGCCTCATGCGTTGGCTGCATTGGCCTTTAGTGGTCGTATAGAAATGCACAGCCAAACAGGGCTCTTTTTCATTGCTCATGTTTCCTCTGAAGAAAGGCAGTCATAAATAATCTTAATGGTTTCCAGACTGAATTCAATTACCTCTGTCACCCAGTAGAAATTAATAAAAGTCAGTTTGTTCTTTTTTATTTGCATGTCCCTGGGGGATGATGTTTGCATTTCTTCATATTTTAGACAATGGTTTGCTCTCCATGGTTTGCTTAGTCAGAAAATTCATTTAATCAAATGCTAATTTAACATAATACCTAGCAGATGCAGGAGACCTTCTGTGGCTTTTAAAGATAGCACTGCATTAACAACTCCTCCATGGCAAAGTTAACTGGGCGGCTTGAAAGAAGGGGCGTAATAAATCAGAGTAATTCCTGCCAGAACATTTCCACTTCCTTCAGAAATGAGGAAAAATCTTTACCATCACAGAAACACACCGTCACAGTAGCCATTTCTTCAAAGACGCATGAATTTGACCCTGCTCATTCCAACTTAAGGCAAAATATATGGATTAGCTGATCAATCCTGAAAGTGCCATCTACATTTTCAATTAAGTTAGGGAACACTGATTATTAAGAGTAACTTACTCTGTTATATAGAAGCAACCCACTGATATCCAACCCACATCTAGTATGATAAATTACTCTCTTTATCAAACCCTCCTGGTGTGCTCTCACCATTGTTATAACCATTTCATCATAAAAGCCAACCTGATTTTGAAAATGGAAATTTATATAATAAAATAGCTGCAAGATCTTGTATATGTGGATATTCTCTCTGAATGTTGTGTAGATCAAATAAAGTCTTATTGTAGTCTCACAATGGCGTAAGCTTTAAAATCACAGTTGGGTTCCACTAACTTCACAGCGTCTTCACATCCTTTTCAAAGCAGAAAACACTCAGGATTTGTCTTCTATGGTACATTCTGTGTTGAGCAATGCCCCACATAGCACGAAGTACCTTGCAAAGTAAATAGTGTATCATGATGTATTGTTATGCACAATTGAAGAATATTTTAGGAAATTTCTTTATGCTTGTGTGTTTTTGAAACTACAGCCAAGAAAATATTAACTTAGCTTAACATGAAGACTGACAGCAGGGGGGGGCTGGCCTGCTACTGAGCAAAAGTAACAATACCTACCAGCATCTCTAAAGCTCACTAATTAACATGTTATATCTCATTTGTTCAATCCATACAAAATTCAAAGAGCAAAAATAGCCATTCACTGTTTTTGTGGGGTTACCTTTGGACAGAGCCAGACTAACTGTTTCCAGTCTTCATGCTAAGCTAGGCTAACCATCTTCTGGCTGTTGATTCATATTTACCATCCAGGCTTGAGAATGGTATCAGTCTTCTCTCACAATCACTCTATACAAGGGAATTGCCCACAATCTCAAACTGTTCCTTTACAAACTACAGTGGCATTTTTATCCTCCATTTTGAATTCAGTGAATTTTTTTTGTAGCTAAGCCAGGAACCACAAATATGAAGGGTGATGAGGTTTCATCAACTCCATTGGCCTCTGTGAGTAAAAGACAGCGAGCAGATGGTTGTAAGCTCCACACACTTGTCTTTTTGGCTTTTCATTTTATTCCCCTTGTGCATCGGTGTGGTCGTATTGTTCACTCTTTCCCACTTTCTCTTCTACTCTCTCTTTGTGCTATCTGTCCTTCATGCCGTATCGTCATTAATTCTCATTATTTCCCATCATCTGTTCTGTGACTCCTCTCCATACCTTCTCATTCATTAGTGATTAGCGAGTGATCATTTGGACCGGGAAGGTTGAGGCGATTCTCCAGCCTGTCAGAGCCCCACCTCATTAACACCACAATGTCTCGGTGAACGAGCTGGCATTTACCAGTTTGAGTGACGTAATGTACTGGGGAAAAGTGAGAGAAGTGATAACAAGAAGGAGAAAGTGTGGCTGAGGTGTTGTATGTTTCAGGAACCTTGTGTTGAGGTCACTTATTTTCTCAGAGGGGGAGGAAAGAGATTGGCGTTTTGTCAGTGGCAGCATTTGGTAAATTGGATTAAATCTACACGGAGGCCAACCGGTCTCTAGAGGATTTCCCCCCAGCTTGAATATTGATGCAAGGGTTTCATGCAGGGCACATAATAACAGCTCTTAACCTCTCTCTATCGTTGAATCCCTGTCAACAGTAAGGCCCTAAAACAATCACTCAGAGTCTAGAGGTCACTTGAACATAAAACATAATCAATATAACAAAGACGGCAGATTAAATTATTTTCATCACAAGGGAGTCCAAATTCCCATTAAAATGCTACAAGGATTCTGTTCTACAACACAACAGGTCCATGACAGTGAGTGGGCACTCTAATGCATTTTGGCAGCGGCATTGTGCAGCTAGCTGGTCATGATATCTGGCACCAAATGTGCCATCTGTGCAGATAAGCATCACATACATTGGCCCGTAGACAACATTAACACAAGGCTGACAGATCCGGTGTTTACCATGCTAAAGACAAGGCTGAGAAAAAAACACCATGTTAGTAAAAGAGAGGTGATAGATACTTGTGATTAAAAGCTAACTCTGGTTCATTACAACTTGAGGTTTTAATTTTGTCTATGTGGGAATAGCATTGTACTCTCCAAGTTAATTACTCAGATCTGGGACCACGGCGAAGTCAGATGGGGAAAGAAACATGAATAGTAAGAAGATAGGTGTAACAAGTGTAAAAGTTTGGCCAGATATATTTGGAAGAGAGCACAAAGTTGGAAAATGAAATTATTATCTAAATGTATTATTTTATTAGCAATCAGAGTTTATAGACTGATTGGCTGGTGCAACTTTGAGCTTTGAATGTATTGTGATGTACAGGTGAAATATGTACAAGTTGATATTTTGCATCTAGGCTCAAGCTCAGCACAGTAGGGAGTGGGAAGTGACGATAATTACTTTCTCTCTAGGAGAATGTAGAACCAGATACTGCAAGTGGATGCAGTGGTGGAGGTGAGGCTTTTTGAATGCTATGTGAACAGCAACAGCCACAGTAACACCAAATGACAGCATGCTTTTAGGTGAGTGGACTGGCAGCAGGCATGGCGAAAGACTGAACACTGACAGCTTCAATACACAGCCAAACAGGGCTCTTTTTCTCTGCTATAATGAAATAACATTGTTGGGGGTCATCCAGATGGCCGAGGGTTTGGGGCACCGACCGTGACACAGCATCCTTGGTTCATGTCTGGCCTGGGACCTTTGTTGCATGTCATTCACCTTTCTCTCTAAGCAAAGGCGAAGGATATATTTTGTGGGGACTCAGGTTGACTGACATTTCTGCCATTTTCCCCCTGTTACAGGGATTTTATGGGGAGTTCCAAAGTGTCCATATCAATTAATCAGATTGTAAACCTCTTTGAGGCAAATTTTTGATTAGAAGGATTTTTCAGGTGTGTGCTCGTACGCGAGCTCACTTGAACTCATGAGCGAGCATAACCCAAAACACAACCACTTCATACAGAAATCCTGCAATAAACGCAGAAACAGCGGCACGCAGGCTGTGGCGTTTCTCACAGACATGTTCAGGCTCTGTTACTTCAACGTTCCCGACTCATTTAGCCGACGTGCTACATCGTTAGCTCGCCTGTCTGGTTTTCAGCAACTATCTTTACTACCTGTGTATCTTTCAAAGCTCAGCACAGCTAAGTTAAATGTAATGGATGATAACGAAACGTTTAGTGAGCTGGACTGAATATAATAAATGAGATCGTTGTCACACTTTATAACAGTTAGACCGTAGTAAGTAACTCTTCCTCTGTGTTGTCGTCACCGTTTCGTTGCAGTGTTGTATATTAAGTGGGTCATGTTAGTTACAGCAACTGAGAGGTAGTGTGTCGTTAAAAGAACGTTTCATTCATTTGACCTAATCTTGTATGTGACTCAGGAGGAACGGGTTGTCTCAGTGAATAATTTGTTCATTTTTTACGCATGCGTGAATAGTCTTGGACGCTTACATTCACTCGTTACACAGCAGCTGCAAGGTCTCCGTCAGCACAGGAAACAGAATTTATTAGTTCAGGACTCATAATTGTGGGTCTCTGGGTTTGAGTCGTTCATTTTTCACGTGACATCTCGGCTACTGTGGAGCAGGAATGAACTAATCGTTCACCGCTCATCACTCGGCAGGCTGAGTTACTGCCAGCACCGGGGAATGAGAGGCAAGTATGTTGTCAGGTAACAGTCACTGGACTGACATATCTAATATCTATTTTGATCACTTTGTGACATTTAATAAAGCATAACGTTATTAAAGCGCAGTGATGTTGTGCTTATAGTTTTAACACAGCCGCACCGTAACTTTTGTCCTGCTATAGTGTTTACAGCCAACAGCTGATGAGAGTTGTTCTGGGTCCACTTCAGAGCCCTGACAGGGAGCTACCGGGAGCTGAATTACCACAGAGGTCGTCTCCTGTCCAAAACAAACGGACCCGGACATTAAACCATTAAAACACAGCCACATAGCAGCGTTAGCCCTGTGGTTTGTTTACAGCTAACAGCTGATCCAGTCCGCCAGAGAACACAACTTAACTTTTACTTTTTATTTATCGACAGAGCCGCGCTTTTGTTTCACAGCTCCTCACTGGTGAAAAACCTGCAGTGTTTGAGATTATTATTAAATTTGTTAAATTTTAATAATGAATAAGAAGATGAATACGTTTTATTCATCTAGTGTGTCATGCTTATTACTTCAATATATTCCCTGTAAATCTGATGTTAATATATAAATTTTACTCATGGATAGGCGTTAGGCTACTGTATGAATGAGCACTTTAGAGATATAGTGATAGTAAATATAATTATATAGATATGGCTGGTCTGGTAGTATACTCAGGAAAGATTGTGAAAATGGACGGATTTAGCTGAAGTAGTGGCTTAATCGAATATTGACAACATATTTCTGTGCTTTCTACATGGTTTGAATTTGGTTGTGGCTACGTGGGGCTTTATAGAACCATGACAGAGAAAGATCAAGAGGTGAATTTGTGCATTATACTTTGTCAGTTAGAGCAAGCTAGGCAGCCTTCTGTGTTTGAGAACTGCGCTGTTTTCTTTTAAATCGCCCACTAGAGGGCTGCAGCGCCGCAATAACCAGCCTAGTTAAAATGAAAGAAATGACACAAAAAAAGATGAGCTCATTTTAATGAACGAGATTTGGTGACTCAAGTCTTTCAAAAGAGTGACTTTTCCCATCACTACTGAGAAGTGGAGAAGCTGTGTATTGGTAAAAGACAATAAATCTAAATTGAACATTATGAAGCAAACAGTGGCTAATGTAGCGATAACTGGCTGCCCTGCCATCACTACAGGCTAGTAAACCAACTACTCCAACGTCATCACCAAGATGCCCATGCAACTAGGGGCAGAAAGCAGCACTCTGTCTTCATGACTAGCAGCGGTATTGGGCAAATTACTCAGAAATTTTAATAACTTACTTTTTACTTGTAACTCATTTATAAAGTAACAATATTACTTTACTTATTACTGGGTATTAAAAGTAAATAGTCACGTTACTCTTTAAATTACTTTCAACCACCACACCCCATCCTTAAAAGTGACGGGGAACCTGTTCAGCAGCATTTTAGATATGAATCCACTTTACTGGAACAATAATTAACCCGAGAAGTCAACAACCAGCCGAACTCAAAACACTGCAGCCTCTCAGACCAAAGGATGCTGTTTTGTAAAGGCTGTGGATATAGGCTATTTAAAAATTTTTAATAAAAACAAAGCAGATCCCTCCCGACATTTGAACTAATCGCGTATTCACAACAGCATCAAGGAGTATAATTTTTATGAAGCATATAACACCACCACTGTCTGAGATTTAAAAAAAAAAATCAAGCAGGTGTCTCGACTTTTTGAACTTAGAAAATCTTTTTGTTTTGTTTTCATTACTATTTAAAACTCAGTTGTAATTTTCAGTGGCCTGACAATCAGTGTTGGACAAGTTACTTACAAAACGTAATACATTTTAGATTACTAATTACTGTCATTTGAGAGTAATATGAGTTATATTACAATATGGCTGTCTCTGAATTGTAATGCTTCACACAACTTTTGTGCTACTTTTGAGTTACTTTTACTGCTATTTAATGGGTGTATTATTCAGATAGTAAGATGTGCTGTGTAGGTGGGTTCTAGTGATGTGCAGATCGCAGTTATATCTGCAGATCAGGTGGGTCTTTGTCATAAAAATAAACATTCTGAATAATAGCGAGTGGGTTGAGGATGGGTGAAATAGCATGAATCGTCTCCCAATTAAGAAACACATTGCGCACATTTATGCACATTTATGCACAAGGTACTGTATCAAAACTTCATTGATTTTTTAAATCTCCCGTCACTCCGACAGGATCGGTCAGGATGCACTGACAGCAGTCAAAGGAAATTGTTAAAGTTTTTATGTATAATCAGAATTGATTGATATGATATATGATCCATACTGTCAATATTTTAGAGACGCCCTAAAATTTCACAAATCATGCTACCGTCTCACTAAGAGGAGCCAAGCTCTCCCTGGTTCCCCCAGAGTTTGCACCCTGCCTACAATCTCAACCTTCAAATTCCAGCAATAGAAAATAACGTTACGCTTTTACTCAGAGATTGTTTTTTTCTGGTGCAAAAGTGTTTCGCGGTGTAGGTGAATTACTAAAAAAACAAAACACCACTTAATTTCAGGTTAAAATGCGTTTAACACGCATTACTGAGATGATAACAGGTATAATATTACAGAAATTTCATTAGTAATGCGTTATATTACTACGTTAGAGCAAAAAGCAATATATTTCTGTAATTGCGTTACTTCTATAATTACTCCCAACACTGCTGACAATATAAGAAATCCCCTCCACAACTCATCAGATTCTGAAACAAATGTTGCTTAATCCTTATTGGTGCAAGGAAGCTTTTTTCAGCTGGGCCTCACACTCCATACTAGTGAGAAGAGTGCAAACAAAACAGCACAGATACAAATTGTTAATGTGAAATAACCAAAACCTTCTTAAACTTTGGCAGAAAATTGTTTGTCAACTACTCATAATAAAAATCCAATTGAGAAAATATGTTTCCAGGACCTTTTTGAGTATAAAATGTTATAAGTGTAAGTGATAGAAATGCTTTTGAAAATAAACCAGAATTATCCTTTAAATGTGCAAATAACTATCCTGATCCTGAACATGAGCTTATTTGAACCCACATCGTCTCTTTGCTTATGGCTCAGAATGCTCATTCTCTGTTAATTATGCAGCAGACACACTCAGTGTTCATTACCATTACTTTCTTCTACACGCAACATTCGAGTGCCAGTCACAACTGATAGAGGAAACCACCAAGGCATCCAAATCCGACCAATCCGGCACCCTCTGCCCTGCCCTCCACCTCTCACTCTCACCAATTAAGAGGGTGTGGTTAGCAGCCCTGAACTCGACACTTCCCGTCTCTCTGCTTTAATTATGTCTGAGTCCCTGAAGGCCACAGAGAGGACAGGGTCCAATTAGTCGACAGAGACAGAGGGCGATGAGGATGACGTCATGCGCATACATTCCAGAATCCATCAGAAAGCGCCAAAGGAAAAATTATCATCTACAGAAGGGCGAGGATTAGGGGCAGCAGTGTGAAGGATGGGAGGGATCAGAGCTGATGAAAAAGAGATGAAAGATATTAGACTAAATGTTGCAAAAATAAATAAAGATACTCATCATCAGTTAGAATGTCCTCTAATCACTCTCAAGGAACTCATTTCATTCTCCCTTTTTCTACCCCTATTTTTTCTCCACTTCACGTTTGATCTTTATTGCCACCCCCTCTCTCACTAACCAAGTCTCATCCCCTCTATCCCTCTTACCATCTTTCCCTCTCTAACAATCTCCCTTAATCTCTGCTGTGCCCACGCATGTGAGCCTGTTATTGTTCTGGAGCATGTCATATGTTTTTCAGTGAAATGTTAACGCTCTTAGCACCCTGTAATTTTCCACTCACTTTTGTGAGCCTACAGTTGCAGAGCAGTAAAATAAAGACAGTCCCAGCTTGTGCTCTCAGTTTTTGATCTCTGGACTGTTGGCCTTTAAACAAAGGAGCAGATTGCATGTATTTGCATAGCTCTCTTTACCAAACTGAAAAGGGCTCTCACTTTTGTGTGATTTGAGGCACAGAGGTGTATGCGCTTTTTGTATTTATTTATCTGGTGCCACATGCTGGTACATTTTGATGAACCCACATCAGCTGCTGTAGATGGACGCACAGCCAGGAACAAAAAAAAATGTGCAGCAGCAAGTCCTGATGTCTGCATATAAAACTGATTAAAAACCTCCAAGATATTGTTGAGGCAGTGGAATGGATAAAAGATGAAGCTGCGGGGGTTAACATAGATGAGAAGGAGCTTTTCTCAGATCTAAGGAAAGACCTCCTCACAGGGGACAATGACACCGTTATCAGTTGTGAAGCAGAAATGTTGCCAGTAAAATCCTCTTTGTGTTGTACAATCTGGACAATCCACCTGTTGTTGGAGAACCTGCCTCTGGTGAGGTGGAACCTAACCTCCTAAGCGGTGAACACAGACACACATACAACCACACACACACACTTCTTATATCTCTTCAGCTTTCTCTTGAACCCATCTTTAAAATATATGAACCCTGGAACTCCAATTTATCTACACTGCCACCAGTTCAAGGGCACTGAGACAAGTGGTTAACAAGGGTCACAGTTTTGTCTTAACCGCAGACAAAAGAAAAACAAAGGATTTCTTTGAATTTAATCTGCTGCATCACCAAATACAACCTTCTAGCTGAATGTTGCAGAAGCTTGTGCACCAGAGACAGCTCCCAGGCTTGGGAGCAACTACAAATTACCTGGAAGAAATACAAAAAGCTACCAGAGGCAGATTGAATGGAGAGTACAAGATAATCTAGTGATGACGAGAATTATTGGATTTATACAGTTATTATAATCAGGCATCATTAATTCGCTGCTAACGTATTCCAGCACACAAGGAGAGGTCACAAGTTCCACAAAGCTCTCTCCACTATCATAACTAAAAAATGACACTTTACACATGAGTGAAAGCTGTCTGTAGGTTCAAGAATGGCATCTCTTCTGCAGTGGCAGCACATTTTTTGTTTTCAATAAAACTATTGAGTTTAGTATGCAGAGAGGTGGCCCCACAGTAAGAAAACAAAGCAATCTGATTGATGAATGGCATTTAAGGTTTTGGCTTGTTTTCCATCTGGTACATTCCAGCTTAGGTTTTGGACCCTTAATGAAGGCACAGCATGTGAATTATTGGGAGCTCTTTTTATTATGCATTTTTTGTCCTTGCTAGTTAATGGTCAGTCCACCACTTTGGTCTATTGAAATATCCAAGTTTGGTGCCTGGACAGTGACTTTAATGATTCCCTGACTTTCCTTAAAGCAGCATCATCATAAAGTCGACATTTTAATTTGTTCAGTACTTTGGTTGATGACTGAATACGTGCAAAACTAATGACATTCTCATCAGCCTCAGCTGCTCACTAGCTCTTAAGTGCTAAGCAAATGTTACCATATTCACATGACATACCATATACCCGCTAATCATCAGCCTGATAGCATTGTCAGAGCTGCCTACTCTCACGCACTGAGCGTGAGACTCACGCAATTTACACTTTTCACACGCCCTCACGCCATACATCAGTTTTCTCACGCTCGTCTCAAACTAATGTAGCCTACAACTGGTAGTGTCGACTCTGTGCGATTACACTCCAGTCAATTGATGCGACACCGGCTGGACGCTGTGAGAGGAATCAAGCGAACCCACTCTCGTGCAGTGAGTGGCAGACCCGTTTGTAATCAGGACAGGTGTGATTCAGGTATCTGAAGCACAGCCTTGCTCTGTTGGGAATGTGAGCTGCACAGAGCTGCTGAAGTTAACGTGAGGATTTGTGGTGAAGTGTTTTCATCTAGTTTCGTTTTGCACAGGTATCTAACTTATAGGCCTACAGTCCCAAACAGGTTCTGTGTCTGTCTGTCTGGGATTCTATCATATCAGCAGAGCAAGGAATGAACAGCAGATTATAGGGCGGGGAGATTTTGAAAAATATTGTGAGTTGTGATTAAATGATTATGTTCTCTAAAAAAAATCTTTCTGAGTTTCTAACTGAACTAAAATGAATTAATTTATCCTTGAGGTGAAAAGGTGCCGCATTTACAGAGGAACTTCCCCAAACAAAGAAACAAAGAGGAGAGAAGACTAAATCATGAAAGAAAAAGAAATATGGAATGCTTGAAAGCCAAATACCTACTGGATTATATTCTGGTACATTTATTTTAAATTGTCACCTTCTGCCTGAGTTTTGTGTTTCCGTTGACATAGCTTAATAACACAAATTGATAAATTGATGCAGAAAAGATAGGAATTGGTGTAGAAAATTTCACCAGAATGCAGGAAATTAAGTGTTAAATGCTAAATATTTGCCAGGAGAGGGCCACCCGGCCCCCCGCCTACTTAATTGGCTCGTGCATTCCTAAAGGAAAACCTGCGGCCTTGCTTATTATGAACTTTAATATTCCATACATTCTCTAGAATTAAAAGAAATACAATCTCTGGTTTGACACAGATTCTGGGGGGAAGACTCCCCAATACATGGTTAGGTTTGGTCAAAATTAAGGCTATCATGTCTGGAGGTTGGCAAATATATTGATCACACTGATCTGCCCATGATTATTGACTTGGCTTTTCATCTACACATACATGTTGGCTGTTGAACATTTAAAACAAAATTCCTGAGGATTAAAGAGTAATGACCCCGACCCCTGCAGTGGGATATGACACAGAAATACTAAAATGATCCAAACTCCAAACTAAATTGAAAAGTTGGCAGCCCTGGCATTGTCATTGTGAGCATATTAATATTAGCTTTCTGACATTAGTATTTAGCTCAAGCACTACTGTGCCTGAATACAGCCTCGCAGAGCCGCTGGTATGGCTGTAGCCCTAGTTTGTGTCTTTCGTGTACTAGCATTAGCATTACATTTGAGAGCTAAGCTGAGGTAATCATAGTTTTTTTCTCCAGAGAAACGAATGCTTACCTCTGTGACTCAAATGTAATGCTAATACATGACAGGCAATATCTTGGGCTAGCATGGCTGTAAGACTTTTCATCTTGTTTCTATTTCCCTCTCATTGATCCCCTTTGTAGTGTTACTTTGTAAAGCACAACTGTTTTAAATGTGTGAAAATAATTAACTTTTCACTTCTGCTGATCAGCAGACCTGTCCAATTTATCCACACCATCCTTGTTCTCTCTGCCTTTCTTCTCACAGCCTCAGCATCCTGCCCATCGTATTTGTTGTATACCAGAAATCCAACAGAGAACTAATGGTTTAGGACCACTAATCAATAACCCATCTTTATCTCAAATTAGGACAGGCCTAGCTTTAGCTCCAACACAAGGCCAAAGTTGTTCATTAGATGTAGCTAGTTGTCACAGTGAATAATAGCCTACAGGAGGAATACAAGCAGTGTTGTCAAGGTCCTGACTCCAAACAAGTTTCCTTCCTGTGAGTAACTGGCCAGAAGTACAAGTTGTGAGATTGACAGTGTTTTACCAGAGATGTTTTTTCATAGCTAGATATCTCATGAGGAAAATGTCAAAGCATTTCACTGTTGTTGCTATTAACATTGATGGTGGTTCAGAGAAACATATTGCACAAAAGCCCATTTAATATAATGAGAGGAAACTGTAAAAATAAGATTGTCATGGGAGAAGACAGGACTTTAAAGCTTTTGTCTCAGTTAAGAGGAGGACCCAAGAGCTTTTAATTATAATAGTAAAAGTGTAAACCATTTCTCTTAATAGCAGGAAACATTTATAGTGGAATACAGGATTTTTATGTACAAGGATAAATTTTCAGGCAGCTGCACAAGCGCTTTGTGTATTACAAACATGAAAGTCTGACTTCCGGTTTGATGCTCAATGTTCAGAATCTCTACCAGTTTTGTAATTTTACTCACTAATCTGTTGGGACCTCTGAAACACATGCTCTTCATTACTCTCTATCATCATTTTCAATGTGTGTGTATCAGGCACTGTTTGCCAAACTAATCCAAACTGGGCAGTCAGTATGCTAACTAGGCTCATAGATGTTAATGAAGGCTAATACTGAGATCAGACTACAGTACATGATATCAGCCCAATAATGGCCCAACCCAACAGACGTGTGGCTTTGGGAACAAAAATGAGCATCTGGTGTGACAAAAAGTTAAACTCCAATCCATACATCCAATAAAAAATTTTTTTTGACTTAGTTGGGAAACTGATCTTCAAGGTCTCCTGTGATGCTGGCCCAGAGGAGCACAAAAGGTTAATCACACCTGTGATAAAGTTTTTAAAAATACTGTAGATATTCAGCCACGCACTAATTTTCTTTCTATGGACTGGAAAGGAAAAAGTCACATCCAACCCTTCAACTGACAATGAATAGTTCCAGGTTCACTTTTATGTATAAAATCGTCATTGTCAAGTACAAACACATTTGTTGTTGGTACTGGTAGATAGGACAGGGAAGCCAGTCCCTGGCACATTACAGGTCACCATTACAGACACACAAGTAGTGAGAAGTGGGATGTGGAGACCTTATAGGTGCCCTTTGGAGTTTTCTTGTACATGTTAAAATGTAAGTCCTTCCTCATAAAACAGTTGCAAAGCAAATATTTATAATATTTTAAACCCTTCATTGTTTTTATTCATCTTGCTAGCTTTTCTTGGAACATTGCCATGCTTCTTTGTGCATTACTGTCACCACCATACAATTTAACATCTCAAGTATGAGCACAATTCAGAAGGATGCTGAAGCAGCTGTAGCATACACAAGGCGCTTTTTTAGAAAGTTTCTGTTAAAGGCATATTATGCTCAGATACACCTGTCCACAGCACATTCTACTATGTGGGAAAGCAGAAGAGAACAATACAACGCCATATGGCAAAGAAAACCTTCTAAAATCACAGTGGTCCATGCTGAATTATTGGCAGGTGTAAAGGTACTTTTCTAAAGGCAGTGCAGGATGAAAGGAGCCCACACAAAACAACATCAGCAGCATCCATTGATCAAAGCCAAAATGGCAATTTTCTTAGTACATATGCCACTGAGATTTTTCATTCCTTCTTACGTACAAGCATTCCTTTATAGGACTTCTAACAAGCCTGAAGTAATGCATGTGTAATGATTATTAATGGCTATTTCTGGCTATAGAGTGCATGTTCAGATTTAAGCTTATACACAAAAGTGGGGCAAATACACACTGTAGCTCCAGTAAGAACCATAATGTCTTCCCAAGAGCACAAATTTCATTAAACATGGAAATTTACCCCGAGAAGAGGATATAACTTATATTACATTTACTCTGCTTTGAAAATGAAACACTATTAAAGAACTGCAGGATATGAAAATTTTCATAGGTTTTAGGCTTAAGTTATCTGGTTTAAAGCTACAGAGCGTGCCAAGAGATGATTTGATTTTTGAGTTTTACAGCAAATTTACAAAATGGGAAGTGAGTTGTAATAAAACGTTTAGGATTCAACATATCATTATAATGTATGTCATTTCGTATCAGATACAACAAGCACAAAGTCAAAACATATAAGGAAAAGCTTTAGAGAGTGCTCTACTTTCATAGTCTTATATTTTATAATTTACACAGTTGCTCTTTGTCAGAAAGATGAATCACAGATGAGTCCTGAATATTGAGTGGTGAGGCCAGAAACCCGTTTCAAGCACAGATCAGAGGACCCCCTCCATGAGCACAAAATTACCGGAGAAAGTCAACATGCGTACACTGTAATGGAGAAGGGAGATTCAACACCACGACACATCTGAGTCCATTCATCTTGCCTGGTTGCACAGCAGGAAAACAGCAACCCAGCGAGGCGCAGAGGAACTGACTCCGCACCAGCTCCCCAGCATTGTATTAATCATACTAACTTTACCAGAACTAATCCATACTTCACAAGCAAGACTCTGGTTCCCTTCCTTTCCTGTAGCTGTGCCTCAGTCTGTACTCTTATCTGTGTGATAAAGTACTTCATCCCTTTCACTGGGAAGCAAGAAGGATCTACTTATTTACTTCCAACTGAGAGCAGAGGATTTTTGTAGGTAGTGGAAAAGCATGTTTTGTACAAAATGCTCACCTCTGATTGTCCTCTTTCCTTACCAAATTGTTTCGTTTTAGGAGAAACAGTAGTTCTATAAGGATTCACACCAGTTACACTGTGGTTGAATATTGAAGGCAGTGGTAGAAGAAGTACTTTACTAGTTACTTTCTACCACTGATTAGATGGGTTAAATCTCACCAATGGTATCAAAATGCACCACAGAAATTTCCCTAGTCTTGATTTAGTAGTTTTGTACTTGTATCAAATGATTCTTCATACTGCAATATGAACAGAGAGCTGTGAGACTGATGGGCTGTTGACTGGATAAGAAGCTAAAAAATGATCTCTGAAAGAAGTCTCTTTCACACCTTCGCTTCAGAAAGAAAACATATAGTGTTGCCTTCATTTTTGTTTTGCATATTGATTTATTAGAAACATGAATATAATATAATAACATGAAGAAAAGTCATATGGGCTGACAGGTCTTCTTGGACGGTTTTGGTGATGTCATCCTCCATCTTCAATCTTGGGAAAATAAAAGTCCTTTGAGTGACAGCAGGCCATGCAGCACTTGACTGCTTCTTCTGTAGTGTCACTAAAAAACTAAGATATAACTTATTATGAGCAGTATTAGTTGAGAATGCAACTCAACCTCATAAAGAGAGAGGAATAGTGATGGACAGGAGGCGTCCTGCACCGTGTTTCACTCACTTTTTATGAAAAACAGCTCTGAAGTAAAAGTAGTTGAAAGTGGCATTGTTCTGCCATATATATATCCTAGATTGTACATCCAGGATCAGGATAGTGATCACCTCACACTTGGGCGAGATAAGAAGGAGAAGGTAATTTTCCATCCATCTATAGAGAGGGTCTGTTTACGAGACCAGTTGGTCCTTTGTTTACAATTCCTTTCGTTCACTGAGGCTGGAACTCTTGTTGGACTGCGGGGCGATGGCACAGATTTGTTTAGTTAATGAGTCCCCGCTGACACATTTAAGACATGACAGGCACCGTCATGCTTTCATTCACTCAAGGAACCAACAACCCAGTGCCAGAAGCAGACGTCTGCTTGAAAGCTGGCAGAGGCTCCACGCTGCAAAGCAGATGCCCAGACATAACAAATGGATCTCATCAAAAACAGAATAACAAAGGCTGAAATGGTCTAAGGAATAATATCAGGGTTTGACAACAATTCAAGCGAGTCCAGTATTTAATGGGTAGAAGTCTAATTGTTTGTGACCAGAAAACCATCCCAACGTGAAAACTGACTCCTTATTTACATGCTAAATAATGCAAAAAGGAAGAACAGAGTCCAACAAGAAATGTGTTGGTCAAGTTAGCATCAATAATTAATCCCAAGCTTAAATAAATTTTTATCAAGGTTTTGGAACAAGATTCTTACAAATACTTGCTTAGCGCCATAGTTCCTCCCTTTGAAGAGAGCACAACTGAACGTGTCGTGTTCATCTGTAACTGATTTAATTTACAAACAGCTCATGCTCTACAAAAGTATTTTATTTGTCTCTGCTTATTGAACTTGTGTATCATATTTCGAACAGCATCACCCCATGACCTTGGACAGCTAACAACTTACACCAAACATTCAGCTAGAAACTTGAGAGTTGTTTTTGATCAGTGCCTCAACTTCAATCAGCATATTAGGAGTCTTGTCCAATTCTGCTGTTTACAAATCAGAAATCAGAAGTCAAACCAAAGCTCCCCAAGTACAGAGATTAAGAACTTTGTAATTCTTTATTTTCTTGCCTAAACGATGCAGGAGTTGCCCATCTACATTTGTTGCAGAATGCAGCAGCAAGACTTCTCCCAAACACTCGACATAGGAAACACATTACTCAAGTCCTGGCTGGATTACAGTGGCTCCGCATTTGTTACAGAATTCAATTTAAGATTCTATTGATTACTTTTAAATCCCTACATGGTCTTGCTCCGCTTTACATTTCAGAACTCTTAACCCCTTATTCTGCTCCGAGATCCTCAGATCACAGAAGTAAATGTTGTTCAAAGTTCCACGGCCCAGGCTTAAAACAAAGGGGGATCATGCTTTTACTGTTTTAGCTCCAATGCTGTGGAACAAACTTTCCCTCGATATAAGATCAGCTGAGTGAGTGCCTCAGGTCAAAAAGCTTTAAAAAACCCACCTGTTCATTTTCTTTGTATGATGTTCTTTAAATTTTTTCTCTATTATTCTCTATTATTTTCTTGTATGGTATTTTGTAAAGCACCTCTGGTATAAACAACTCCGGTTTTGGAAGATGCTAAAGAAATAAAGTGTATTATTATTAGTATGAAAAAGTGACAATGATGTTAAACACCTTAGTTATATAATACGGTAATTTGTCAAGACTGTTGTTTTGGCTACTTGGTGTTTAGTTTGTGCATTGGAGTCCGGGGGAGGCATTTCCTCGTTGGCTTGGAGGGACCAGTTTGCTTCCCTGGTTTGCTTCGTTGGCCTCAGATCCACGCTTCCCCATTTCTCTGTCGGCCAGTTGTTGGACCCCTCTGGATGCTTAAGTATAAAGTTAGTTTTCGGGATGTGCAGTGTGGGTGCGGGGCAGGGCTGTGCTCCGGTTTATTCTGGGCTTGTGCCTGGAGTTCTTGGCCCTTGACAGGTGGGTGGGTTGGTGGTGGCATGCAGCTGAGCTAGTTGATTTTGCCTCGTTGCTGGTCTGGCTGGTGTTGCACGGCGGCCTGGGGTGTCGCCGTGCTCGCGCAGTGCGTGCATTGGGCTCGTCACTTGTGCATTGATGTTGAGGATTGTGTGGCATTTGGGCGTTTTAGTTGTTCGCTGTGTGGCGGTGGGGTGCTGGGTGGGGGGGGAGCACTTGTCTATGTTGTTTGCGTGCCGCGGTCGGTCCAGGCGCTGCTCTTCCGCGGGTTACGCCTCTTGCGTTCCATCGACATTGCGTTGTCAACTGGCATTTGGATGGTCGTTTTTATTTGTTATTTTTTGGGCGTCTGTTGGTTGGGTCGGGGTCTTCTGCGTTTGCATCGCGGTGCATCTGGGAGTCATATATTATTTTTTTTTCTTCTTTTTTTTCCCTCCCAACCCTATTGGCTACTGGGGTTCTTGCCCGCCTGTTGCTGGGGTCGGTGTAGCACAGTCGTGGCGTCCCACTCTCACTGACAACTACATTCTTTAACAGGCTTATGCGCACACACATGTACACACACATACAGACTCATGGCTGTGCTGTGTTGCTTATTTATTGTGCATAACTGTTTGTTTTCATTTTTCTGTTAGTTGTCTTACTATGTCAGCTGTTTATTGCTGCTGTTCGGCTGGTTGTCTTTTACTATTATTTTTATTGTTTGTTTGTGTTTGTTTTTTTTTGTTGTTTTTCTCCTCCCCAAGCCCCCCTCTCTGTTCTATTGCAGATTTCGTTGCTTTGTGCAATTGGTGTTTCCCTCTGCTATTCCCTGTTGTCCCCACCTTCCATCCCCCTTCTCTCACAGGTGTTGTCCTTTCTCTGTGCTCCCCGGTGACAATTCAATACATAATTAAATAAATAATAAAACAGACAAAGTAGTATATTAATACTCTCTTGTTAAAGTAAAATCTGTCTGGCACAATATGGTATCCAGCTAATCACACTCTATACCAGGCTGCTGGGCAGGACAGGTTTAAAAAAAAAAAGAAAAAAAAGAAACAAAGACTTGTTTTCTGCCACAGAGACAATTGACAGTCTTTGCCATGGCTGCAGGACTCTGCGTCCTCGAACAAACAGCTCTCCTGAAGTCAGGCTGGGAAAAGAGTTTCCCTCCTGTTATTTATGAGAGTGCTGGGAGCCAGTGCACCTTGTTTAACAGCCTACAGCCACATGTTCTCTTTGCATCCATTTTCAGTTAGTAAGATGGGGAAATCATTCCAAGCCTTTTCTCATTTTCACACGCGCACATAAACATACATCAAAGAGCGCCACAGAATGGATGCAATTTGGCAGCACCTGCCTGAATTCCTCTCACACAAAGAGGTGCAAATAAATAAATGTCGCCAACTCAAGAAGAAAAGGCTTGGTGAAAAAGTTTAAATCATTCCTGACGTGAAGTAACAAGGAAAAAAGAGAGAGGAGCATAGGAATGGAAATCAAAAATGAACTGTGCTTGACAGCTTTTGTTCCAGACGTGTCCATGGTGCAGAGTTGCTGTTTGATTGCTTAGAAACAATAAAACCTTAATTCTAATTAAGTCTTTTGTGTTCAGCTTGTGTAGTTCCTTGCTAACATAATTTGCCCAGAAGTGAAGGACCTTTGCTCTCCTGACATCAGTGTCAAGAGAAAATGGCCTCACACCCACAGGGCAGTGTTCCTTTGACCAGTTCTGAATGTGTTATTTCATTCAGGGCTCCCACCTGAATACTGCCATTAGCTTGGCAAGCAATTAGCCTTCTCTGTCACTGACTGTTCTTCACAATGAATCATTACCTCCTTTCATTAAGTGCAGAAACCTACTTCCCATCTAACTGGAGGTGTAAGCCAATAATATTGTTGCAGGGAGGTGCATCAGAGGCTCTTACTACTTTGATGAATCGACATTACCAAGTGAGCGGTTGTTTGCACAGCTTCCACAACAATGGATGCTACTTTGGGCGGCAAATAGCAGAGAGCTGTTAGCAGGTGGCTGTTGATAGTGAATCACGCTAACTGCTCACACCTGTGCCTGCCAATTATGCCAGAGACTCTGGCACTGACAAAACAATGTCCTGAACCAAAAGAGAGACAATACCAAGGAGGAATGATGAGGAAAGAATGCAAAATAATGATTTAAAAACACAGGTAGCTTGAATGTCTTGATGCATTTTGTTGTGATTTATTTTCTTTATTACTGCAAATAAAGATATCACTTTACATCAGGTTATTTCCAGCAGGCAACAATGGGATTGAACTGCTAAACAAGCTTTTCAGAAGATCAATAAATGTTAAAAATTTCAGTGTGAGTAGTTCTGAATCAAAGAGCAAGAATTTTTTCAAAAATAACAACTATCCACTTATTTTTTTAAAAGCATACAGAAAGAAATCCACCCTTGAAGAGGCAGAGATTTCTTCACCAACTGTGCTCTTTTAATTTTACTGACTATAACAGGTCTGCTATCTTGTTCTTGCTATTGCACTACTTGTTAAACTTACAGTTGATTTCAACACATTCATATCAGTTTACTCAGAGCTGTCTAAACACATTTTGGGAAACTATGAGATGTACAAAGGTACAAGTATGAGCTGTCAATGAGAGCAACAGACCTGTTTTCACATTTAAGTTACACCTGTGCTGCTACTTACTGTAGAGATATATATTAAGATAGTACAGTGAAGTGAGAGGGAAGTGAAGTTCCTTTTTTCAGCAAATGGTCTAGAGATTTTTTTTTTTAACTGAGCTCTATTTGTTCTGTAGTCAAGGCTCAAAACTAAGTCTGGAGACACACTGGAGGATTACTTAAAACATTCCCCGGTTTGGTCTATCCCTAAAATTGACAGAGAAACCCCAAAGCTTGTTAGGAACATATTTTCAGCGACTGGTATGGTTCAGCGGTCTCAGTTTAAAATAAATAAATAAATAAATAAATCTTATTCCATTGTGTTTCTTGGGAGACCTTTAACAATATCAGTTGACTTGAAAACTCATCATAACCACCAACTCAATATTTATGGGCTAAATCTAATGCATTTTTTCTTCGAAGTTGCCAATAACTGAGCTTTGAGCCTTTCTTACCACATTAACACCAAAATAAGAAACCATGAATACAAAATGACCCCCAGCCTCTCTCCCTTTTCATATACCTTCTTCTGGATAAAAACTCAATTAATATGTTAATTGAAAACAAGTTTATATTTATCATTCAAAGAGAGTCGCCATGCTTACTGCATTTAGACTAGCTGCTTTATCCTTCTACTATATTGTGGTTGTGGATGTTACTTCACATTTGATAAACTCACCATTTGGCCACTTTAAAGTTAAACAATTTGTTTAATATATATTTAACCTTCCTTCATCCTGATCACATAGTCACACATCCTTCTGTCAAGCTCTTGAAATTTGTCCATTTTTGGGAACACAGTCCAAGATTTTCTCTGCCACAGTCTCAAGACTCCTAGTCTTTCTGGGTTAATTTCCACTCAAAAGCAGTTAGGAGTGTAGCATGCAGTCTGCTCCATGTTTGATATAATTGTGCCATAATATACTGTTATTATCAGGAATATATTTAATACATGACAACTAATCTGGCCTGCGGATAACTCATGTATGTTAAAGAGGTGGTATTTCTCTCTTCTTAATTGAGTTATATACCTTTTTTGTGCATGTAATAGGTTTGCAAAGTGAAAAAGCCCAAAGTCCAGCCCAAAAGAATACTCTGCTCTGAACTGCTTGAAAACAGCTTGTTTGCCTTCCACGTCACAGGGATGAAAGCTAAATGTGCCTCATATAACGCTTGCCAAAGGGCTGGTTGGCAACATATACAGCTGAAACAAAGCCTGTTTACCAGCTTCTCATTGGCCCGCCCCTCTCTGCTTCTGATTGGCTAGTAGTCTTTAACTAGTAACTGTGCATGTGCAACTCCCAACAAAGATCATTTAGAGACAAGATGTATCACTCATAGCTAAAACGAAGCCGAGAGTGAAAAGAGGAGCTGCAGCAATGTGCAGTATGACAAAAAATATGGTGTTTTTTGAAAATTAAACCATGTTAACCTGTTCTGGTACAACCCCTAAAGCATAACATCATTAAACAGTAACATAACTCTAATTGAATTTACAGAGAATAAACATTATTTTGTATTCAAGTAAGTAAAGTACCTCACAAGCAACCGTCATCATTTGTTTTAGCCATTTTTGCTATTTAGTCAGCTTTTTTGCATGTTTCATTCCTATTGAAAAATTTAATGGCATAAATATTATTAATAATTATTAAACAAGAGAATGGGAAAGTTTCTGTAAAATCATGTGTTTTGATGATGTTAATAATCTCAGTTTTCCTCATTGTGTGAAATCCCGCCCCTACCAAATTGCCCACTGTGAGTATGCTTATGTAAACCCTCATGACGTGTTTCAGTGTTGTTTTCTAACTCAGCTACAGTTTAAAAAAACTCTAGCCTGAGGGCAAACACACCATCCATGTAGACTTCTAACCTCTGGTGCAAGCTGCCTGATGAGACCCTTTTATCCTTGCTGTGATGTGTTGTGGTAGGTATTGTAATGTAAAAGTATATTGTGTTGGTATTAAGGATACTTGTACCTCACTCACAATTTGTTGCTCAAACGCTTCCCAAATTGCAGCTGTATCTTTTGGTAGGAAACTGTGCAGAATTTATTTTACTAAATAATATAAATACTTGTCTGTATGTGGTTAGTAATCAATCCATGAGAGTGGATTTTGGTCCATGAAAAGGTTTACAAATCTGAATATGACATCCGGTAAAATCAACATTCTGTGAATTTTGCAGGTTAATGTTATGTAATCTGGCCAATATCATTTAGTCAGAACGTTTACATGTATGACCCATAGACTTTAATGGCGGTTGAATTTTGTTCTCTATTTGTTCAACACTGCTGCCATGAGAATAAGAGGCTCTCTTTCGCCTTTAACATTCTTGTGTTTCTCATCTCACCCCTTACCCTGCTGCAGTCATTCCTCTCTCCACACCAGCACAGCAGTAGCTTCAAGCAAACCATAAATTATTCATTGTTTGAAATGGACACAGTGAATTCCAATTCTCTCATATTGCCCCATACCATCATCAAGGCTGATTGCTCGACCTGAGGTCCTTAACGTTATTGGTGGCAATATGTCTGAAATATTAAGCGGTCAGTTTGGACTGTTGACTCCAAGATTAGCATTATTAGCACATTAAAATAAGTGAGCACAGTGCATTGAAAACGGTGAAGTCTATATTGGGAGTTACATGATGAATCTATCATGGTAGAGACAGTTTATCCATCTGCCTGCCTACATGGGAAGCCAAATTAGTATAGTGAGAATGGTTGATGGTTAGATTTTTTTCAAACTGTAGACTCTGCCAGAAGTGAATTTGAGATCAGTGATGAGATTGGCATCAACCACTGGAACAAGCACAAAAATAGACTTGGCATTGTGCAAGGAAAGCCACATGCCCTGAGCCATGCAATGTTGTTATTAACTTTAGTTACAGACTTTTGGTTTGAACACTAGCAAGTAGCATAAGGGACCTCCAAGGCAACTGGGCGTGTGTGGGCACAATTTACATTGGCTACTGGATTTGTAAATCGGGAACAGGCTTTGTAGACCAACTCAGGGTGGACAATCATGCACCTGTTCTCATTACATTATAGTTCACCAGCCCAGCCCACCCATGCTGGCAATTAGTGTTTCAGTCTTTGGAAAGTGGTTAATTTTAAAATAAATTAAAAACTTGTGAAATGGGGACAGGGATATATGGTAAATTCTTTACAGTTTATACCTGGGCACAACCCCATATCCCATTATCCCATAGCCAATGGGAATAGCATAACAAAAGTTTTCTTCTTCTTCTTTCCTACTTCTTTCTTTCATCTGTAGTTCCTCTAATAAATACAGTGACACTTAAATGCATGAATTCACTTTTAGACCTCTTAGGGATCGCACAAGAGGCAGTAAACACAATAGTGACAAATTAGGTGCGTTTGACTTCATGAGGCACTGTGCATCGCTGACTTAACGTGATGCATGCTGGAAATCGTGCTCGACTTACTTCGATCTCTGTTTTGGTCTGTACATACTACTAAAAAATATTTCTGCCTCTTTAACTGCTAAATGCACCACTATGACGAGCTAGTTGCAAGACAACCAGCAGAAACTCTAGGAAGTGACTGGTCCCAGCTAAGAAATATTCCAACACATAATGCCAGTTTATTTGAGAATTGTTATTTTTACAGTTAGGGATTAAGCACAGATAAGAGAAAGAAGACATATTGTGTTACTTAGTGAGCAGCTCGAGGTGGAGGCTAGCTGTTTCCTTGTTTCCAGTATTTGTGCTAAGCTTAGCTAGCTGGCTGCTAGCTCCAGCTACATATTACAAATGTTAGAGTGGTCTCGATCTTCTCATCTCGGCAAGAAAGTGAATTGACATTTTTCTCAAAATACTCTTTCAGTACCTCCATCACAGTCTTTTTCTTTCTATACCCGAACTTTCCTGTTGTCATTCTTTAAACATAGTGCAGGATAAACAGTGTGTGCTGCAGAAATCACTTTCAGTATACATTTGGTCTCTTTGCACACGGTAACTTTGAGTGTAAAGTATTAGTTGTAACACATACTGCTTACCATCAAAACACCATATTATCTTCACTTGGTCATCATCTTTGTGACCTCCCTTGAAATTTGACTCTCAGATTACTCTTATCCACTCAATATCAGAGCAACTGAAACCTGCACACAATATGTGGCATCATCCATATGCAACAAACAAGAAGTGACATTTTACTGAATTGCATCTACAGATGGGCGCTTCTATCCAGAAATTCAAACAGTAATTCTGACAATTGTTTGACTCTTAAAGCAAATGCAACACTTTCTTTGACATTCTATTCTAAATTTAATGAAATTTTTAAATTCAATTCAATTTTATTTATATAGCGCCAAACATTTATCTCCGTAGTGATATTATTTTTTACTGCTATTTGTGTGTGTGTACTAATGTGACATAGTGATTAAAATGGCTGTATCTAGGTGTATGAAGAGTAGTGTAATTTACCAATGACAGTGAATGCAACATAAAAAGTTTGTTTGAAATGCGTAGTGTTTCCACGTATTACAGTTAAAACCAAGCCTGCTTATTTTAATCTCACATCCTATAATGCCGTCTGTTAAATTCTACCTTTTAGTAGTCATTCACGGGGTAACGTCAAGTTCCTTGATTACTGATTGGCTAGGGGGCAGGAGAAAAAAGACGCCCGCTACCTTGAAGTTATTGCGTGTATGGACTCTTGATAGCCAAGCTATCGTTGAGTTATAGCGTATATGACCAGATATGGAGTCTGGAATTTGTTAGCCTTGGAGCTAATAGTTGGACTGCATCTGCATGGATTTCATCACCCACCCAGGAGAGAGATTTTATCTAGTCCTGCTGCCGAGTGACTGGTATGAGGAGCCATTTTCCTGCAGATCGAGGACTGTGGTAAATCAAACTTTGGGGTGGTGAGTAACCCGCTTTTCACTGATGGCCACTGTAAGCGGCTGTCATCTTTATTGTGGCCCAATGCACCCCAGCAAGGTTCAGACCTGCATCGGGGGATACAATTTAAGAACTCTTTTGTTTGTTTTTCATAATAGGTGGGCCCAGCAGTATTGCAAGAGCAGTTACGTTGTGAAGGTTTGAATGGTTCAACTAAAGTATAAATGTCTATTGGATGTTTATACACATTCAAGGTCATTTTCAAAGGTTTAAGAAGTAAATGTTTAAGAAGTGAGGTTGAGTTGAGTGCTTACCCATAGAAGAGAAAACCATCAAATCCTCAACTGGTGTGTATTGGTTTTGGTGAGAATTGCCAATACGGGCATTTAGGCACTATACAATTTGTTTGGTTTCCCTTTATTCAGACCTTAATTTTAGTTTAATAAATGTGCTTATTTGATACTTTAAATCAGTGAGCGGCAATAGGCGGCCCGCGGGCCAAAACCGGCCCGCCAGCAATAATATCTGGCCCGGCCAGATTGCTTTGATAGCAGAAAAATAAAAAATAAATAATTTGATAACAGCTGGTGCTGAAATAAATCTCATGACAGCTACAGTTACACACACAATCACTTCCTCTCGAGAATGTTTTTTGCAGCAATGCTTCATGTCAAATTTATTGAGAGCTTCTACTTTGAAGAGTTCTTAAGGACATTCAAAAGGGTCTCTGGCTTGCTTGACACACCTCTGAAAGAGCCGTCAGTAAACGTGATTAGATTGCATGTGCAAAATTGTCCTTTTATTCAATTTGTTTAACAAGGGAGAAAAAAATATCTGCAGTAAGATGGAATCAATCTCACAACCTACTTAACGGGAGTCCCACATGGTACTGACTGAGCTAAATGTGCACATACAGTAAAAAAATTATTTCAATGTTGAGTGTAAGTAAACAAACTTGTTCTCCAGGCTTGTAGAGCAGAACAAGATTACATACAGAAACCCAACAATTCCCCAATTGAAGACTGGGCCAAAGAAAACAAAAGATTTATAACTTATATATGCAGAATGAAATATACAGTATTTTATTCACAAAGACTTTGAAGTTTCCCTCCAGTAACCTAACTAACTAACAAATAAATTGCCAGTTTACGAGTAAAAGCTTGAATAATAACTGATTCCTGGCAACTGAAAGAGGCAAAGTTGTATGTCTGCTGCACATCTGAAACTTATTTTGACTGGGATTGTGACTGGTTTCTTGCTTCTCTGTGAAATGAGTGGTTTCATAATTGTTCAGATAATGGCACTAAAAGATGACTCCAAGTAGAATTATATGGTGGAATTTCTTTCTAAACTAGGATTTGCTGTTTGTGCTGATAGTGTTGCATTTCTTTCCTATAGGACTACATACAGTTAAATCAGGAGATGAATAATTGCAGACATGCTTAAAGAACAATAAGATTTATAGACATAGTGCACAATAATAAAGTTGGCATCTTATTTTAAGGGGGTAGTGATGCTGTGAGCTGTACAGGAACATCCCCCTTGATGGAGTCTGGTGGTGGTGGTGAAGGAGTGAATTCAATTTCAATTCAATTCAATTTTATTTATATAGCGCCAAATCACAACAACAGTTATCTCACAGCGCTTTTCATAAAAGAGCAGGTCCAGGCCGTACTCTATGATGCTATTTACAGAAGCCCAACAGTTCCCACCAAGAGCAAGCACTAGGCGACAGAGGCAAGGAAAAACTTCCTTTTAAGAGGCAGAAACCTCGAGCAGAACCATGGCTCAGGGAGGGCGGCCATCTGCCTCGACCGGTTGGGGGGGGGGAGAGAGACTACACAATATACACACAGAGGTACAGACAGTGAAGGTGATGTTGCTATAGACTAAATGAAAAATGGTACAGATATTTATAATAGTGTTAATGGTAAATGTTAATGATTATAATAACAATAAGACTAGCAACAATAGTCGTTGCAGCAGAGGGTGTCGAGCAGGAACACGGGGGCAGCAGGTGACCCGCAACCACAGATCCAGACTCCACAGCTCCAGAGCCAGAAAACCTGCAGGAAGTGATAGGAGAGAGGAGAGAGACGAGAAAGCACAAGACTACCAGAAAGGGGAGAAGTTGTGTTAGTAACATGCAATAATGGGATGAGGTTGCATACAGAGGGAGAGAAAGTAGAGGAGAGAGGAGCTCAGTGCATCATGGGAAATCCCCTGGCAGTCTAGGCCTATAGCAGCATAACTAAGGGATGGTTCAGGACTCACCTGAGCCAGCCCTAACTATAAGCTTTATCAAAGAGGAAAGTCTTAAGCCTACTCTTAAATGTGGAGATGGTGTCTGCCTCCTGAACCCAAACTGGAACCTGGTTCCACAGGAGAGGAGCTTGATAGCTGAACGCTCTGGCTCCTAGTCTACTTTTGGAGACTCTAGGAACCACAAGTAACCCTGCATTCTGGGAGCGCAGTGCTCTGGTGGGGTAGTAAGGTACTATGAGCTCTTTAAGATAAGATGGTGCCTGACTATTAAGAGCTTTGTAGGTAAGAAGAATGATTGTAAATTCTATTCTGGATTTTACTGGAAGCCAATGCAAAGAAGCTAAAACAGGAGAAATGTGATCTCTTTTCCTGGTTCCTGTCAGAACACGTGCTGCAGCATTCTGGATCAGCTGAAGAGTCTTAATGGACTTTTTCGAGCAGCCTGATAATAAGGAATTGCAGTAATCCAGCCTAGAAGTAACAAATGCATGGACTAGTTTTTCTGCATCATTTTTAGACAGGATGTTCCTGATTTTCGCAATATTATGTAGGTGAAAAAAGGCGGTCCTTGAAATGTGCTTAGTGTGAGACTTAAACGACATGTCCTGATCAAAGATAACTCCAAGATTCCTCACAGTGGTGCTGGAGGCCAGGGCAATGCCATCCAGGGAAACTATATCTTTAGATAATGCGTCACGGAGGTGCTTAGGCCCCAGAGCAATAACTTCAGTTTTATCTGAGTTTAACATGAGAAAATTACAGGTCATCCAGGTTTTAACATCCTGAAGGCACATTTGAAGTTTAGCTAACTGATGAGTTTCATCTGGCTTGATCAATAGATATAACTGAGTATCATCTGCATAACAATGAAAGCTTATGGAATGTTTCCTGATAATATTGCCTAAAGGAAGCATATATAAAGTGAAGAGGATTGGTCCGAGGACAGATCCTTGAGGAACTCCATGACTAACTTTGGCATGCATGGAGGACTCATCGTTAACATGTACAAACTGAAATCGATCTGATAAATAGGACTTAAACCAGCTTAGAGCGGTTCCTTTAATGCCAATGAAATATTCCAGTCTCTGCAATAGGATCTGATGGTCAATGGTATCAAATGCAGCACTAAGATCTAATAAAACCAGTACAGAGACAAGTCCTTTGTCTGCTGCAATAAGGAGGTCGTTAGTAATTTTACCAGTGCTGTCTCTGTGCTATGATGAGCTCTAAATCCTGACTGAAAATCCTCAAATAAACTATTGCTCTGTAGAAAGTCACACAGCTGTTTAGCAACTGCTTTCTCCAGAACCTTAGAGAGAAATGGAAGGTTAGATATAGGTCTATAGTTGGCTAAAACATCTGGATCAAGTTTGGGCTTTTTCAGAAGAGGTTTAATTACAGCTACTTTGAAGTACTGTGGTACATAGCCTGTTGATAAAGATAGATTGATCATATCTAGTATAGAGGTGCTGACTAAGGGTAAAACATCTTTAAGCAGCCTAGTCGGGATGGGGTCTAAGAGGCAGGTTGATGGTTTAGATGAAGAAATTATTGAAGTTAGTTGGTAAAGATTGAGGGAAGCAAAACAGTCTAAACATGTATCTGGTTCTACAGCTGTTTCTAAGGTTCCTGAGTTAAGAGATAAGTCGGTGCCAGTTGAGGGCAGGTCTTGGTGAATTTTGTCTCTAATAGCTAGAATTTTATCATTAAAGAAGCTCATGAAATCGTAACTACTGAGAGCTATGGGAATACTTGGCTCAATAGAGCTGTGACTCTCTGTCAGCCTGGCTACAGTGCTGAAAAGAAACTTTGGGTTGTTCCTATTTTCCTCTATTAATGACAAGTAGTACGCTGCTCTAGCATTACGGAGGGCCTTCCTATAAGTTTTAAGTCTATCATGCCAAATTAAACGAGAATTTTCCACTTTGGTGGAATGCCAATTCCTCTCAAGTTTCCGCGATATTTGCTTTAATTTGCAAGTTTCAGTATTATACCATGGAGCTAACCGTCTTTGTTTCAGTATTTTCTATTTCAGAGGGGCTACAGAGTCGAGTGTCATTCGCAGCGAGCCTGCAGCACTATCAACAAGATGATCGATTTGGGAGGGACTGAAACTAGCATAGGAGTCCTCCGTTACTTTGTGACTAGATAATGTATTTAGAGCTGATGGAATCGCATCCTTAAATTTAGCTATAGCACTATCAGACAGACATTTTGTATAGAAATTTTTGCCCAATGGCGAGTAGTTCAGCAATACAAACTCAAAAGTTATCAAACAGTGGTCGGACAAAGAGGGATTCTGTGGGAACACCACTTAATGTTCAATTTCAATACCATACACCAAAACAAGGTCGAGGGTGTGGTTAAAACAGTGAGTCGGTTCATGAACACTCTGAGAGAAGCCAATGGAATCTAACAGAGAGATAAACGCAGTACTAAAGCTGTCATTCTCAACATCCACATGAATATTAAAATCCCCTACAATAATAACTTTGTCTGTTTTAAGGACTAAAGTTGACAAAAACTCTGCAAATTCAGATAAGAATTCAGAATACGGGCCAGGTGCTCGGTACACTATAACAAAAAGAATTGGTTGCAGTGATTTCCAACTTGGGTGCGAAAGACTAAGAACAAGACTTTCAAATGAGTTATAGTTTGGTTTAGGTTTAGAGCTGATTAATAGGCTATAGTCGAAGATAGCTGCAACTCCACCTCCCCGGCCTGTGCCTCGAGGAATGTGAGTATTAATATGACTGGGAGGGGTGGATTCATTTAACATATTCTCCATCACCCAGCCAGTTTTCAGTAAGACAAAATAAATCAATATCATAATCTGATATTAGTTCATTTACTAGTACACCTTTAGAAGAGAGAGATCTGATGTTTAAGAGTCCACATTTAACTCTCCTATTCATTCATTTGCACTATTGCTCTTGTGGTTTTGTGTTTACCTTTTTAAATAATTTCGATGGTCGGGGGACAGACACCGTCACTATAGGATTTTCACTAAGTAACTCCTGAAATGGAGGAGCAGAGAAGTGTGTTAGACTGCGACTCTGCGTAGGGTTTTGGGTGGGTAACTGCTGAAAAAGAAGGGTAGAGAAGTGTGTTAAACTGCGACTCTGCCTCCTGGTCTCAATTCTGGGTTGTCATGGATTTGGTCCACTAATAAACTTGGCCAGATTTCTAGAAATGAGAGCTGCTCCTTCCCAAGTGGGATGGATGCCGTCTCTCCGAATCAGACCAGGTCTTCCCAAGAAAGTCTGCCAATGATCAACAAAGCCCACATCGTTTGCTGGACACCACCTCGACAACCAGCGGCGGAATGACGACATGCGGCTATACATGTCATCACTGGTCAGATTTGGCAGGGGTCCAGAGAAAACTACGGTGTCCGACATTGTTTTTGCACATGTACACACCGACTCAACATTAATCTTAGTGACCTCCGATTGGCGTAACCGGGAGTCATTACCGCCGACGTGAATAACAATCTTACTGTATTTACGTTTATCCTTAGCCAGCAGTTTCAAATAAGAATCAATGTCGCCCGCTCTGGCCCCAGGGATGCACTTAACTATGGCCGCTGGCTTCGCTAAATTCACGTTTCTCAAAATGGAGCTGCCAATGATCAGAGTTGGTTTCTCAGCGGGTGTGTCGCCGAGTGGGGAAAATCTGTTGACGTGAACAGGTTGATGGTGCCCCATGGACTTTGAATGCTTACGACTATTCCTCCTTCGGACAGTCACCCAGCTCCCCCTTCTTGGCTGCACAGGGGATGCCGGGGGACGGCTACCACAGGCTAACTCAGGCCGTTCCGCACCGACTACCAGGGACTGGCTAGCTACGGTAGCTAAAGACTGATCTACCAAGGTGCGAAGCCGGACTTCTAAATCACTGAGCCTCGCCTCCATGTCTGTAAATAAAGTGAGTGAAGAGCAATGGCTGATGGGGATGAGGTGCGGAGCGGCAATTCTGATGGCCTGACAGGAAGGACCAACTGGGAAGAATGGTTGTGAACTGTTGGTGAATGGGGTGGAGGAGGGTCTCGTTGGTTTAAATGTGAGCGTGAACACCGTTAGTCAGGTGACTAAGACTGAGTTGGAAGCGGGACAGAGAGTAAATGATAAACAGATAACAATGAAGATAGTCAGGCTTCATGGTTGAACTTAAGCTGAGCTTCATAAAATTCTCAGTTCCTTATGTCTATTATACTCAACAGAATCATGAAGATTTGTTACATATAAGTAACACTTCTATCAAAAAAAATATGGCTATCTTTATTTGTGAATGGAAGCAAAGAAAACAATTTGTCATGCCATTTGTCATTTGGATAAATGTTAAGTCAACACAATAGTTTGACTTTATATCCCCAAAGCATTTTGTTCTGTTTTACCAGTCCTGCATGTCTGCTGTATCTATATCCTGACAAGATAATAACCCATATTTGCAACATGTTGACATGATAGACTACTCAGACATTACTCAATACCATCAGGATACAATAACACAGATTCTGCTCTCCCTAGTGCAATATAAATTTCTCCCTGCATCAGCACAAAAAGCTCACACAAAGACAGGAAGAAACACACAAACACACACATTCACATCCTTAGGCAGTAGCTCTGTCAGCAAAAGGGACAACAGGTGTCCATGTCCCAGCACTGCAGTGGTCCTGGAGCAGCTGGGGTTCATGCAGCAGGTCAAAAAGTCAATGTGACTGTATGGCTTTTCAAAAAAAGAAATTACCATAGAGCCTCTTAAACGAAAAATTATGTTTCTACCAGGCTAGCAGTCGACATAACAGCAGCCTTTTCTACCCATTCTGCCAACATAAATGCAGTATAATGATCAAGTTGTATTAGGGGAAGTGAAGGAGCTTGACCCAAACTAGTCTTTGCTCATGGACGAACATTTGCTGCATGGACGACCACTGGAAAGTACAACAACCATTGACCATTCCCCAAAACGACATTTATGGCTGTTGGAAAGAACCAGTCCAGCTACAGGCCTACTGGACCTTAACTACATTACATAAGTCACAACATGTTGTGTAGCGGTCATAGTTTGGTTAGGTTTAGGCAACAAAAATACTTGGGATTAGGTTTAGGAGAAGACAGTGGTTTGGGTTACAATAAGTACATTATGTAAATTATGTCAAGTCATGTAATATAATGTTATTTAACTTAAAACTTTAAATAAGTCAGCCTCTCGTGAGTGAAGGTCCTGTACTAGAGGTCACCGCCTAACAATAAACATTGTAGTAAACTGCTGCCTAATTAACCTATATGGCGGTTTTTCTAGTGAGGAGGGCTGCCCAAACTGGTACTAATTTGCTGGAATACTACTTTTAAAAGGACTGTGACTTACTCTAAAAGAAAAAATTGTGTTAATGTGACACACAAAGTATCAGCCTCTTCTCCAAATATCTCACCAAATGAGCATCACGTCTGAGTGTCAGAGACATGTTTCCCAATCGAACAACCGACAAATTAAAACATCTAACGCAATAGTTTGGCACTCCTGCTATTGCTAATGTGAGAGACATTGCCATTATCACACATCCCAATGTGATAATAGCACAAACTCTGAATGACAGATATGGTGCTCATTTATGCAAATTTTAGAGACTGCAGTGTGTTTCCACAGTGTAATCTCAGAAATGAAATTTTGAGTTAGAGGTCCTGACACTGAATGACCTAAACTCATGATGAGGACCAGTCTATTGTTTCCTCACCCACTGGTTGTGCAGCTGAGCAGGCTGCTCATTGCAGTCTGGCCCAGATGACTGATGGATTTCCAAACTCTGCATCAGCCAAAGCTATTAAGTGGTCTGCTGGAGCGAAATGGCTTTACCGTTGCTGAGGTGCTGCAATTGGCTCAGCAATTCCTGCCTGCTATTGTCTCAGACCTCTGTGACTAAGTTAATTTCTTTCCAGACAAGCACAAAGTATATGCTGACACACACAACAAATAACAAGCAAGAAATACAGTGAATCCCATTCCTAACGTCTTTTGTTCCCCCTCATTATCAGCACAGAATTGAGATAGAAGAGGTAGGCCAAACCGCATAAATTCCCCTACAAAGAGCTTTTTTCTCTTCAGCTGCATGTCTCATGCTGTAACAGCTTCTTCTCATGATATGGGATCTGGTACAGGCCTCATCCATCATGTGTTTGAAATCTCCACCTCATGATGTTTCTTTGTTGATTTTTGATTACTGTATTCCACTCCCACTTGAAGATGATAGCAGTAAATAAGATTAGATGATTGAGTGGCATCGTGCCACTGACTTGATATCAAAGAGGCGTGGAAAATGTAACGCTCCTCTGATCCCTCTTCAATACAAGCTCTACCTGCTTCTACATTATTCATGGTCACATTTAAGTCTTAAGAGATAAAGCCTGTCTTTACATTCATGGTGACAGCCTGGAATGGCCCAGAGGAATTTGGGCCCTCTGTGATTTAAGTGCCTGACATGGTTGGCCAAACACAGAACTGAATTTCCCAGCACAGAACACATTGAATGCAGTTATTTCCCATAAGACCTTGTACACACACAAGGGACCTGCAGCAACAGTGATGTGACGAAAGATGAACCAGGAAAAAAAGACAACTTTCTGGTCTTCTTTTAAATACAGTATGTTTATTAATGGGCCTTTAGAATGACAATGTGGAAAGGAACATCTTTGGAAGGGACTTTTTTTGTTGAAATATTTTATTTTACAATTTTATATACATAATGCATACAAACAGGTCAGTATACCAACAGTATAGAGACATAACAAAAGGCAAAAAACATTTTACCTTACACCCCCCACCCCAAAAAAGAAACAAAAAAAGGTCAGTGTGCTGGGTCAATACAAACGACTACATTAAGTGTTTGGAGTAAGGGATGTACCGATATGGTCTAAGTATGGCTACCAAATTTTCAAAAAGGTGTTATATCGTTTCCTGAGACAAAAAACGATTTTTTTCTAGGGGAATACAGTTATTCATCACAACAGACCACCTGTCAATAAGAAGAGGGGAGACAGATTTCCATGACACTGCAATGCACTTCTTAGCCACACATAGAGCTATTTCAATGAATTCGAGTTGTGCATTGTGCGTTTCATTAGAGAACGCCGAATACTTGTAAAGTTCCCCAATAAACAAAGTTCAGGGTCCACAAGAACATTAACTCCTGTGATCCTGGTTAGAGTGGAGCTGATATCAACTAACTTTCATACACAGCCAGGTACAGTGCAAAAAGGAGCCAACTTCAGTATTACATCTGAAGCACATTTCTGACAGGTTAGATTTGAATGAGTGTAATTTTTCTGGGGTACGTTATAGTTGATGTAGAATATTATAGTTAATCAATCTGTATTGGGCATTGATAATAGTTGACAGGCTGTTGTGACATAATTCTGTCCAAAACTGTTCATCAACTGCAACATTGAGATCTGATCCCATTTCATTCTAGACTTATGCACACCTGGTTTTGGGCCCTCATTCAACAACAGGCAATACATTTTGGGAACATTTTTTACAGAAATTCTCTACTGTATGTTCGCTAACAAAGATACACGTATTTTACAGGTCTTTAAAGTTAAGTTAATGGTTTAAATAAGTTATTAGTTGAACAAGTTACAAAAAGTGAGCTTAAAAACAGGTAAGAAAGACTCAAGGATTCATGTTGCTGAATATATCTCTGATACACTTCTGTCTTGGAGACTATATGCCTGTAAGTAATGTGTAAATCATTTTAAATCACTTGCATTTGTAAGGAATGTCATGTTAGAAACGTTTTATGTTTTGGTAAAACATGTGCTCTGTTAGCTAGCAGTACAGCAGTAGCTAGCTCTGCCCTTTAATTGTTTTGTGACTTGTAGATGTTGTAGTAGGCTACAGTGCTAGCTTTACACTTTGATAGGAATTGTATAGTAACACAGTTATGTGTATCATTTGTAATCTCTGTATGCATATGTTCATGTTTTGGGTACTGATTTATATTCTTATTCTGTAATGTTTCAGTTTTACAAAACAAAACAAAACAAACCAATACAAACAAAAAAACAAATTAAAGCTGCAAGCAGTGTTGGGCGGGCCCTCGCACGTATAGCGCGTCGAGGTGTGAGGCAGCCGTCTTGCAGATTCTGCCGGTGTGGCCGTAAATTTGCCATGGGCTTCGGACACTGCGCAAACATGTTAATCATCACTTCCTGTGTCCCCTTTGTGGCGCTACATAGCACTTCGCACTACGACTATAACTGAAAATTTAGATGTGTTCGGGGCGGGACATTTATCAAGCACGTCAAGTTTGGTGCAAAAGTGAGCATGCAGACTGAAGTTACAACAACTTCCTGTTTTCTGACGAATCATTAATTTTGGACGCCACAGCATGGCGACACCGTTCCACGAAAACTCAATGTTTAGGCCTCCAAAATTGAGGTTATTTTGCAGAAAAAAGAAAAAAAAAATCCCTTCAGTTTCAATAGGGACCTTGCACGGTTTGTGCTCGGGCCCTAAATAGGAAACAACTTAAGTAAAATACAAGAAAAGTCAAGTGTGTTTATTGGAGAACTTTTGAATGTTAACTGGCTGTCTAGCTTTGCACAAGAGATCGCATTGCAAGGGCAACACATACAGAGCAAACACATAGAGTGCATGGCAACATTCAAAGGATGATAGTGATGTTGTCAAACCTGTCTCCTGAAAACCAGTGCAAAATGCTGAATTCATGCTGAACGTATCTGTAAAACTTAATTTTCAACATATTTAATTTGTTTTCTCTACAACATCTGTTGCTGGATACTTTAAATTAGTTTGTTGCGGGATTTGACGCCCCTACCCTTTCAGAGTGTAATAAACTGCTGTCGTAAATAATGCCAGCTGTACACATGCATTTTATGATTACATTACTTATGATCCGAAACTAGCAAGTTGGCAACTTTGCTAACACAGCCAAACACCAAGAAAGCTCATGACATAGCAATATTAGCAACAGAAAAATTGCCAGCTCAGCGTCTCTCTTGCAGCCTCCCACCGACGTGCGATAACCTCTTTAACAACCTTCGCTTTAGCTAATGGTACGTCCATAAAGGCTGCTGAGCCCCTAACCCCTAATCCTACCCCTTCACCTAACCACTGGGGCCATTCTCCACCAGCAGTCGCATAATGTTGCTTAAAACTTGGGTGGCAAGCTTGCCAACAAAGCTAGACAACCGACTCAAGAGCACTCACAATAATGTTACAGATGTCAGAGTGTGTTATCTAGTAACTTTGCTAACATCAGCTCGAGATTTATAGCTAGTGGCGAGTAACCAAGCAACGTTATGTAACTTTTCTACCATAAAATAACAGCCAGTGGAGAGCGAAGCTGGTGTCGTGCCAGAGCCGGCCTGAGGAGCGACATGATACATGAATCATCAATGAGTAGGACTAAATATTAGATAATGATGATTCACTGGAGAACTGACTAAAATATATATATATATATATATATATATATATATCCCCCACTTCCCCCTTGCGGGGTGGTATGTGTCATCCTCAAGCTCGGGTCCTCTACCAGAGGCCTGGGAGTTTGAGGGTTCTGCGCAGTATCTTAGCTGTTACTAGGATTCTTCTGGACTGAGGCCTCTGATGTTTTACCTGGAATCTGCTGTAGCCACTTTCCTAGTTTGGGGGTCACAGCCCCCAGTGCTCCGATTACCACTGGCACCACTGTTGCTCTTACTTTCCACATCTTTTCTAGCTCCTCTTTCAGCCCTTGGTATTTCTCAAACTTCTCGTGTTCCTTCTCCTTGATGTTGCTTGGGATTGCCACATCTATCACTGCAGCCTTCTTCTGCTGTTTGTCGATCAACACGATGCCTGGTTGGTTAGCCATCACCAGTTTTTCAGTCTGGATCTTGAAGTCCCACAGGATCTTAGCTCGGTCATTCTCAACTACCTTAGGAGGTGTCTTCCAGTTTGACCTTGGGACTTCCAGCCCATACTCATGGCAGATGTTCCTGTACACTATGCCAGCTACCTGGTTATGGTGTTACATGTACGCTGTTCCTGCCTGCATCTTACACCCTGCTGTTATGTGCTGTACTGTCTCAGGGGCATCCTTGCACAGTCTGCAGTCCTGCCTGGTGTGGTAGATCCCAGCCTCTATTGATATTGTACTGACTGCCTGTTGTTGTACTGCCATGATTAGTACTTCTGTGCTGTCCTTCATGTCCAGCCTTTCCCAACCACTGGTAGGATTTCTTGATATCAGCCAGTGGTACATGCCGTGCAGTGGCTTGTCCCTCCATGAAGGTTCTTCATCTTCCTTGTCCTCACCCTCTGGTTTCTGCTGCCTGAGGTATTCACTAAGCCTTTCATCTTTGGGGGCCATCTTCCTGATGTACTCCTGGATCTTTGTTGTTTCATCCTGGACAGTGGTCTTGACACTCACTAGCCCTCGGCTCATTGATGATTTTTTATATATATATTAAAAAATTATATATATATATAAAATAAATAAAATAAGAGAACTAACTGGGCATTTCCAGCGGCCACTAGCGGTGCGGTTCTAAGATTGCAACCAGGTGTGTGCTCATACTCATGCTTGCTTGAACTCATGAGCGAGCTTAATCCGAAACACAACCCCTTTCATACAGAAATACTTCAATAAACGCCAGCATGTAGGCTGTGGCTTTTCTCCAGACATGTTCAGGCACTGTTACTCCCATCTCAGAGGCAGCTCACCATTGGCGCCGTACCTTTCATTCAGCGCAGTCAGCCGCATATCGTTTCAATACTCCCAAAAAAGGCAGAGTGACAGCGGCTACAGACAGTAGTGATGGCAAGTTCGAGTCTTTTGACAGACTCGTTCATTCAAATCTCGTTCATTAAAAGGAACTAATCTTTTTTTGAGTCATTTCGTTCATTTGAACTAAGCTGTTATTGTGGTGCTGCAGCCCTCTAGTGGGCGATTAATAAACAGCGCCGTTCAACACAGAAGGCTGCCTGGCTTGCTTTATTTAACAAAGTATAATACACAAATTCACCTCTTCATTACTGTATGTCATCATTATATAAACCCCCCTGGGCCCACAACCAAATTCAAACCATGTAAAAACCACAGAAATATGTTGTCTATATGCAATCACCACTACTCCGGCTAAATCCTTCCATTTTCACAATCTTTCCCGAGTACAACCAGACCAGCCATATAAAGGCTTATGTATATAATTACTATCATTATCTCTAAAGTGCTCATTCATACAGTAGCCTAACGTCCCTATCCATGAGTAAAATATTAATATCAGATTTGCAGTTGATATATAGAAATAATAAGCTTGATACACTTCATGAATAAACACACTCTTATTAAAATTCAACCAATTTAATAATAATCTGGATAAAGCCATCAAGTTCTGAAAGAACTCCAGCACAGAAAGAGGAACAAAGAAATAAACATGTAAACGCAGCAGTTTGGCAGTTCTGGACGCAGAATGGGCCACATCAGAGATGATCAGATTCTGCAGACAGAGAAACACACATGAGCACATCCCTCACAAACACTGCAGGTTGTTCACCAGTCACGAGCTGTGAAACAACAGCACGGCTCTGTTGGTAAATAAAAAGGAAAAGTTACATTGCATTCTCTGGTGGACCTGGATCAGCTGTTAGCTGTTTACAGGGCTAACGCTGTTAGCTGTTTACAGGGCTAACGCTAACATTGCTAGGTGGCTATGTTTTAATGTTTTAATGACTGGGTCTGTTTGTTTTGGAGAAAAGACGACCTCGGAGGTAATTCGGCTCCCGGTAGAACTCTGTCAGGGCTCTGAAGTGGAGCGGACCCAGAACAACTCTCATCAGCTGTTAGCTGTAATGTTAAACACTAGCAGGACTAAAATTACGGTACGGCTGTGTTAAAACTATAACTTAGCTCAACATCACTGCGCTGTAATAACGTTATGCTTTATAAAATGTCACATAATTAACAAAATAGCTATATAATGTCAGTCCAGTTACCTGACCTGCCTCTCATTCTCTGGCGCTGGCAGTCACTCAGCCTGCAGAGTGAAGACTGAGGAGGACCCATTTGAGCGGTGAACGATTAGTTCATTACTGCTCCACAGTAGGAACGACAGACCTAGAGACCCACAGTTGAGAGTCGTGAACTAATCAGTTCTGTTTCCTGTGCTGACGGAGCCCATGCAGCTGCCGTATGACGAGTGAACGTAAGAGTCCAAGATCCTTCACGCATGCGTGAAAATGAACGAATCACTCACTGAGACAACCCATTCCTCCCGAGTCATATACACGATTAGGTCTTATGAACGAAACGTTCTTTGAACGACACAACACTAATAGACAGACAGGGAGAACAGACAGAGCTGGAAACTCAGGTAAACTCCCACTGCAACGTTACAGTAATAGTTTTATCAACTGTAGGTTGAACTAATCCATGCTCGTTACGTGATAATATTACATTTACTGCATTCAGCTGACGTGCTATATCGTTAGCTCGCCTGCTGCTTTTCAGTAACGTTAACCATCTTTACTATCTGTGAATCTGTCACCGGAGGCTCAGTAATGCCAGCACAGCTACATGTATTGGATGATAATGAAACGGTTAGTGAACTGGAATGGATATTATAATGAGATTGTGTCACTCTTTATAACAGTTAGACCGCAGTAAGTAACTTTACTGTAACTAGTGATAATGGATGGCTCTTCCTCTGTGTTGCTGTAACTGTTTTGTTGCAGTGTTTTATGTTATGTGGGTCACGTTAGTTACAGTGACTGAGAGGTGGAGAAGCTGTGTATCTGAGTATTGGTAAAACCACATTAAACCTAAACTTAAAAGCAGCGGCAGGTCCGAGCTACTGTAGCATTAGCTTGCTGCCCTGGCTGCATCACTATAGGCTAACGTTAGTAAACAAATCGCTCCACATTTGCTTTTTACCATTACATCCTTTCTTGCAGGCTAAATCAAAAGTGGTACACAGGATAGTAACATGGGTCGTAATAGTTGGTGAAGTTATGTGCAAAGCGATATAACTTTGCACCAGATAACATTGCAACTGCTCGGCGTTAGCCGGCGAGCTAACGTGACTTTCTCTGTGTTTCTCCAGCTTTACTAATGCTCACTTTGTTCTTACTCAACATCATCTGAACCTGTTTGGTCTAATGGGCTTTAGCACATAAACCTTTATTGTTGTTTTGTATCGTTACGAGGAGCCTGTGTTTTGCTGTGAACTGGTTGTTTTATGGTATTAGTGGACTGCATGTCGTTAGCTGCCGTGTTGTCACTGTAGTCAGAGAGAGGCTCGGGAGCGCGCACAGGGCTGAATCTGACCTGGAGACCTTACATTAAAAGCAGAATAGTGGCTGATGCAAGCAACAGAGAAAACAGGCATGTGCTTCATTTCTAAGTGAGTTTTGAGCCCATTGATGATAAGGCAATGAAAATGTGATTTATTAAAATCAAAAACTTACATATAGCCCCTTTAAGCATCATCATTAGCTACTAGTCACTACAATCTGAATCAGAAACAGCTTTATTACAAAGTTGTTTTTACACACAAAAGGAATTTGCTTTGGTTACTAGGTGCGTAGCAATATACAATAAACCTATGTCAATATAAAAAATTTAAATTGACAAGATATACAAGTTATAAAAGAATACTTACTACTTACTTACTCATACTTTCATGTGCATCGTATGTACTGTAAAAGGTGGGAGGTTTTGGTGGGCATGAGAGTCCATGTCAGTGGGGTTCCTTGTTGATGAGACCAGCTACAGGTGGGAAGAAACTGTACATATGGTGTGAGGTTTTGGTTTTGATTGACAGCGAGTCTTCTGCCAGAGGGGAGTGACTGAAACACACAGAATCATTAAGTGATAAAGGACTTAGTAACTAATTAGTATATATAATTAGTATACATTGTCAGTGTAAAAAACATACTCCCAAGTTTTCTGAGGGTGAACTAAATATGTAAGTTCTATGATGTTCATCCACAGAGGACACAAACAAATCCATAGTGTGTAATCTTTTTTCTACCTCTGCATAATCCGATATTAATGAGTATCTCAACACTTTGTCAAATAGCTTAAGTCTTTGGGGGAATTAAGACAGATTTTGCAGGAGTTGTATGAAAGCACGGAAGGTGAGAACTGGGGAGGACTGTCAGAGTTGTTGGTCACGTACTGTCTCTGCTCTGTCCCGTCTTTTGTAGTGAGTGGGATCTAGCTGCAGCGCTGCTCTGTCTGGGGGCCTTATCAGGCTGTGGAGTGCTGGGCTCTGCACTGCTGTCTCTATTGGCATGGTGATGGAGGCAAGGCCTGCCTTCCCAGATAAACCCTCCCTCTGTTCTCCCTGTAGCCCGTCAGGCTCCGTGTTTGCTGCAGGCGTTGTAGAAAATGCTCCCACAGCCATTAACACGTCTGCTGCTGACAAGTTGGCCTCCATGACTGGAGAAGATAAAGGACGAGGAGGGGGGAGAAATGGAAGGTAGCAGGTAAACAGGTATACAAATGGCAGGGGGGTGGAAGTGAGGACAAGGAAATGAGAAATTGATGGAGGCACAATGAAAAATTATACACTTTACAAAGTAATTTATTTTAGTACTCTAAAAACTAAATCAGGGGACCTTTAGTCATTAATTTAATGTATATATTGTTGTGAAATAAAAAATCAAGTTCTGAGATATTGTTAGACTTTTTACTTGTAATTGTTATTATACTGAGCTTGGATGATACACAAATTATGCCTATTGATTCAGTATACTATCATGACTTGTCAGAGTTTAACATTTTCAGTTAATCAAAAAATAACTTAATTTTAAGTTCTGTTAATGTAAAATACAGTTTGATGACATGTAAACGGCCCACAGTTTCCCTCTCCTGCATGTGTGGGCATGTTCAAGGCCAGACAAGTGACCGCATGGCCACAGCTGAAACTCATTGAAGCATAACGTGGTGAATGGTAAGTAATTTTATGCTTAATTACACATATTTGCATTCACTCAGGATTCTTTTGGTGATAGCCTACTGTAACCAAATACCGAAATCTAGAAGTCCTTACTCTGAAATTTGAGCAGTGTTGATAGTACAGTCTGTGTGCCAAGGTAAAGTTAGCTAGTAGCTGTAGCCTGTCACTGATTGAGTAGGCTTAAATGCGGGAGTAATACAGGTGGCCAGGTAGCCAGGAAAAACATCTTGGCAAGCTAACTTAAAATGGGATTACCCTTTAGCCACCGCTCCGGTTAGCAATTCTAGCTACGTTTATAAACTACAAGTAGCTACGTTTGCCAGTTAGCTGGCTAACGTTAGATAGACATGATTAGACTATGATTCAGAAGAAATACTAAAGATAACTTGCTAACACACAACTTAACTATTGCAGAGATCAACTTAATTATTAAGTTCATGTTACTTAGAAATGTGTTTTATTGTGGCCAAAAGGCTTCTTCACCTAACTTAAAACATTATGTTGGATCAACTTAAATACTTGCATTCATGTTGACAATTATTAAGTTCATGTTACTTAGAAATATGTTTTATTGTGGCCTAAAAGGGAATTCACCATACTCAAAACATTGCCTTGAATTAATGTAAAAATCCTATTAGTTTCAGCGAAAGTTAGCAAAGTTAGCAATTAGCTGTTGAACAGAGCAGAGCATTTAGTTGCTTAGGAACCAGATATTTCTGGAAAGATAAGGTGTTGCACCTTATTAAAAAGCTTTTGCTATAATCATGTGCTGTTGAGGCACTCGGTTGAGTGTCAGTGTCAGTTTGGCTGAGATTAGCCGAGATTCTGTCATCCTTACCGAACCAGATATTTCCCTCTGTTGTTTGTGGAGACTAAAATAGAGCTAAAATGAGAGTGAATATTGGACATGGACTTACATTCATCAGATGGCCAGAAACATGATTCCAAATGAATGCTCATGTTGCTCTCTTTCTGATGAGCTATGTTTCTAACTTTTAACTTTTTGATTTATACTGTGATAAAAAATATTGCTTCAAAGCTTAATTTTTTTTGTTTTTAGTGGCCCAACACCTTACTAGCACACTTCATGTGGTTTGTTTGTTTGCTTAATTTGTGACCAATCTGTGGGTGTGATTTTGAATCAAATAATTCCTGCATCTGGCTATACAGATAAGAATTATGTGTTCCTATATCAATAAATTGATTTGTTTTAAAATAAGAAAAGTGGAACAGCGGTCAAACTTTCAATTGTAGTATCTCAGCTTTCAAAATGTCCCTATGTTGAAATAATATTTGCATTCTAATTGTATTTATCCTGTCATGGTTTGAGGTTTTGTGTTGCTGTTGTCATGGTTTTGTGTTATGTCAGTGGTTTCCTGTTTTATTTTGTCTTCTTGTGTCTGTGTTCATTTCACTTCTTGTTTTTTTGGTTCTCTGGCTTGTGTGATTGTTTGCGCCTCCCCAATGATTTCAGCTGTTTATTGTTAATCACCTCCCTCTTGTGTATTTAAGACTGTTTCTTCCCATTGTTGGGTGTTGTTGGCTATACTGTCAAGTGTTCATGTCTGTCTCCTGTGTTCTCTTCCCGTGTTTATTGAGAGATTTTTGTATTTATGAATTATTACTTGTGCCTTCTGGTGTATAGACAGCATACTTGGTTTAGTTTTTTTTTTACTGTGTCTGCACTTAGCAAAACGTGACATGTTCCCTTCAAATTATAGAATTGAGATAGGGCAGGTTGCAATATTTTAAGACGCGGTATCAGTCTTTATAAGAGATAACTTTCTGTATTGTAATGAAGAAAAATAGACTGAGGTGAGATAGAGAATGGAGAGAGACAATAGAGGGAATCCCCAGAGTTTAGGATGGAGGAAAGAACAAAAGGGGAATCCTTATCAACTTCTTTCATCAGAAGCCTTTCAAACATACAGTCCCGTCAGTTTACTTGCTCCACCTTCACACATATTATAAATTTTAGTCAAGGTCAACATCACATGACTTTTGTCGGTTATGTAAATCAGACCAACAAGTGCTTTCAACTGCCAGTTTTGGCATCTCCCAAACAGCTCTAGTCTTATTTCAGAGAGTTTGCTGAGAGTGATCAATGACAAAAAAAGCAAGAAGCAGCAGTGTTGGGAGTAACGCATTACAAAAGTAACGCAATTACAGTAATGTATTGCTTTTTGCTGTAACGCAGTACTATAATGCATTACTTTAAAAAAAATCTGTAATATTATACCCGTTACAATCTCTGTTTTTTTTATTTTAAATTTTTTTAATAATTAATTCACCAATACCAAGAAACAATTTTAGCAGCAGAAAAAAAAAAGTGTAAAAGAGTAACATTATTTCCTGTTGCGGGAATCCGATGTAGTCAGGGTGCAAACTACGGGGGAGCTCGGCTCCATTTAAGAAGAGCACAGCGTCTTTCTTAATGGGGAGACGATTCACCCTACTTGATGAATTAAATGGTCAAGATGAACAACAAACTTTTGAGATAAAGAGCAATACTGAGTTATTGCATAAAATTACTGCAACTAAGCACCATAACAAGTATGCTCCTTAAATTAGTTAATTGAAAAATAATATTGTAGAACCAGTGCATACAGTATATATTTTAAATGTCTTAATAACTCTGAAATAAAATTTCTCTTCTATTACGTTTGATGCCTTTATAGTTATTTTCCCATGTTACAAAACAAACATTTTTGAGTGGGAATTAATTGTTTTAGAAGTCATTCATTCATCAAAAGAGCTCCATCTTTACAGTGCCAGGGAACTGTACCATCTGTGGACAATCTGAGGTCACCTTGAATGTGGGGAAAACATCCACTTTAGTGCCACAGCACTGTGCCAGACAGTGAGCAGGATGCTGAACTGGCAGATCAGAAAACCTGCCCCTGCCAGGCTGTCAGCCTATTTATACACAGGACAATAATTTGCACCAGAAGCACTCTCAGTACAATTGACAAGGAGATCCAGAGGGGGGAGACTGTGTGAGGAGGAAAAAAGGTGATCTAATATAGATTCAGACGACCTCCTTCTGTGTTTTCCCTGTGAGGCTTTCCCAGAGAAGTAAACCAGTGACAGTTTTTCCTCCTTTACCTGCTTTCCCCTTGATACCAGAGCCCTAGGGGAGACATTAATGAAATTTAATCATGATCTTCGACAGATATCTAGTTAAAACAAACATGCACAGAAATCTTAACTTACAGGGTTTGCCAAAAAAAGAAAAGATACAATGGTATGTGTGTGATTACTGCATGTGTCTCATAGTTGTTCTCGTGCAATATTGGCCCACACAACTATATACTATACTATAACCATCTGATGAATGTCTTCTTGGACTCCCTATAAACTAAAAAATAAATAACAAGTCAAAGGTAACATTTTCTCTATACTATACTTACAGTAAGTAAAATTTTACTTTACTTCTACCTTATGAGTACTTCCATTAATACAAATGCAGCAAATAACATCACTATTATCAAAAATCATGATCAGTTTATAAAATGTGTTGCATTGTTGTAGACTAAAGCTTTCTACAGTATATGATGCAGTTATAATTAGCTCCACCTTGACCAACAATATTACAGGACTGCTTAATACTCAACAATAATGACCCAGTAACATGATAACATAACACTGACGGTGGCCAATTTTGCATAATTAATACTTTAATTTTTTTTGCATTATGTCTGCTAATTGAGACATGTAAATATAAATCAGGGTTTTCAGATCAGGTCCCCCTCTTGTCAGGATGACATTGTTTGTCATTACCAATAATATGCAAAAATGCTTATTGGGTTTGGTTAAATTTGGTTGAAAAACTACTTGAGGTCAGTAAAAGATTGTGATCAATGTTAAAAGAAAATGAGTTTATGGGTGGTAAGAAACAAGATGCCAGTCCAAATGTTTCTGGCAATCTTGGCTTCATCAGGGTGTTGCCTTAGGCTGTTGCTGAATCCCTTATAACACCTTGATCTCTCATTTAATTGATATATCACCATAGATGCCATTTATACAAAATGTACGGTCATCTTTTTCCTTAAAAGACAATGCAACTACACAACCTGACCTCCTTCCTGCAAGGTTTGGAGGTGCTATAACAATGTTGTGCTAGTTCCATTTTTATCACAGCCACAAGAGATCGCTTGTCAGCTAAACTTGTTTTAGGCATTTGAACAAATGACCAATGCTGTAGTGTTTTATGGTGAAGACACTTTTTACCCATTACCCAATAAATTTCCCAGCATGTGGAACTAGCATAAAATCTTAAATATCAAAATACAACAAAAAAGTAAAATTAACATTTCAAGCTAGAATTGAAATATCAAGTGATGATTACCTGAGGGGAAATTTTTTTTAATTTGTTTAAATCACAGCAAAAGCCACAAAAGGACCTTAAACCATCAGCCATTCATTAATGTTAGTACCGTATTGTGTGTGAACATCTTGCTGCATAGGTTTGGTGCTTCATTTCATTTGAAATCCAAGCTTAAACCACAGATACAGTTACCTAATGTGTCGAGAGAGTAAAACGGGGAGTATTTGCTGGAGTTACTATTAGTCAGTCTTTTTAATTAATAGACATCCTGTCCTTTGGCTCTCATTTGAAAAGAGGAATAGCTGGAGGTATAGAGGAGGCAGAGGAGACTAAAGACATTGTAATTAGTTATTGAGTGAGGTAGGTGCCTGCTGCAGTGGACAATGTCAGCCAGCGTAACATGAGAGATTCACTGGGTGGGTGACATTAGTCTATTTACTTTCTGTCACATCTCAAGACACCCAGTGGCAGTTTTAGATAGTGTCAGGCTGTCTGGCTTTGGCTGTCAATCAACAACATTCTCAAGTCCAAATGGGGAAAACAGAGCTTAACCTTAAGATCAATGAAACCTTATACCTTTGTGATAATAAATCAATACTTTTCTGCTGGTATAAAGAGACCTTTCCATTTCACAGACCTCACCATCGAGGCACAATAATTCCAAAGATGTCTATAATTCATGACTTCTGCCAAATAAAAAGTTCAAAGTTCTTCACAAGAAGTGAATTCTAATAAACATGATTCCAGGAAAAGAGCAGTATATGTTCAGCTAGATTCCTCTAAATATGAAGTAGCCTAGTGGTTATGGGAACATGTTGGCAGTTTGTTATGCAGAGAGGGGAACCGAAGCTCATTGCTGTTGACCAGTGAGAACAGGTGGGAGGCTTGGATGCAATATTATTATTATTATATATATATTATATTATATTATATATATATATTATTATAATTATTATTATTATTATTATTCAGGTTGTGTGTGTTCGTGCACATGGATGCATTTGTCTGCTGATCCCAGAGGTGCGGAGAAGAGAAATAAGCAGTGTTGGAAGAGTGGATGTGACTAATGTCTGACGCTTGTAAAGTTTCTGTTTCCCCTTTGGCTTAGTGCTGGACAATGATCACAGGGATGAACTGCAGAGGCTCTCAGACCAGATAAGTAAGATTTTAGGATATAACACAGCAGAAGTTTGTAAGACAGATTTACATTGTAGTTTTTCAAGGCTGTCCTCCCAAATATAATGACAGTTTCAGCAAGTGCCCCAAACCCTGATCTTTCTCTGAACCTTACGAAGTTGTTTGGGTGCCTAACCATAGCCTTGTCACATCATAAAACTGATTTCTCTTTCTGCTGTGATTTGTAATGGTTTTGGAAGATACAGATACATGATGCTGTCCAATGATGCCAATGGGCAAGTGAGATCATAAAATGCTTGTGTGTCATTCTAGAGGTCATTGACAAACGTTGTATTTTGTTGATTCATTTGGAGGACTGTTTCTCTGATTTGGACAGTAAACTCGACATCTACAAATTTAGACACAAGTCTCCATTAACTATAAATCAGATCCTCAATAATTTGAGAGGTCAGTAAGTTTCAGCCAAAGTGCTTGTTGGACATTCAAACAGCAATGAACCATTAACAGAGTTACAACTTATAAAGAAAAGTGGTAGCTTTGAGATATAACATTCCCCTGAGCTTTATTAATCCAAATACAGGTCTTCCAGATGTGAATCAGACAATGTAGTACCCCATCCCTGTGCCTGTCATAGTATCCCAGCAGTACTCCATTACTCACAGTCTGTGATTTGGCTGTGAATGACATCATTACCACTCTCTGTCTCACTGCTACTGACTAGTTGAAATTAACACATTAAAGCTGAGCTCTTGGATATTTTACAGTGATTTTGTTTTATTAACTTTCCGCAACAATACTCTCGTTTTGTTGGTTTGAGCTAAAAAATAATCAACCTCAAACATTTAGCTGGGAATGGCTTGTGAAATTATTTGCACAGACCTAACTGAGATCTGTCTGTTTATTTTTGGGAAAAGGGGATTTGGAGAAAAGAATATGGGGACAGGCACAAAATCCTGATGAAGTGAAGAGATTTTTTTTAAAGAGCCACTCTGGCTTTCTTCTGAAGACAAGTGTTCTGATATTGACTTAATAACACCTTTCTTCTTGAAAGAAATACTTGAGATTTTTCAAAACCTCTGGACTTGACACTTTGATTTCAGCCCATGACAGAGCAGAGGTTACTGCTAATCTTGGTCAACAAACCATCACCCGCTATGAAAGACATGTTGGCTTGGACTTGGCCGCGAAGGAGTGTCCTTTTCAAATCTCAGGTAAATAAGAGGAACTCTAATTGAAACAGACCAAAAGATCTGGCTGAAGGAGAAGTACCATGTTATTAACTGATCTGTAGATATTCTTGTTGGCTTTTAAATTGAGAGGGAAAGGAGCAGACCTGATGGTAGATAATCCATTGTTCCCTCTGGATACAAGACTGCCTGGGACTTGGCTTCATCCGCTGCTAGAATGTAGCCAGCAGACCTGGTATCACCCGGCTGAAACAGATAGCAGGTGGATATAAGAGCAGAAAAATGCTCCCAGACATACCTCAAAGTTGTGGACACTAATACATTGACAGGTTTATTAGATTAAAAATTGACAGCAAGTTGTGCAGGGTCCTGAGGAATAAATGCCCAATGGTAACTTATATATACAGTAAATAATATCTACTCTGTTGCAGACAGCAGTGTGTGTCTCTCTTCCCAATGTCAAATGAGATAAATATCACACTGCTGGTGTGAGCATGCACTTGAGTGTGTGTATGTGTGGGCAAAGCATTGTTTGAGAGACTACATCGACTTGTGATGATACATGAGAAAAAGAGGCAGAAAGGGAGGGAGAGTCGAGCTGAGCTTGGCACAGGTGGGACTCCAGTTCATTTAACATAAGACCTTTTCACCTTGAAATTCTCCCCAACAAAAGCAAAACAGAATACACAGCTGCAAAACAACACTCAGGCAGGGATCCATGTGCTTAATTTGGTAAAACTTTAATTTCCCTCCTTGTAAAGCAATACGTTTCAGGACATCACAGTGTTGTCAATATAATATTGAAATGTATCCAGGGTAAAATTAGAGTGTGGAATTAATCAGTAACAAGCCAATATGCGGGTCCCTGATTCTATTTTCTGTACATAAGGCAACATAAATCATTGTGAACCTCATTAAATGCCCAGCAAGCTCGAGCTAATTTCCCTGGGAGGCCGCTTGGCTCGAAGCCCCCAAATCCACATGGCAGTCTCTGGCCTCAGCGGGGCTTGGCAATGCAGAGAGAAAGACAGAGAGAGAGAGACAGACAGACAGAATCAGAAAGAGGCAGACTTAGACAGAATCAGATAGAGATAGAGGGAGGGAGAGATGGATGACTGAGTTGTGAATGATGAGTGCTCCTCTATCTCTCTTCAGTTACTGATAGTGACCAGGAGAGCAGTGGACCTGTAGAGATCGCATACTGCTCCAGACTCATCTTATATAACAAGCACTTCAAGCTTGCACTCACACTGTCAGCAAATTTCAAACAGTACTATTCTTTGTTACTGTGTTTTTAGCATATCTTGATATCAAACTGTCTGTAGATGTTATGCAGCATTCATGTCTACAAAATTGGAAGAACAGGCAAACCTCATATCATTCAGACATTAATGCATTCAAGATGATTTCACCCATTTTTACTAGTAACAGGAGTAACTTGTTTAAGTTCTTTATTTATTTTTATTTAACAACGGAATGTGCATAAAAACATATACTGTGATATTGAATAGCTTATAAACAGCAGTAAAATAAAAATAAATGTAAACTGTGAGGTGTGCAGACATAAACATGTAGTATACATGTATAGAAAGTATAGAAAAACACACATACAAGGTGTGTACCGGTGTACCAGTGCAGTGCAAGTAAAGTGACAGTGATGAGCATGTGAGCTCACAAGTTCAACAGTCTTTTGGCCTGTGGGATGAAGCTGTCCCGGAACCTGGTGGTGCGAAACTGGATGCTGCTGTACCGCCTGCCAGACAGCAGCAGTCAGAACAGTTTATGGCTGGGGTGATAGGGATCTCGGGTGATCCTGTTGGCCTTCTTCCTGCACAGCTGATTGCTGAGATCCTACGTGGAAAGCAGCTTTGTCCTGGAGATGTGCTCAGCAGTCTTCACCACCCTCTGTAGAGCCTTACAGTTGAGGGCGGTGAAACTTCCATACCAGGCAGTGATGCAGCCAGTCAGGATACTCTTAGGGGTGCACCTGTAGAAGTTGCAGAGTATCTAGGAGTCCATGTTGAGCCTCTGCAGCCTGCGGAGGAAGAAGAACCACTATCTTGCTGTTTTTATGATGCTGTCATTGTGGTGGGTCCAGGTCAGGTCCTCACTGATGTGAACCCATAGGAATCGGAAGCTGCTCGCTCTCTTTACCATGGTCCCATTGATGGTGATGGGGGGGTGTCCTCTCTACGGTTTCCTGTAGTCCACAATCAACTCCTTTGTTTTGCTTACATTGAGATGGAGGTTGTTGTCCTGGTGCCAAGATGTCCGGACTCTAACCACTTCTCTGTAGGCCATCTCATTGTCGCTGGTGATCATTCCAATGACAGTCATGTTGTCAGCAAATGTGATGATGGTGTTGGAGCTGTGTGCGACCATGCAGTCATGCATGAACAGGGAGTACATGAGAGGGCTGAGCCCTAAAGGACGCCAGTGTTGAGAGTCAGAGTGGAGGATGTGGTGCTGCCTATCCACACAGCCTTGGTTCTGCTTGACAGGAAGTTCAGGATGCAATCACACAGGGCAGTGTTGAGCCATGGGTCTCTGAGCATGGTCACAAGCTTGGAGGGCACAATAGTGTTAAATGCTGAACCACATCAATGAGCAGAATTCTCACGTGTCCCTCAGATCCAGGTGGGAGAGGGCAGAGTGGAGGGCTAGAGTGATGATGTCGTCTGTAGATCTGTTTGGTCACATGTTACATTAGCTCATTCGGACAAATGTCAGATTAATGACTATTTAAAAATATGTTTAAACAGTTAGAGTTGGCAGAAAAAAAGGTTGAACTCTTTGAGGGAGCTCTCAAAGCTGTCAGGGAGACTCATAATCTCCTCTTAATATATGTAAATAAACATAAAATCGTAGCTATATTAACAACACTGAAAGCTTAGCAGGGGGAGGAGGTGGGGGGGTTATTGAATTAATTAATTGAAAATGAATTAATTGTGTTACTGCAAATATTGGATTTTATTTATGTAAATGTAAACGGCAGTGATGGTAGCTTTGCAGTCACTTTGCCATGTATATTGAAACTTGCAGATATTTTTACAAAGTGGAGGATATCGTGACTGTCCTGATAGTGTCAGTCATTTCAGCAAGGGCCCCCAAAATGACATATGTTTAGTGACCAAGATCTCTAGGGCTACAAAGTCCACACAGGGAGAAGGTTGGAGATGACAGTCAACATGACATGGTACAGCTGACTGCTGTTCATTTCCTGTTCACTACAGACACTCAACGAGCGTTGACTAGTGCTGTAATCACATGCTTATTGTTGTAACAATGACAATGAAGATCTCTAAAACATCTTTCCTTAACCAAGTCAATTTTAACCAACCCATAACCATATAGCGTTGAGGTTGTCAGATCATTGATTTGCAACGATTTTGGAAGGAACAGACGTCCCCAGATAGGAAAATGATTATGTCGCATTCTGCCTCTCTCTCTCACATTCCCACTTCCCCAAACCCATTCATTGACTTTTCCACCTTTCCCAGTCATCTCACTGATTCTGATTTGAGCCACTCGCTCTTGCCCTGCAGTAACTCCTTTCCCTCCAGTCCCAGTCACATGACCTTTCCCGCTCACCAGTATCGACTTTCCTTCTTCAGCCCTGCAGTATTAAATGAGCCCATTTCCTCTCATTCCCTGCCACATTGTCAATGTTGCTTTGCTGCTTTCATGCAAGTGCTTTCCAGCCATCTCAAACTGTATCTAACCGTGAACCCGTAGCCCCATAACCTGAACCCTTTACCCTGAAATCTGCACCTCCCTGACCTTCTGCCTCATCCATGGACATATGAGTCTTTACCAAACCCCTTTGGATAAGTTTGACTGTTTGGATTGCCTTCCTTGCCTGTTCAATTCAGTGAGCCTTGGACCTCCACTTTTGACCTTCAACTGTTCCTGTCTGCTATATTACCTGCGTTTGGGCCTGTAATGACCAGGGTAATCACGAGCAAATGGACTCAACTGCATGACTCAGAGACAGGATCTTGGTATAAATAAGCAGTCAGTCAGGAGAAGCAGACATATACGGTAGGGGGAAGCTAAAGGCAAGGTCAGGCAACAAGCAGAAATCCAATAAACCAGACAACATAAGACACAAGGAAAGAATGTGGACCACTAGACACTCGGTACTAAGACAAACTGGCAGCGAATGAGGAAAACACACAGAACTAAATACTCTAGGGAGAGGGGAATAACGAGGAACAGGTAAAAGTGATCAGGGCAGGGCAGACAATCACACAAGTGGGACACAAGTTAGGGCAGGGAGGGGAGCTGTCTGTAATGAGAGGAGAGGTGAGTAACAAAATAATATTCATTCACACTGAATGAAAGAAAACATAACATCGGAGGCTGAGCAGGATGCTTCAGGATCCGATACTTTGCTGCTTCACACTCATCTCCGAGACAGTATGTCTCACTATGGAGGCTACGGACAAGCAGGGACTCAATCCCCAATATCCCTGCCTCAGAATCACATCTAGGAGGCTGACTTGGAAAGTTTTTACTTTGGTAATTATGGTCAGTACAATATGATGTGATGTAAGCAAAAGGTGGATGTTTTTTTGGGCAAATTGTGACTTTGAAGGCAGGACCATAGGGGAGTCAGTTGTTCATTGTTCTCAACCATGAAGAAGTGCCACAAACGTGAATTCATTGAAACATCAACTGATAGTGTTTACTAGTATTTGAACCCTGTTTCACCAGATACAGACTGCACTGCTGTTTACTTGTGTGACATGCAAAGAGCTTTTGAACAAATCCATAATCCTGTTTTTCATTATTGTGTAAATCTTGATTTGCGCTCTGTTTTTAATCTAAAATATTTTTTTCTGCTTAAATCCTATTTTCCTGCTCTGCAGCTATAATGTGAAGTTTGTGTCTTGGACTGCTGCATGTGCTTGAATGACATTCATTCAGTTATACATGTTTTCCAGTTTTATATTTCCATTTTTATTCATTTTTCCTGCAGTTTGCATGTTGCAGTTGAGATGTTACAGAAACAGCTGTGAAATCACAACAACTCTCAGGGATTTGATCCTTTGTTTATAAAAAAAAACAAATTCAAAAACAAAATGGTTGTTTGCAGTTTATCAACGATCACACCATGATATAAAAAAAGCCTTTGGAAATGATTTGAATTGGACTTTCCGTGCTGCGGTCAGCCAAGCAAGTCCCCCACTCTGTTTCTTTAACTGCTGCCTCTGTGATTCATCATTAAGCTCCAGCCAGCCCACTCTCACTGGAGACACAGGTCAGTGTTTGCCCACAGTGAAACACAGACATGGTAGCTTTCACTCAAGTGTGGATTATTACTAGAGAATGCAAGAAATGAACTCTTGTGTCATCTATTTTTAATCCACATGGGCTTTATTTTTCAAACCATTTCTTGTCAATTGGGGCAATATGTCTAGGCTGTTTCAATTTGAGTGGGCCCTCATCAAAAAACATAGTTTCATAGCCATGCTCAGTTGATAATTCATTCCTTAACTGATGCACTGCAAGGTTATTACAAGGTGTATGCTACTGTATGTGACATATATTATGTGAGGGAAGCAATATGTTGTGGAGTGTTAGTAATAGGCTGCGGAATGGGCTCTAGAGAGCTGATAGGACTTTAGTTCCCAAATGACATTCATAAAGACAATACATCCAATTCCCCATATATCCTCTTTTCTTTCTTTTCTTAAAATCAAAGGATGATCAGCAGCTCAAAGATTCACTAAGCCACTCAAGGTGAAGCCACCCTTGAAAGTCACCCTTCAAAAATGTCCCAAGGGTATATTTGGTAACATTTAGAGCTATACAAGCTGTTTCCAGTCTTTATGCTAAGACAATCTAACCAGCTGCTCACTTAACTTCAAATTTACCTTGTCAGAAAGCAAATGTATTTCCCAAAATGTCAAATATTTATATTGTCCTTCCTAATACTGCAGATTATTTCCCTTTTTAAGACTTAACAATTTGGAAATTTCCACTCGAATCATGGCAATGTACTGTGTGTCAGTGTTAGCACATTTTGTCACTTTTTTAATTAATCCCTAAAAATATAGACTGTATCAGTGTTATGATTTGTTTTTACAAAGCATTATTAAGTGTCAATTAAGTGTCTTTTAATTGATTTTGTGCACTCAATCATTTTGTAGGACTAGGTGTCACTTTAAATTTTCACACACTCGTCAACTCTAAATTGGTTTGTTGTGACTGACAAGCCACACTGACCAACCGCAAAGGCACAGCTCAGCCCTGCTGGCTGCTCAGGGATTAACTTCCAAATGATCACAGCATGTCCACCAAAGCTCTTGCAGCAGTAATGACAATGCTTCATGCAGCCTGCTTGCAACCGGCCTTTCTCTACCTCTCTCATCACAGAGAAGCCTCCTCGTCTCTGTCACCTTAGTAACATTAGTAAGCCGAGAAGAAGGATGCGTGGATGAGGAGGGCAGGAGGGCTTTCAGGAACAGTCCTAGAGCAACATAAAAAAACACCAAGATTACACTAATTGCTGACTTAGACATTCCTTACTTTGTGTGTGTGTTTTTGATAGTCACAATGAAACTGCCTTTGTGGCTCCTTTATTTGTTGCATTTCTTTTCTTCACTTACTTTTTTCTGGAGGGTTTTGTATTTTTGCAGCAAGTAACAGCAAAAAGATCTTGGAATGATGAACATAATGTACATTTTAAGGAATTTAAATTGTAAGCTTTGCCTCAGGGGACACAAAAAGGGTAAAAAGGGTAAGTAATGGTCAGTTAATTGTAAAGTAATGAGGGCTTACTTTTAACTACTCAATATGATGTACCAATTTATATCTGTCCATTCTCTAGTAACACGTCATTATCTACTATATAGTCCACAGTCTAGAAAAACATCTCATTAATGTTTCATTAATTATCATGTTGTTCATGATTTGTTCCTTAGTAACTACTCACAATTGTGTGTTACAGTGGTGTAAAATGTTACCAGTGATATATATGGTGTGGAGTTGTTAGGATATGCAGTAAGTGCATTATTTGATCACAATTCATCGCACAGTAACCCTAAAACATTAAAGACATAGATGTTTCTATATGTTTCAGTATCATCATAATAGAGGATACAGTGCAAGTCATGTGACTACAATTAAACATAATATACTTATTGAACACTGTGTTTTCCTTGTTCTGTCACAGTAGCCAAGCGCACACACAGGAAAAACAAGGGCAGGAACAGTTCCAGTTTTATGGCGTTTACTGGCAAATGATGAAAACTTATAGATATGGTGAGATGAACTGTCCAAAAACAAAACAAATCCACAGGGGAGCAGGAAATAATCCAAATTCAAAGAGGTCCAGGAAATAACATAACAGGTAATCCAAAGACATAGGACACACGAAGGAAAGACTGGGCTGCTTGACCAAACAACAAAGATGAGTCGATACTAGACAATGGGAAGAAGCAGACTTAAATATACCACAGGGAGGTGATTAACAAGACACAAGTGGAAACAATCAGGGAGTAGCAAATAATCAGACCAGCGGAAGTGAAGTGACCAGAAACGAGTGGAAAGGAACCCAGAATCTTTATTGCCAAGTAATGTTTTACAGATACGAGGAATTTGCTTTGGTGATGAGGTGCTACATGTAGACAAACATACAGTTGACATAAATAAATATAGAAATATGTGGAATAAATAAATGCAAGTTATATACAATGGAAGAGAATATTGTGTCCATAAATATATCTATTTAAAAAATAGAACAAAAACAATTAACAATTAACAACAAATATGTGCAATGTGCGAGGTTTGTGCATGTGTCACCGGGGTGACGTGTGCGTGAGAGATTTGGAGCAGCGTAGGGTCACGCCCCCTCGTTAGTGGTGAATGGCTACCGGTGTGAGTGTGGGAAGTCTGTTGCCAGGTGTTCCTTTATAAGGACATGGGAGAAACACAGGAGAGAGACGCGGAAGCAGGGAAGAATTGGGCCGAGGGACCGAGAACAGCAGTGGCGCCAGAGGAAGGAAGCCGGAGCGAAGGGGTGGTCACCACAGACGACAGTAACGTTAGACGGAGAGTCGACGTATACAGAGACGAGACAGGGTCCGAAGAGAGTCCACCGCAATTTATACTTCTGCGTCAAATTGACGGTGTAGGTGACAGCGTAGGCTACAGGGCTACACTGTGCCTCCACTGACGTGCACCTCCTCCAAAATGTAACTACATGTCGAGTTGACGCTGACCGTAAGCCCTGTGATTGGTCGGCTGGGTAGCCTCACAATGCCTTTGAGCGGACCGGAAGTACCCCGTGATTTGAAGTAACTTTTAGTAGCGGGCAAAACGGCGGCTGTAACACAGTGAATCAATATATTTGACCGTCCCAACCCGAGCGAAATGACTCGTTTCGCTATCAGAATGTGATCCATTCGGTCGGTAACATTTCAAAAGGCTACGCCAGCCACACGTATACAATTTCACCCCCATTTACGTTAGTGGAGCGCTAAACCGGAAGTTAGCCTGCTCGGCCGGCAAAAGTCAACACAGTGGACGCTGTAGCGCTACTGCCGACTAGCGTTTGGGGGTGTAATTGCAGAATGACGGACACACCTACGCACAAGTATAAATGCATAGCTACGTGTGTAGCCTACGGCATAGGTATGCACGCAACCCTTAACCCTTTGGGTAGACGCAGCGGCCAAGAGGAGACGTCACAGAGTATCTGGAGTAAGCCAGTACATTAGGCTCCCGGTCCTATTTTTAAAGTCTATTTTGATGTCATGTGTGTCACGTCACAGAAGGATCAATAGTTTTGCTTGGTTTGGGGTTTGTACGTTTTTTGTTTACACGTGTGATTTAATAGTTTATTTGCATGCACATTTTTTTGTTTAGTTTAAAGTTTTTATAATTAAGTACATCAAGCGGAACATGAAGGAAGGTATTGTGCGGAACTCTGTGACTGCCGTGAGCATCCTGTCCCCTAGGTTACTGCTGGCCACTGCCGAGAGGAGGAACGAGCATCGAGAGCAGTGGAAGAGAGGCGGCGGGCCGATGGACTGAAACAGGGATCTTAAAGACTAACTACTGTGGAACAGACAGATTAAGGCTTGCCCAGTGACTTTTATTACAAGTTTTATTATAAATGACTGAGAACTCTTTTTTTATTTTAGGTCTTTTAATTTAGTTGCTTTTGTTCATTGTTTTTTATAATTTTAATAAACACATCGGCATTGGTTTTATGAACAGTACTGGTCTGAGCCTGGTTTTGTTGTTTTGGTGCAACCTGTTCCCCAGCAGAACCTTACCTAAATTTAGTTTTCCATTTTATCATAGCACATGATATGAAATGAAGTAATATTTAGATGTGCAGAGACATTTGTATTATTTGAAAGCGGGGAGTGTCAGTGGGGGACCTGGGTCTTGTTAATGAGGCTAGCTGAAGACGGGAAGAAGCTGTTATTGTGACGTGAGGTTTTTGTCCTGATTGACCGCAGGCTCTTGCCAGAGGGGAGAGTCTGAAACAGTCTGTGTCCGGGGTGGGAGCGGTCAGCTACAATCTTTCCTGCTCGCTTCAGAGTCCTGGAGGCGTACACTTTGTTTCCTGTTTTACAACAAAGAATAAAAGATACAATGACAAAACAACAAAGAGAACAAGAAAACACAGAGATGAAAGTAAGTATAGACACAAGGATTTATCAGAATAAAACATCAAATAATAACACATAAACCCAAAACCATGACATGTTCAATAAAATATCTAACATGACATCCACAGATATCCATCTAATGCAACAAGTATCAATTATTAAATTGATTTAAATTAAAATACATTTGATTTGAAGGATAATTGAATTGAATATAGACATATTGGCACTCTGTGTACATTAACTTACATTAAGTTAAGTTAATGAATCTATTTCTGATTTTCAATAGGTTCCACATCAGGACAAAGGTGATTAGTACATACATCAGCACTGATCAGGACAGAGGTTGAAATATTATCTTATTGGTGTGGGTTTGGTGTAATGAGCACAGATCATTGTGGAAGACTGAGTACCCAACATCTGCAGCTAATAACAGGACAGGAAGGCAATATAAAAGGGAATTTTAAAAAAAGGGCCCAATCTTTAAGGTGATGAAATGCAAATTGCAACAGGAATATGGTTAGCATAAAATCTATTAAACTGGGAAGATGGACGCATAAATATATAAAAAGATTTTTATGGAAGGGATGAAAGGTAATGCAGAGTTTAAGGACACTGGTCGGCATGGCTGGCATTATTCGCAGTGTGGTTTACAGGCACAGGGGAAATTAGTGGAGATAGTGCTGCCAGAGTTTCGGCCGAATCACAGTGAAAATACATTCCAGTTACACCGGCCTGAGAGGTAATCGCATCGACTCATGTACTTGATGATATCCTGCCAGGTCGGCAGCGGTAGCATTTGACATGTTGTCAGTGGAGGAAACCTTTGCCCAGACGTACTGTGGTGAAATACAGAGCAAGCCTTTAATTTAACTACGGTAATAAACTATGACATTTCTATTCATACCGTGCTGTCTGTCAACTGTGCAACTGTCTGCTTTGTTGTTCTCTAATGCAGTTTTTGAAAGCATGAAAAAGTGTTTGGTGTCATCAGAAAGGTATTTTGGGACTGGGAGTATTGCAATGACATCATACAGTTTTAAATAAAGTTTTACAAGATAAAGCTCTCATTGAGGCAATGGATTTCAATGACCTTTCCTTGACTCTAAATCAATTTTCATGGCCGAACATTATGTGATTTACATGTAAAATATGTACTGTGGGAGAGGGCAATAGTTCAACATCGAAGAATATTGTAATGATATGATCATATCATATTATCATTTTACAACAAATTAGTTTAGGTTTTGTTTTATTTGAATAGTTTGGTCTGATGTAATGAATATCACCGGAACACAGTTCACAGCACTGAAAATCAATATGATTATTTTAAGCCAACTTGCATCCATGTGTCATATTGTGATATTAAATTCAGTTTTATTTATATAGCACCAATTCACAACAAAAGTAATCTCAATGCATTTTTCATATAGAGTAGGTCTAAACCATTCTCTGTTTTAGTATTAATTGGAATATTATTGGAAATATACTGGTGTTAATGATATTGTTGTCAGCCAGATCTCCCAGTCCTAGTATACAGTACCTTGCATAAAACAGATTAATGGAGGAAAATAGCTTCTTTTTTTTGTAGAATATCTAAAATTAGTGTGTGGTGGCAGAGGAGAGGTACACTGTAGCAGATCTCCCAGCTGTGGCGAGGGAAGGATGGAAATTGTTGTGCACACAACAGCTAGTCTTTTTAATTTAACTTCACTAGCGGCTTACGTGTGCCTCCACTGTCTTTCCTGAACTGGTCCAGCTCACATTGTGTGGAATTCACTTTAAAAATGTATATTAGTGTCTTCATCCATTCACATTTGACATATTTAATAATTAATCATATTTTTGTAATAATTAGATAGCAGGTTTTTGACATTTACGTCACTGTCTGTCTGAGTTGCGTCTCATTTTACACAATTTTACTGTGAAGCCAGTTAGGAGCAAAAGCCTTATATAAAACAAAAATATATTCTTTATGATTTTCTTTTCTGTCATTATTTGTGGCCAACACAAAGCAATACTAGTTCAAATAAGACTTAGGTTCACAGGGTCACCACAGGGTCATGTTATCCAAATGAACTTGCGTCCCCTACATAGAGGTTTCTTCTGGGACGTCCCTTACTTTGATATTGAACTGCAGCAAGCCAACTAATCTGCCACTTAACATCATAGGCCTAATGCTTTTTTTTTTTTTTTTTGCAGAAACCCAACACAACGGTAGAGCTACGGTATAAACCTAATATCAGTTCACAGGCTCATTGCTGTGTTACATTTTTTCCTGGCTGATTCCAGTTACTGATTTTTTAAAGATCTGACCTGTCCATTCTGATTTTGGCCTATTCCAAAAAAACTTTTTATTAAGATCCCCATCAGCACCAGTATAAATGTTGGCTATTCTCACTGGAATTCATACAATTGTAGGGTCATAATAAACCATTGATTATTAACCAACATTAGCATTTTCGCTGAAAGGAGCTTTGTACCAATAGCCCACAATCCAACTGAAAATATATTATATTAATATATTATTATATATTATGTATAGGCTAAAGTATATAATTGAAAGTATTTGAAAGAATTCATATTTCTAATCTCACCATTGTAATTCTACTTAATTCTCCACCTTATTTTTGTGTTTAATCACAAACTACAGTGTGCTTACTTTCTTTTCCCTTAAGACACACATGCACACACCAACACCTGCCTCTCTCTCCCTCCATTTATCTGTCTGCGCTGACTTGTAGAGGAGGCTTGTTGTTAATTACCAGTGGTAATGAATGACATAGGAGCTGTGTTCACTGTTGCTTTACCTGGTCCATGCTTTAAAATATCTTCTAATTTAATATAAGAATGCACTCTTTCAGTGTGTTTCTCTGCAGATGTAAATAGTGAGTGTTGTGTCCTCTTCACTGTTATTCTGGTGAATAACACACCTAAGACATGTTTTAGCATGTGTGTGTGGCTGTGACATGAGATTACTGTCTGTGCTGCTGTGCACACACGTTAAACACGGCACTGCACAGTGTGTTTGTAATGTTCAATGTGACCGGCAGAAAACTGGATAGCCCTGGTCACTGCTGATTAAGCTGAAAACAGGCATATTTCAGTCCCCAGGCAATCAATCAGAGCATCTCTAGGTGTAGAAGGTGACTTACTATCCAACAATCTATTAAAGCTAGGTAATTTTCTAAGAATATAGTGCGCTTATGGAAAGATAATCGGTAATCACAACTTTTTGTCATGATTAATTTATTAATGACTCAGCATCATCTGTATTAAAAACAAAAGAACCAGTTCATCCGATGTTTTAAGTGAATAAAATAGCCTTGCCAGCCTAAATTTAATGTTACTGGAGTTCCACAACTACTGAAGGATTCAAACTTGTTTTCTCCCACCATACTCAAGAGGCAAAAGCAGGCAGTGGACCAAACCACTGTGAGGCAAAGGGAGGGGGAACTCTCCGTTTCTAAACTTAAAACGCACTTTTATTGCACAGTTTGCTTTTGTATTGTTTTACTACTTACACAATTATTGTAAGTATGTATCATTATATTATGTTTTTTAGGGGGGAGGATAACCCTCACATATGGGGGGTCCTGACCCCTCCACGATTTCCGCCTATGCTGATGGCATTATCAAGTATATTTTTTTCTGAGTTTAGACAGCTCCCTATAGAGCCACAAAAGAAATGATACAACTGTTTTCAAAAGCTGGGTACTACTGCAGATGACAAATAAACTGTCTATTTTAGAATGCAACAAAGACAATGATCTTTCCCTAAACTTCTACTTTAAGTATCCTGAGATTCCTAAAGGAAATTTCATTTTTAGGAGAAGAGATTTTAAAGACAGCCAGAAACAGCAGAAAAAAGGCCAGACTGACAGGCACTCGTCCAGACAAGTCAGCTGCAACTTAAGTAGAACGTAGACATAAGAACAGAGGGATCTGCTTCTTTGAAAAGCCAAGTTCCTCCCAGCACACACGATGATCCCACTACAAAACAAAGAACAGCACTGCAACCACCACCCGACCAGATCCTGTCAGCAAGCATGTCACTCACCGCTAAAGTACAGCTGTGTCCTCACTGAACAGCATTGCCTTGACCATGAAATGGAGGTGATGCTGTGATTCCAGGACTAAACAAAAATGGGAAGTAGTGATACAGGTGACAGTGAAGTTATGCGGCCTAAACTCAACAACAGAAGAACAACGTGCCCCCCAAAAAACTATGGTCCCCTCTCTCAATTACTCACTAATTATGGCCAAAGGTGGGGGGTGCCTCCACAGCCCAGTGAAATATGCACAGCTATTTATTACAATAAGAGAGAAGGAGAACAACAGCATATTACAAATCACTGCAGGGGAGAATACATTCAGTGGACTGAAAAGAGTGTGCTGCTCAATTTCATTTTCCTTTTAGTTAGCATATCATATTGGCAACATCTCTGAGGAGGGATTTGTTTGAATAATCCTACAAATGTACAAATCCAAGCTGCTTCCTCGTTATTCTGAGCATGATAACCACTGGCAAATACTTGTCTTCTTGTCTGGAAGCCCTGTTAGGAAGGTAGTATCCAGGAGCATGGCCTGTTGCATTATTAAGTACTACATAATTACACGAAAGCCAAGAGAGGCAGACAGTTCAGCTCTCTACATGAGGCCCCTCTCCAAATATCTGTTTGTGTCCCCCCTAAATCATGCCGCATCAAAACAGTAGGTTAAACTGAGGACTTGAAACCACTAGCAGTGAGGAGAATTGATGTGGGTGTAAACGATATTGATGGTTGGGCCCAGAAGCACCTCCCTGTGTTCCTTTTCAGGGCCTGTGAACGGAGTGCAGGGCTTCACTCAGCCAGCTCTAAATGGCAGTGCATTGATCAGAAGGTCAGACCAGATTGGACAACTATCTTATTCACTGAATCACTCCATGTTCTGACTCCAACAGCTGTCAATTATGCTTCTGGTAGCTGAAGTCAGGAGCAATCATGCCAGTTCATTGCTACGCTAAGGTTTCAGATACAGAGAATGTAAGAAATGGACATACCTGCAATTCTTGCACTGCATGTATGAAGTTTACAACAAAATTCAAAAATGTAAAGTCTTCGTAACTTTTTAAATAATGGGGTCCTTGAGAAAGGCAAAAGCAGAGTCTCATTTCTAGCTGGTTACCATCAATTTTCCCATGGGTAAACTCATCTGTCAATTGGATACACAGACAATAGGAAGAAGCAGACTTAAATATACCACAGGGAGGTGATTAACAAGGCATAGGTGGAAACAATCAGGGAGGATAAAATAATCAAACCAGCAGAAGTGAAGTGACCAGACACGAGAGGAAAGGAAAACACCGAAGTAAAATAAAAATATATTCTTCTAAATGCTCTCACTGGGGTGTTGATAAGTTATTTTATTTAAATGGTTAGTTTTGCCTAATACACTTTGTAGGGAACATAATTGCTGCATGGATTGTATAGACTGGTAATGTTTCCACTTTCCAACACTTTGGGAAAAGATTGCGAGAGACACATTTGAAAAAGAATGGTCAAAATCAAAATAAAAGCTGCAGCATGATCCCTGTTTGGGTGCTCAGCTTACTATAGAAAAACATAATAGCAGGGTTAGATTTATGCTTTATCTCAGCCCAGTGAAGCTTCGAGTGGAGCATGTGTTTGGTTGTGTGTGAGTGTGTGCATGTGTGTATCTGTCCTCAATCAGATACACAAATCATCAGCCTAATACTTTAGTGCACATCTATGATTGTATGCTCTAGGACCTCTTATGGTTGCGGTGATTCACAATTTTTGAAACACGTATTTTATTGACTGAGCCTAGACAGTTGTCTTTTCAGCAGCTAATGGTATGCTAACTAGCTTACAACCCCAGGAGCAGCCAAGCTTATTCTAACTATAGTAGTTTGTGGAGTTATAATTCATGAAGGAAAAAAAACGTGAATGGCACATCCACAGTTTAGTAAGTTATTTTCCCACTGGGTGACCTGTTCATGCATGCAGCCAGTGTTTAGGGTAATGTTTGCTCTGTCCTACACTACTTTTTATTGGATTTGGGAAGGTTTATACTCACAGTTTATACTCCCTCAGCTAACGTCACCCGAGAAAGCTTTACGTTTGTTAAACTCATCAGTTAGCCCTCATATAAGCCTTTTTATTTATGATATTTTAAGTGTAAACCATAGAATGTATATAAGAAATGGACGTAGTCATCGTGACATCACCCGTTGGTTTGTGCACTGCCGTTTTGAATCCTCAAGTTTGGCTGATAGGGCGCCGCCATGTTGAGTTTTTGCAACCAGCGGCACTGGATGTGACCATATTTGGACGAGACGACGGAGCTAATGGCCGTGTGGAGCTAGCTTGCTTGCTCTGTAATTCACGTTAACTGTCATTTTAACAGGGCTGACAATTTTGTCTAGCGAGCAACAGTCTAAAAATTAAAGCCCCTTTTCCACTGCACAGTACCAGCTCGACTCGCCTTGCCTCACCTATTTTTGGTTTTCCAATGTGGAAAAGTTGTACCTGTACCTGCTTCCAGGTACTTTTTTCCGTGTCACCTCCGTCAAGGTTCCAAGCGAGCTGAGGCGATACTAAAATGTGACGTGAAAACATGGCAGACTACTGATTGGTCAGAGAGAATCCTCACTATTCACTGCGTTATCATTGCGCGTGCCAGACAGAGGCCAGCAACAGAAAGTTTTATATTTTACAATTTTCATACGTTATTTCATCACTAAATCCGCTACTGAGAAGTTTTGAGGTGAGAAATCAACTGTGTAGATTTCAAATATTGACAGTTTTACAAGAAGTGATGGCGGAACAAAATTGTGTTTGAAAGTTTTCGGAGTTGAGGAGCTCCGCAAGTGGCGGCAGGGAAGCCAGCGGCAACCCGCGGGAGGAGCTTGCGAAGCCAGCCAGCCGCCCACTCACAGCTTACAGTGCCGTGGGTAACAGTGGCTAGTCACTCTAGTCTGATTAACAGTCAATCATACATAATCCCGTCCTGAAGCATACACTGCTTTATCATCTATTTTCCTCTAAATTAGACCATAATTTACTAAATGAACATCATATTGTACTGAAGAAGACATGAAACTAGCGACTGAGACCATAAACTCATTATGAAAGAGTTTACTGAAGTAATTATTCAGGTGAGAAGTAGGGCCATTATTTCTAATGGAACAGGATTTCTTTTTGCAACCAGAAGACTCGCCCCCTACTGGCTGTTCAATAGAATGCAGATTTAAGGGACTTCCGCATTGGCTTCGCGTCTCAGCCTGGAAGCTTCCCACTTGGTGCAAACATAGGCTGTTTGAAAATTAAGTTATGGTTATATGCTAAACAGCTAAACAGGGCATAAAGCAAAATAACAGAGTTTAAATTGTCAAACTTAAAATGCTAGGGCTTATGTGCTATAAACTGCAGTTAAATAACAATTTTATTTCTTTATTTCTGTCTTCTTCATGGATCATTGTGAGGACCTTTTTGCCTGCGATATGTAGCTTTAGCATTAGCTTTTTAGCATGATATCAGGTATGTAGCCATCAAGTGCCAATTTGAAATGAGAAGCCTGCATTTGTCTCCCTTTGTCTGAAATCAAGGATAAATTGTTTCAAAAATTACACAAATTTTGAGTGGTAAATCTGCCACCATTAGCATATGCTACATGTGAGAATAGAAAACATGACAGGTGTAGCAACAGTAACTCAAACAGATCAACTAAAGCATCAGTAATGATGCTGTCAACTTGATGAATACTGTGCATGCATACATAACCCAGAAAGTATGCGTCCCATTGATCTTCTATTCTCATTCCAGTGTTTCTGTCTCATGTCTCTCCTCCTCTGCAGGGGGGCTGTTGGCATGCTGGGCCACAAGCCTGAGGGACATTCAGCTGTGTCTATTGTGCACCCAGCTTGCATCAGGTGCCACAGTGTTTACACAGACAGGGGTTAACATTGAGAGTGTCCTGTTGGCCACGACAGCCACACGTGTTCCTCCCTTTTCACAGTAGATGAGAGGCAGATGACAGTAAGGGATGTGTCAATCTCTTAGCTATAGTCTCAACATTCCTCCATAGAGGAGGGAGGAAAACAGGTCGAATCTTTCTGCACATTAATCTAGATAGCTGGCTGCAATTTCAAAAGCCTCATTGTCATTCTCTGACATTTCACAAGCCCCCCTCTGAGTCTTTGCTTATCTGAGTCATGCTGACTGAAATGAGGATTGGAGCAAAATGGAATTCAGAGGCCTCACTGGATGATTAGCTGTAACTTTGTGGATACAGGGAGGATCGTTTTTCTGTGCTGATTGTCTTTGAGTGCTTAGACAGTGTGTCAAACATGAACAAATGATGAGTATAAACCAACACATTAGCTAACATGAGTTCTGCATAATTTAACATTGATATTTTGAACTCATTACTAATAGATGCCAGTTGGTGTAGACTACTAAAGGCTTATTATATTTCACCAATACCTGGTTAGTAGTGTCTGCTGACTGGAGATTAAGAGTATAATAATTTTGTTAGTCAGGAACAAACTGTATCAGAGCTTCTGACCCTGGAGTTGTGCATTGAACAACCTGTCTGCATTGAATGCTTATTGAGTCATCTGAAAGAACACATCCCCTAAACCAATATTTTATACATCTGTTTTATTAATTTCTAATAGGTTAGTTGATCAGAAATGGCTTAAGCAAAAGGTCATAACATTACAGCAAGATGTACCAGCATATCAGCTATTTTTTCATGCCTTCATAACTTCCTGACATTTCACTGGGGTATATATATGGACACACACACACACACACACACACACACACATATATATATACTAGTCCTGTAAAGTTATCCCCACCACTCGCTCCTTTTTGTGTGAGTAGTGAGTGTGTGGCTGAGTAAGAGAGAGGGAGCGGCAGAGTGAATACAACGGAGCAGAAGACAAGGTTAGCAGTAAATGTACAGTGTGTGTGTGTGTGTTGTTTACCTGTGTGTTGTCTGTTGAAAAAGTTGTCACGTTGAAGATGATGTCAGGCAGTTTTGAGCAGCAAAGCTCCTACATTGAGGGCGTACACCACAATACATCACCTCAATACAGCCGCTCTATATTAATTTAATAACAAGACAAGTGTGTGTGTTTTGGGCAGTAGTATTGACATACCGTCAAGACATCATCGGACATTTTGACTTGTCATAGTAGGAAAAGCTCAGGTGACACTAATGACCTAATTTGATCATTTACACTTAAGCTTTTCCTTCTGTGGCATGTCAAAATGTCTTCTATAAAAAGGGCACATTAACACAATACCAGAACGCTAACGCTGTGTCCAAAATCATTCCCTTGTTCACTCATTTACTACTTGCTATATAACAGACACTCAACCTTTTACACTATAGTGAGCAGTGAGAAAAACACTCATCAGCTTGCGTCATCATTGACAGGTGTTGTCACAGGACTGATATTTTCATGTGTCACATTGCGGGATTGTTAGCAGAAAATAGGACATGACAGAAGGCACTACTTTTATCAATGCATTGTGGGATTTTTTGGCACAGTATATACAATTTTGTACATATAACCATTATTAATCTCTGTACAAACTGGGCATCTCCCTTACTCTGCTACTGAATTTGTTGCACCTTTTACAGCGGGACAACTCACCGTGTTATCATTTTTATTGGTCCTTAGAGTTTCATGACATCACTTAACACCAAGCGTAGCTCCTCCCACCTTTAACCTGACTGTAGAGGTCAGAGTAATTGAAGGCTCCTGTTTGAGCGTGCAGGGCCTTTAAGTGTGGAATAATAATAATAATAATAATAATAATAATAATAATAATAATAATAATAATAATAATAATGATGATGATGATGATGATAATCATAATAATAATAATAAGTGGGTAATGTTTAAAAGTTGGCCATTTAGCAACTTATTAGAGATTCACAGATATGTAGGAAATAATCTTCATTTGACCAGGAGTAAAGGACTAATTGAGATTAAAAATCTCAGGAGTGTCTTGGCCAAGACCGACAGGAGCAAAAATAACACTTTAACATATCAGTTTGTTTGAAACAAGTTATTATTTACTATATATTGTAGTTCATGTTAAGTTAATCAGGAATTTCTTGTTAGCTATTTAATAATTAGCAGTTAATTCCTTATTACCTTCTCGGTAACTATGCATTTTGTGCAGCCTACTTTATTGTATAGTGTTACCAGTAAATGAAAGGTGTTACACGGCACCTGAACTGTGTGCACATCAAGTGGTGAGGGGTCAAAGCATATATTTGGCTGATGATTTAGTTTAATTTAGTAATTAAAAACCAGTCAAGACAACCAGGTGTTGAGCCAGTGGGGGTGAATGGGTACCATCTGCACCAACTACCTGAAGGGGATTGATACAGCCCAAGAGGCATACAAGTCTTATAAGTCCTCATGTGATGATACATAAAAATTAAACAAAGGCAGGCAGATCCCTTCCCATGTGGCACCTAACTCCGATTAGCTTGAGCTGAAAGGGTGCCCTTTAGGTTATTTATGATCGGTAACATTGACCAAGGTAAGAACCAGCAATGATCTCCTTGTCATGTTTGCTGTTCTATATCAGACAGCTCATGCTTCATCATCACCGCCACTGATGGCTCAATTCCAGCAGCAAAAATACAATAAGCGCCAACATTGACCAGCTGTCTGTGCGAAAAATATGGTGTTTATAAGAATGAGGCAAGTAAGGTGAGGAGTAACTGAGTTAAATAGCTCACAGCATTTAGGTCAACCGCTGATGCTTGGTAAAGGAAAAAAATGAAAGTACAATGTCTGAACTCATGAACATCCCTGTTCACCAATACGCCTTTTTGCTGTGCCAGATTAGCATAGCACAGTTGCCCACACGTCAACCTCAATCAGAGTGACTGCTCAGTCAGAACTGAGTTTTCAGGATTACTGGTGTATGAAATTCATTTACTTCACACCTCTTCTCAAACTTCATTTTAAATCAGTGGCCATTCAGCTCTGATGGTAGGACTTGTGGCATGTGGAGGCCTGCAGCAAATTCAGCTGAGAACTTTGGTCTCCAGCAGGAAATATTGGCAGAACTACATGTAAGATTAGTAGGATCAGATGTGTCTACGGTGTCATCTTTGGAATAGAGATACATAATGCTTCTAGTGTGTGTGTGTGTGTGTGTGTGTGTGTGTGTGTGTGTAGCAGCAGCAGGGAGCAGAGGATCAAAACAAACTCTGGCTTTAGCCTTGTCATGGACATGTTCATGCCAAAATTTTTGCATAGAAAATCCTTTAATATTTTATTTATTTATTATATTTATTTATTTGCTTGTTTGTTTTATATCCCAATACAGTGTTTGTGCTTTGCCTGTGTGCTCTGATATTGTACAATTGCACCTATTTCAGAGCACACAGAGCATGGACATGACGTCCATTGAATGGACATTGAATAGATGTCAAGGTTCGGGTGGATAGTTGGGTCAACAAAATATTTGAATTTGACACAGGAGTTTGTCTTACATTTGGTTTCGTTGTAGCATTGGTTTCTTTTAACCAATAATCATTCTTTAAACCTAACCACAAGGTTAACCTTGATGAAGCAGCCCCCCTAACCTTATCGCAGTAGTTATTTTAACCCAAACCAAATCACGATCTTTCCCTAACTAAGCCATTTTTGTGCCTTAATCTAACCAAATTGAAACCATAGCGGGTCAGAAAATGCTTTTATTTTTGTAACACTGATGGAAACTAATGGTTTTGGAGGGACTGACAAATGACGTCCTCCTACTGATAGGGTCTTTTTTTTTTTTGAGTGAATGAAACACTACAGCTATCTGTCACACATGGTACGTAGTGAGGTGGTCGGGTGAAAGAAAGGGCAAACAAAGTGCAGGACTTTGACACCAGAGACAGGCCTTTACATCAGTGAGTTTTGACTGATTTATCCAGGGGTGGCATGAAGTATGTGAGCCTGCATGAGAGTAACATTTATCATTTCTGTCTCCACTTCTCACATCTACTTTAAAGAGGTGGTATTATGCTTTTTGGCTTTTCCCCTCTCCTTTATTGAGTTATATATCTTTTTTGTGCATGTAAGAGGTTTGCAAAGTGAAAAAGTCCAAAGTCCAAAGTCCAGCCCAAAGGGAGTTCCCATCTCCCACAGAAAGCTCTGCTCAGAACCACTTGAAAACAGCTCGTTTGTAGCCCTTCACTTCCTTTACTTGTGACGTCACAATGAAAACGTGTCATAAAGCTTGCCAAGTGGCTAGCGTGGTCAGGCACGCCCTCAAACCCAGCTAGTCTGAGCGGAGGCCCTTTACCTGTACCTGCTTCCAGGTACTTTTTTTCGTATCACCTCACCTCTGTCAAGGTTCCAAGCCAGCTGAGGGATACTAAAATGTAACGTGAAAACACGACAGACTGCTGATTGGTCAGAGAGAATCGTCACTATTCACTGCATCATCATTGCTTGCACCAGACAGAGGCCAGCAACAGAAAGTTTATATTTTACAGTTTTCGTATAGATTTCATCACTAAATCCACTTCTGAGAAGTTTTGATGTGAGAAATCAGCTGTGTAAATTTTGAATATTGACAGTTTTAAGAGAAGTGATGGCGGAACAAAAATGTGATGAATATTTTTGGAGTTGAGGAGCTCCGCAAGTGGTTGTGGGGTATGCCTGTGCCAACCTGCGGGATGAGTGTGTGAGGCCGGCCAGCCGCCCGCTCACAGAGCCCTCTGCTCCCGCCGTCACACAGACCGCTGCAGCAACAACGGCAGAGGAAAACAGGTTTTCATACCGCTTATTTTGATTTGGATCACACTGCCTTGTTTCTTACGACCTGCCCTTCTCTGCTTCTGATTGGCTAGTAGTCCTTACCTGGGAACTGCGCATGTGCAACTCCCAACAAAGATTTCGTACAAGTAAGATGCATCACTCTGTAGCTCAAGAGCGGAGCATACAACACATAGGGTGAAAAGTGGAGCTACAGCAATGTGCAGTATGAGAAAAATATGGTGTTTTTTGAAAATTAAACCATGTAAACCTGTTCTGGTACAACCCCTAAATAAGATTTTGAACCTGAAAATGAGCACAATACCACCTCTTTAATAACTAACATTACAGTATTTTACAGTTTCTAACATTTCTGTGTTTATTTTTTTTATTTAAATATAAAGTATACCTACCAATCACAACATAACCACGTTGCAATGTACATGTTTTATAAAGTTTCCATACTTTTTCTTTAAGTCCTCAAAGAGAAATACTGCAATAATTGTAAAATCCTTTTGGGCAGGCTAGGCTCAATTCCGGCGCGTTATAGAGAGCATCTATAGAGAGAAGGTCCTATGAGTGGGCACACCCTTTATATTAAGACACCCATTTGTGTTTAGGTTTATGCAACAAAAGCATGTTGATTAAGATTTTCGAGATTTAAGTCAGTTCAAGTTTTTCTGTATTAAACCAGACCACAATCTTTCCTTAACCTTAACCCAGTAAAGCCGTAGTCCAAACATACAAAAAAATTTTTTTTTTAAATGTGGTAGTCACGATATTGAAGTGATCAAAATATGTTGTCAGTGAACATTTTACTGATATGTTTTGAATAAACATTTGTGCGACTTGCCCGATGTGTTAATTAACAGCCTTTCCTCATTATGATAATAGAAAATGTGAAAGGGTTATTACGTTTGCTTCAAAACATATTGGCTGTTGTTTTTTGTGTATAAATGTAATTACTAGTTGACAGAATTGGTCAGGTAAAACTGAATACAGTCAGGAACACCCAGGCAACAAAAGTGTAGAATGGCAGGTCGGCCTACCTGTATGCTGTTTTTCTCTCGTATGGTAACGTTATATCACACGTCAAGTGCTCTAACAAGTCACCAATTAAAAATAAAAAGCACAGCTTCATTACCACGTTACTAATGTAACTAGCTAACTAGCTAACAAGACAACATGCTAGCAGCTGAACAAGTGATTTTTTATTTTATGATTGGTTTGAAGAAAATCCCGATATTACATTGAAATGACATTAAACTAAGAATAACCATGGAAATCATAAATTATACGAAGAAAATACTTGTATTCTGGGAACTTTCTTAGCCCTTCTTTTGGAATGTGCCACTAAAAAATCTCCATTTCAAGGCTATGTAGCCCTCCCCCTTCACCCTACCCCTCTATCGCAACAAGAATCGGGACACCCTATCCCTAGACGTGAAGGGCGAGGGGTAGGGGCGAGGGGTGAAATGGGATTGAGCCAAATAGATGAATGTTTTTCTAAAGATTTATTCATATTTTGTTTTCTGTTTGGAGCTGTCTCACCACCGCCTGCATTGTGTTTTCATAATTTCCAGCTGTGAGCAGATCCTCCAAATCAATTGGTACAGTGGACTGTGGCACCAACAGAAAACAAAAAAATCAAACATATTTAGTTTGCATACTGATATCATTGAGTATTCTTAATGTTGGCACTTTTCCAGTGTGCAGCAGGCTCAAAACCTGGGTAGAAATTGTGGTAGTGAGCTGCAACACAGCAAGAAATTTGTCAGATGATCTGGAGGCTAAAAAATGGATGCAGCTGCTCCCACACTTTTAGTACTACATTTTATAAATTCTTTATTTTTTTAGCATTACCACATTTATAAGCCTGGCTACAGAAAAAAAGACTCAATATGGAATAAATTTACTCATTATGGGTCATAATCTTAAAATATTTAATAGCTTTCATCTTAACTCGTAATGGGTTCTCTGATTTATCACACGCATCTTATTTAAATGACTATTAAAAGAGTTAATTTTCCTTTTACCAGATGTGTTATTTACTGGCTTTGCTACATTACATTTATTCATTTAGCTGACGCTTTTACCCGAAGCGACTTACAATTGCTATTTGTGTCAGAGGTCGCAACTGGGGGTTAAGTGTCTTACTCAGGGACACACTGGTGTCTCACAGTGGATTTGAACCCAGGTCTCTCGTACCAAAGGCATGTGACTTATTCACTGCGCCATCACCACCCTGGAGTTTAGGTTTCCTCTGTGGCTTAAGTAATGTTATCTGTTGGTTTTTAGACTGATGATATCACCTTTAATGCACAGTAAAGGGTGTCTGCAGGCCCTACTGCAGACATGTTAATCCCTTATGAGACAGTGTGCAATAATTTTTCCTCAAGCAGGGTCCTTCTGGCTGCTGCAAAGTCTATTCTAGTATTGACTATATTTTTGTAATCAGGGCTAGCAGGTTTTGAGAGACAGAGAGAGTCCAAACAAAAGGCAAAGGTAATCCAAAAAAGGGGGTAAGTCCAACTAGTAACTAGTAATTCAAGAACAAAGGAACAATCTGGAAATCAAGGGGAAAACAGCGCACGAGGCACAACACTCAACATTAGACTACAACGCAACAAAGACTGAATACAACTGAGGGCAATATATACGGAGGCACACTACACACACATTGTACATTAGGCTACATGATTATACTCTGTGATAAACAGGTTACAGTTTTATTCAGTTAATGTTACACTGGGTTTGATAACCCATAGTTGGTGTTGACTTACAGTAGTTAATAAGCTGGCATTAAAGGCAGGGTAGGTAAGTTTGAGAAACTAGCAAGAAACTGCTGGATTTTTGAAAGTGTCCAACAGAGAAACTCCCACCCCCTCCCTTCTGGGCTCCTTTCAAAGCCACGCCCCCAAAATACGTGGACGCGTGTTGCCGACACCGCATGAGGACGAGCACAGTGTGACGAGCGGAGGGCAGCGCGATGGTGTTTACCCCTAAGCCCTTTGGGTGTCAAAAAAAAATAAAGTGCTATGTAATCCATCACAATTGTTATTACTTTTTTATTATTGTTTACTGATTACAACAACTAACTACAGCTCTGCTTCAGCCATCGGCTCATCTGTGTCACGTACATTGACCTGGTGTGTAACGTGGACACAGAAGTCCTGTTAGAGAACAACAAAGCCCTGTTCAATAAAAATATCTGATCATGTTGATGAATGTTCTTTCCAATTACACAGATCTTTCCCATTTGGAGTTCTAACAACTATATATTCCTTTACAGACCAGAATCTGAGGACTGTGGACAACATTCGTTCCGATTTTTATTCTCGCTTTTTTAGTGCACCTAAGTTTTTAATATGCATTGGTGTATATCAACAAATATGACAAAAAGTGTTTTAGAAGCAACTTGCCTACCCTGCCTTTAATTGCATTGCACATTACATAGTTGTGCTCTGTAAATGAAAAACATGTTACAGTTACAGAATCCCTTAAAACGAAGCAGTTTTATAAGCAGCCTGGTTTGAACACAGCAGGTGATACAACATTCATTATAACTACGAGAGACTTGAGACTTGAGACTTGAGTTGGACTCCTGGCTCAGTGACTTTTGAGCATATCTGCAAACTGGCAACTGCAAACTAACCAAACCTAAACAAGAACACAGAGGCAAAGAGTAAAACAGGAATGGACCTTAACAAAATAACAGACAAATACCACACTAGAACCCAAGAGCATGACAATATGATTCTAATATGATCTCTTTTGAATGGTGCACATATTCCGTAATAAATTAATATTTCTTCTGCCACAATTTTCATCCTACTGTACAAGCATGTACCTGGATTCATGGGGGCCCTTTGTCTGGCTCACCAGGTTCAGAGCTCTACCTTCCAGGCAATTAGTCAGTCACCCAATCAAAAGGCATCCATAACAGCCAGTGGGATACCAATTAGAGTGAGGTGCTTATTTCTCCTACACCAGGTTTCACCCTCCAAAACTAAGGTATGTTAATAGGCCTGAGTGGCTGTCACAGACCAGCATATAACACTTTCAAACTGAAATAGGTTGGAGGTTAGAAAATCAAACAGGATTTTGAAGTCGCAGAAACGGAAACCTGCGCTATGAAACATACAGTGTTTTAGCAATGAAACAAGTGCCTGTGCTCTGATCCACAGACATCATGTCATGATTCAGCCTGTGATGTTTTGCAGAGGATAAAGATACTGCTGTTCCTCTGACAGACGAGCGCAGCCTATAAAAAGCGTATTGATTGAATAGAATGGAACCTCCTCACATCTACATCTTTTCTCATCTTGTCGATGCCCTTGAGGGTCAACACAGTGTCTTTGGTAATTGGAAATGCTGCCAAACCCTCACTGTGAAGGACAAAAACAATTTTGGCCAGGATGGGTAATAAATGGGGCTAATGTCTCTGCCGTTCAGATGCTGTCTGCAGGGCTGAGGTTTGTGTATACAGCCTACGGCGGTGGAAATGTTGCTCTTCTGAGGTCAGCTTTGACAAATCTGTGAACCCAGCCTGGTATAAACCTGGAGGAAAAATAAAACAGTGGGCAACAAATATAGAAATAGGCCCCATGAAAATAACCCATATCAATAAGGTTGACTAAGACACGGCCACGCACCAAACATACACTTTCAAAAATAACAGACTGCACTATTACAGTTTGTGTCTTTTTGTCCAAAGCAGTGTTCACTATGACTCCAAATAAAACATCCCATTATGAATGTCACTGCCAAGGAAGACAGATTATAAGGTTAATGTTAGACAGCAACTCTTGAGACACAATAAACAAAATGAAGCTTATAAAAGGCTAAGGTGAAAGTAATCCCATCTTTAAAGGAGCTGGACCTCATCATACACACCAGTATAATAATCAGGAATTTAAAATTCCTCTTTTGTGGACAAAATAACCTGGTGAGATTTTATACTTTTATAATTGTGAACAAATCAGATTGATTCAACAAACAAGTCTTTTCTGTGTAACAAACATCTAATAAAGTGTATTCTTCTGTACCATAAACTAAAGACACATTATTGAACTGCACCATTGCACTGGGTGAAATGCTCCTTCATTACCATGAACACACTCTGGCTTATTTTGAGTCTATCCCACTTAAACCATCCTGCCGCTATAAATACTCAATGTGATTAAAGTTGCAGTTTTAATCTGCATCTGAAAACGGTCCTCAACAAATAGACTATTTACTTCAATTTGAGTCATGTTTGTTCAGATCTACAGTGCCCAGCTGTTTTAGGAAATGACTCAGACTATATATTCACGACCCAATTTGAAAGATTTCTTTCTTCAGTAAAAAATTAACGGGCTTGAGGTTGAGTGGCACAGACAGACAGAGTAGGGGAGTTGGAAAATACGACTGAGGTTGACTAATACACTTTTGTTTTTGGTCTCTTTCTGGAATTTGTTCAGAAAAATATATTATAGTAGAGTATTATAGCTGTGTTATCCTTTAAGCTTGTAATGTTCACTTTTTGCTGAGACGGTGTCAGAGAAATGTTGACTCAACTCTGCTCATTTTTGAGATATGATTAAATTCTGAGATGTACATGATTGTGCAGTGTACCTATTATTTTGCTCATAATATTAATATTTATCCCATAAACCCCTCTCACCTACACTTGGCAAGTAACCGTTTCAAAAATGAAAGCCAATACACAGCAAAAGCACTGCTGAACGACCGGATAAACCACCATCTATCATTCCCTTTTCCAGGTACTTATTATCCATGTCAGGATTGCAGTTGCAGCAGGGCGAGGTAATCAGTTCATCCCTCCTTTGCCACCCCCAAATCTCCCTCCACCTCTCCTTGGGGGACCTCAAATGGAGATGTAACCCCTCCAGCATGTCCTGGTTTGCCTCTAGTCTCCTACCTGGCTGGTCTCCTCCCAGTAATTTGTGCTTGAAACTCGTCCAAAGGGAGGTGCTCAGGGGATCCTAAACTGGTGTCCACCTCAGATGCACTTCTTATGTGTGGTGATTATACTCCAAAAAGCCTCTGCTTTAATAAAGCCCACATCATTACTTAGTGTCCAGATTTGCACATACAACACACTGTTCAACAATTAAAATCCAAACTGTGTGTTTAACAAGGAATAATTTCTGATAGGCTACCATGTCTGTATGGTCAATATGAAGCAACAGCCAGCAGTCAGTTAGCTTGGCTTAGGGCTAAACCACAATGCGTGTTTCGAAATTTTAAAAATCAAGATATAACATGTTAATTGAGCATTAGAAGTACTGCTAGGTGTGTTTGTACAGAACCAGGCTCGCTGTTACTCCCTATTTCCAGTCATTATTTTAAGCTAGCCTAGCCTAACCTAACCAGCTGCTGGTTGTAACGTCATAATTATAGTACGGTGGTATAAATTTTCTTGTCTAAGTAGCATATTTCCCAAAATGTCAAATGCATAACTGCAAACAATGTAATGAATGTGATGTGAAGTCTATGTTTGCAGAGTTTATATTACTGTGTATGAGTTTCTATGTCATTTCTGTGTCCAGACATACTGTATCTACCATACTTTAGGAATAACATGTACATTTGAATGCACCACCCTTGCCAATACATTCAGTTCTACAGTAGGCTACTGCACAAATAACTATCCTGTGCATGCTTAAAAGCCTCTCCATCACAAGTAAGTAACCAGCATTGATTTCTCAGAGGAGCTGCTCTATGGACAACATTTGGCTTTGCTGATCCTCTCCTCAATCAAGCCTCAAGCCTCAATCTAATGAATGAGCTGAGCTTCGACTACAGCATAATGCAAAGCACAGCAGCTAAATTTTGCATGTTGAAGAAATTGTAAAAACAGTACTACATGTTCAGGTAAAGGACTATATTGTATCAGATCTTCAGTCTCTGTACTCTATATCTAGGACAGCGGTTCTCAAACTTTTTCTGTTGTGCCTCCTATCAGAAGCCAAACAAATTTAATGCCTCCACCACCACACATAAATGGATTGAATTCTTATCAATCATTAACAACATTGGGGCAGAAGCATATAAAAAAGAAGCACTGCTGAATTTGAAATAAAACAAATGATTCAGGTCAGCACGATAGCATCAGCAAACTATTGTTTTTTTATTTCCCTACATAAATCATGTTCATTCAACTTAGTTCCCCTAACCTCTCATATTTTTCTCTGGTCATCCACGTCCCCCCTGCAGTGCCCTGCCACTGATCTAGACATAGAAAACTTGCTTGGTAAGACCGAATAATAGTTTTGTTATTGCTGAATTCACTTTATCCCAATTTCTGTGGTATGTAGTACCAGTATATGATCATAGGGCTTAATAAACGAGAGAGCGGTTTATCTGTAATCCAGAGGCAATGATTGTAAGATTAGATTGTTTATTCATACACTGTTGGCTTACATTCTGGTTTTGCAGAGAGAGAGATTTTTATAATTGCTTTGAAAGGAATTTGTGGGAAGATGAGTTATCAGCTATACTGGAGTTGTTTTTTTCCATCAACTCATAAAAAGCTAAGCAACTGCACGTTATTTCTGCCAATAGTACCTATTTCAATATGTGCCAAGCAGTTCAGAGGAGAGATGAGACTCCTTTTTAGATTACTAAACTTACTAAACTGTAAAATCATTTACCCAGGTGGATAAAATCTTTTTATCCCAGTTCCAGTAATCTTTTACAACTTGGGACAGACGCAATCCACTTATCAGGATGGTTATTTGTGATTGTTATTTAACAGTTTGAACTAACATTTTAAGGCTTACATCCTTAAAATTCACACTTATGAACACATGGATCTACAGCTCCTAAAACCCATATATTGTAGGTCCATTTTGCTGTGACAACAATGTGGATGCAGGTCTCATGGTGCAATGCAAGGTCATGGAATCACATATGCAGGATCAATCAGACAGATTAATGAACCACAGCCTGCTGACATGACAGATTTGGACACAACTACTGTATCAATGTCCTGTGGTCACCAACCTTATAGTATAGATAAATGTTTCAGCAACTAAACAACCCAAGCTGGCCTGCAACTTTTCAAGGTCTGTTAAGATTACATATCTGAGCTGCTCTGGTACAGGGTTCAAGCACAGCAACCCTGTCCCCTAGAAATGACATTACACTACAAATATGTTTTATGCAAATGTTTTTTGGCAAAACCTAATTGCTGCCTTTTTTATGATCAGGAAGAATGTATTTTCCAGGTGCTACGTTCTTGTGCTGGATGGAAGTCGTAGCGAGGTGTTTGAGTTGGATGATGGGTGTACAAAGTGCAGGGCATTGATACATAAAATATCGCTTCATGAGTCCTGCCTGTTGTTTTGTTTCCTGTTTAGGCAACAAAAGCACTTTGGTTAAGGATCGGTAAAGATTATGGATTGTCGGGCGGCACAGTGGTGCAGTGGTTAGCACTGTCGCCTCAAACCCTGGCTTTCTGTGTGGAGCTTACCTGTTCTCCCCGTGTCAAAGACATGTGGACTAGGTTGATTGTCCGTGGGCGTGAGTGTTTGTTTGTCTATGTGTGGCCTTGCGATGGACTGGCGACCTGTCCAGGGTGTACCCCGCCTTTCGCCTGATGTCAGCTGGGATTGACCCTGTACGCAGGATAAGCGGTTGACGATGGATGGATGGATGTACTGTGTCATGCTGCAAGTTTCCAGGTGGAGTTTTCTTGTAAACAAACAAAATTTCTCATTGGAGTAGTATTGTGTGTATCCTTGAATGTATTTTTCCTCATAAAACATTGTCAAAGCAAATTTTTTGATCATTCGAAATACGCATCGTCATGCATGAGAAAAACAGGAGTGTTAGTAAGTGTGTCCATGTTTACTTGCTAGCAGTCTTCTTCTGCTCTTGCACATGCATGTGTGAACAAACAAAACAGGGACATACTGCAAATTGCTGCATAGCAATTGCTGCATAGCACTGCTGGTGGTCAAAAACTCCACAGGAAACCTTTAAAAAAGCGCTTTATAACCATAAAAAATGTTACAGTGCTTCATTTGCTACAGGCTGATGTTGCACTGCAAGAGCAGAAATTGTCTGAAAACAAATGAAATTCATTCTCATTTTTTGTATCGCTGTGGCACATTAGTAATGTGTAAACACAATTAGGAGACGGGGTTGAACAGAGTACAATACTATGAAAGATGAAAATGTTTGTGCACTGAGTGTGCCATACAATAAAATAAGTATAGCCCCAGAAAATGAGTTTACCAATATCTTTTGTTCTATCAGATATCCAACAGAGAGTATGATACAGCGAGCTATAATCTGATTTGTCCTGTCTGTCAAGAATGAATACAGTTTTCATAGTGATTCGTGAGAGGAATGGTTCATTTGCAGCAACATCCTGTATAGCAGATCTCCCAGTGGTTGATTTTACTGTGCCAGTTATGTGTTGTAGGTGGTTGTTTGCTCACAGAGTGGATGTGGCTCTGGGGAGACGGTGCAAAATTATCTAAAAGTCTTAAAAATGAAGTGTGATGGGTGTGGAATCACGGAACCTCAGGCATAGTGAATAATTTTACACTCCTGAGATAAATTAACATCTTTGTTTTGTGTTATTTATCAGATGTTTCGGCAGAACTTTGCACACACAGCATGCAGACAAATAAGAGCTTATGATGACAGTGAAAAGATTTAAATGTCTTATAATCGCCTTTCTGTATTTGTCTGATTTTATAGTCAATTTGAAAACAGATTGCCTTTAGGAAGTGGTGGAAAGTATCCATTTTATGGTACTTCGTACTGCACTTTTACTGCACTACTTTTAGTTATTAGTTATTTTTCAGACAAACAGCTGTTTAATGATTTAATCAAACAAAATGGTTTACAAAGGCTTACGGTAGGGATGGGACTTTAGATACCGCCAAAGCTCGTTTTTAATTTGCAAAGGTTACTGGTTCAAAACACTGTGTTGAAGCTTGGAATTTCTGAGTTCCCAGTTGGAAATTGGAAATTTCAACTGGAACGCCCCTCAAAATCCAAGAAGGCTACTCCAAGCGTCCACAGAGTGAAAAAAAACTGAACTAATACACTGTTTATTGCACTTCTGTCTTAATTTGCATCTCATTAAATCAGTTATACAAACAACTGTCCAACTTATATCTTATCACCTTGTATTGCTAACAAAGGCTAGCTAGGCATTCATCTTGGTTTTCCGACTTAAATCTGTTGTAGTGGTGCGTTCCATTTGACATGGGAAGTCAGAATTTTTGATTTTTTCCAACTTGGAAAGACAGGAGAACCGCACGGTCAACTCAGGTGTGATGTCATTCCCAGCTACGTCGTGGCCACGCCACTGGTCATGACAAGTATCAACTGTAGCTTAGACTAACCTCATACCATTTGCTGTCATTGCAGAAAATTATAACTTAAGGAAACTTTTTTAAACATAATTTACACATTGTGGCAGGTAGCAATATGTCAGCTACATTTCTTGAGGCACTTTAATGAGATCAAAATGAGCACACAATGTTCTTAGGCTTTTAATGTGCATATTGTATTGAAACTGACTTTTTCTCTGCAGTGTCGGGTTCATAGCTGCCATAATTTCTGTAAAACACTAGATGTCACTGTTCCAATGTCTGGCTTCGAAACTCATTTCAGCGCAATCTAATCAGGAAGAAACCTCAAAAGCTTCAGGAGGCTTTGTCCCTCCCATCACAGGATAGCTTACAAGAAGGTGAGTCAGGCAAAGAAAAACACCAGAGAGCAGACCAAGACAAGCAATCATATCCAGCCAATACAGGCAGAAACATGACGCACACAGTAACATAGCAACTATCTGGCAAGGAATAAAGAAAGTAAACTTGTATATATGGTGAGTGGCTGATGAGGAGTGAGCAGAGAAGGCAGGCCTCAAGGCCTCAATCTCTATGTCCCCCCTAAATCTTAAGCCCTGAACCCTCACAGACTTAACTGACATCAACAGGTAAGTAATTGAGTGCAAGAGGCTGCAAGGGCTCAAATGCTATAAATAGGAATGGCACAGCACATTGCTACATTCTCACGTTACGCTGATGACGCTGAAACATGTTGCACACTTTTTTTTAAACGTTTCTTTGCGTCCGATAAGCCACGTCTTGCAGGCTCTTGTCCTACAGAGTGGACAAGAGGTAACTGACTGTAATTATCTATATTTGTAAAATAAATAGCTTAATAAAAGAGGTGTGTAATGAAATTCCTCTGACTTCATGTGTTCTTTGTACCATCTTAAATCTATGTATACTTGTTTTTCTGACAATGTTAACGTCAGGGTCTAGAGACAGGGACAGATAGAGAGAATAATGCAGATTTAGACTTGAGAAAAACATGTTGCTACATGATTAGATTCAGTTTTACAGTTATGTATGACATCCAATATGTCACAAATTTAGGCTCTAATAAACCAGTATTACCACACAAGTCTCTTCAAAGTCAGCTCAGTGTAGGTGGAATTCACCTCATCATGAGCACACTTGGAGATAAATGCGGAGGCTGCATAGGTAATGATCTGTCATGTTTTTGTCCAGGTGGGAGCTCTCAGCTTTGGTGTCCTCATCAAAGACTTATCTTCCAGGCATTTGGGGATTTTCCATCTTGAATGCGCACAGATTCATATATTCCCATGCTTAGCATCAGCACATTATCCACAATTTGTCACACTGCTTAAGGACCCAGTGTGATTTATAATTCTGTGTTCTGCGACTTTTATGCAACAGAGTTTTTCTCATCTCTTATTTTACAGTATCGCTGTATCTGTCTCTATCATTTGCATCTTGCATGATACACACAGTACTTCTAGTGCACTACTTTCGCTGCCTTCCCAGCACTAGACTGTAAATTAAAGCCATGTATAATTACAGCACAGATGTAAGGTGTATGCACTAGAAAAGAATGACAAAAATTTATAAAATTGTATGAGCTGTAATCTGGAGTGGTTGTTATCTGAGGGGAAAGAACATTGTGGTTGAGCATTTGCAGATACAAATACATTTAGAGCTAAGCTGATGTGTCACTGATTTGAACTGTTTTTATAACTTTTAAAATGACATACTGAATTATATTTAAAGTGACATTCCCTTATGTTACAAATATTATTATATATAATTGGTCATATCCAACAAACGAACCAAACAAATGAGTCCCTAATAGCATTCAACCTTTTTGATCTCCAATTATATGGCTTACTTGGCTAAAATGAAATTCACTTCATGCATAACAACTTCAAAGAGAAATATTTATTTGTCTTGATATCCTGTGTAATTATCTAATTATACAATACGCCAAATTACAAGTAATACTAATGATGTGTTTGGTCAGTTAAAGATTGACCCATTCACTCATCCAGCGTGGGCAAATTACTGCTTTGTGGTTTCAAATTACCAACCGAAACAAGCGTTCTTCTTCCAGTGTGTCAAATCTGTGGAGCAAAGCAGGGTGTGCAATCCAGTGAGAGCTGAATATCGGAAAATGTAAAAAAGAAAGAGAACTGTGAACTTTCATGTTATAGTCTTAAATAATTCTCTTTGACAGAGAGAGAACATAACAAACTTGCTTAGGTCTTAGCCTTGTGTTTTCTTTTGTTCTTCAAAGTCAAATGTAATCTGAAAGAAAGTAAGCTAGTTATATTGTACTACAGTTAGAAGAATCGTTTGGTTTTATGGCACTCCATTTCTTACTGTGCAGAATTGCTAGTGTTATTGTCTTCAAACAAATACGTGATGATAAATGATGTTCTGATAAACATAAAATAACCAAAGCACTTGATGCATATACTCACTCTACTTTTTCTAGTGTCTGTTTGTGTGTGGATCCCCCACTGATGTTTAGAGCACAAGTAAAGTCATTCTAAAAAGGACAGATGCAAACCATCCACAGGAGAAGGTAGAAGCTTATAGAGGCAACTTCTCTCTCTCTCTTTTTTTTTTTTTTACAAAATTATTCAGCAAGTAAAAGTACATAGCATAGCATATAAGAGCAAAATAATTAAAAAGTGAGCTCATCTGAATTTGACAAAAGAAGGCTGGAAATAAAACAAATTCTGTTTGCGAATAAGAATTTCCTCACTAAAATAAGAAAATTGACAACATGTTGTAGAGATTTCTTAGTTTTATTGTCATTTTACAATTTTGAAATTAAGTTATTTGACCTTATTAGGAATAGCTAATAAATACCAGGTGTATCAGCTGATTGTTCAGTTGCATCAATTAGGGTGATGGTGTGACAGGCCTACAGTGTTTGTAAGAACATCAATACATATCAATACTCAGCGCTCTCAAAGTCACGTGGACAACTTCAGCTCTTCAGAAGCTTTAAGGTCAGCTGTCCAGAGAGAAGGTAAGTATACCTGCTGATGAGAAGAGTGCTCCAGTATTTACTTTGATCAATTATTTCTTTGTTTTCGTATATTGTCCATAAATGTTTAATTTAAGTATTTTTTTATGGATTGTCCACTTTGTTCTGGATGTCAAGTCTGATTCAACAGGAAGCTTCATAATATCAGTCAAGCTGAATGTTGAATGTTGAAGCACAGTACTATTTTGTCCACATTAGTTTAATTTAATCTACATTCAGTTTTGCTTATAAAGTCAGTTTTACAGCAAGGATATTTGAAGTGATTTATAACAGAACCTTTGAATACTGTAGGCCCATATTTTTGAGCTTGACTTCTTTTTTGGTTTCACTGGAAGTTTTTTTCAAAAATCACTTTCCTCATAATCTTTTTTATATGTCTTTCTTGGGAATCCATCCCAGTCCTTCAAAATTTTAATCAGGACAAGCTCATGATTGAGACACAGATATGAATGATGATGATATGACAGAAGATAAAAAACTGATTACATGATTGTATTGCTCTGTAAAGTGTCTGATATGAGCCAGCTATTTTACAGACTGCTGTTCATTCTTGGTAGTGATGAATAAATACCATTTCTTGAGTTAGTCCCTGGATTGCCAGTGTATTTCTTCTGATCGTGTGTGGCACTATTCCACTGGCTACTAGGTGCGTCTAGTAGCTGTTGGAATAGTGCATCACAATATGTTTTACTGCAACAAATTGTGTGTATTTGCACTTAAAATAATCCAATTTTAAAGTAAATTATTATCAGAACAGAAAAATACTTTGCACATCTATTTCATGAGACAGGTGCGTAGGAGTGGGACTGATGAAGGTCTAGCACTGAAACGTCGCAAATGAATGTATTATTGCCAATTAGGGCAGTGTGCAGGAGTTTATTTGCAAATAAAATAGGATCTAAAACCATTATCAAAGCTCAATATTCATAAAAATGTTTAATATGAGCACAGAAAATGAAACATCATGAAAATACACTGAACAAAATTATAAATGCACTTTTGTTTTTGCCCCCATTCATCATGAGCTGAACTCAAAGATCTAAGACTTTCTCTATGTACACAAAAGGCCTATTTCTCTCAAATATTGTTCACAAATCTGTCAAAATCTGTGTTAGTGAGAACTTCTCCTTTGCAGAGATAATGCATCCACCTCACAGGTGTGGCATATCAGGATGCTGATCAGACAGCATGGGTATTGCACAGGTCAGTATCTGGTGGTACCACCATTTGCTTCACGCAGTGCAACACATCTCTTCTATCTTTGTGAACAATATTTGAAAGAAATAGGCCTTTTGTGTACGTAGAGAAAGTCTTAGATCTTTGAGTTCAGCTAAAAGTGTTCCATTAATGATTTTTTTTCAGTGTATAAACACTCACTGGGTAACTTTGTGCGCTGGCAGCTCCAATAGTTAGAAGTAACATCTGAAAAGCTGAAATTCAGTTTACTGTGAAATCCATGAAGCACATGTTTACCAAGCCAGCTAGTCTGTGATGGCTTTTTACCAGAGAATACCAGAGGGACCGAGAGGTGGAAAAGATTTAATTGGCAAGTCAAACGTCTGGTCGTCATGGTTGCTCAATTTCTGCTTTTTTAGAAATGAGCATGAATTCAACTTTTTCATTTTTGAGCGGTTGCTTCTTGTCCATATCTAACACCATAATTTAATTTGGGCAAACATGGTGAGTCTCGAGAGTTTCAGTTAGACGTCATGGGGAAACTTTATGAGTTAAGCTGAGAAGACAAGTTTAATTTTATATTTTAAAAAAGTGCAACTTTGGACAAATCGCAGCTGACTTGACTATATAATAAGATCACACTTGCTTTCTCTCAGCACACTGTAAGTTTTGTTGGCATGAGTTATGGTCTTATCACAAATGAAAAGTCACATGTGTCAACACGAAACAAACAGTTAAAGTGGTAAAATATGAATTCAGCTCCCTTATCATCTCAGGCTGAAAGAGTCTGTGGGGTTTTCTTAGTTCAGTGTCACAGGACTTAACATTTGCCATGAAATCATTCTCACACTGAACACTGGCAATCAAAGCACAATCACATGCAGCGACACACGATGAAACCTATCCGTGAATGTGACCCTCCAGTGTGAAAGACAGTCGGATGGTTTAATTCAGCAATCACTACCCAGCTCAAATACCTGATTGGGTTCATTTTGTCTGCGCTCCTGTAAAAATCAACCATTTGGTAAGAAGGGATTACACGCACTTCAGCTCTCATTGAAGACAAGAAAGCTCCATTATTTCTCTGGTTTACCACAAGCCGGTGTGAATGATTAAAACAACCTTTGATTGCTTGTAAACACTTTCTAATCAGTTCATAGACAGGCAGCCCTGTTGACTCTTCAGTTATGATGGCCACAGGCAATACCCAATCAAAGCTGGCTTTTATTGGCTGTTGCTAGGCTACCAAACTTTCCATATGTGAATCACCCTGGACATGATGAGATTTGTGCAGGCTTGACACTTGAATGCATTGCATCATTCTACACACCATGCACTTCAAAAATACTTGGGATGCATAAGAGTGGGAAATCTAATGAGAAAAGTTTAACAGGCTGGCGGAGGGACAGCAGACAGCAGCTTGGAAGGATATTGGATGCCTGCAGGAGGGCTGATATTGAATGCTCTCACATACACTGCTGATGAGAAACGACATGTTTTCTCTGGTCAACAGCAGCGTGTATTGTGGAGGTAATCTTGTTTTTCATGTCTCTGCTGGGACGTTTTACTGTCAAAGCCCTGTAGCTGACAGAAAAATCTTTTTAACAAATGTTTGAAAGCAGGCTTTCCATCATTAGCCTAAATCAGTATCTTTAAAATATTCCTACAGTTTGGGCAAACAGTTCCTTCCATTTTCATTTCCTCAATGCTGATGGGAAAATATAACCATTCACATCATGCTGGAATCACCAACAACATCCTTTCAAATGTGTGTACTGAGTCACTTCTTATAAACCCCCACCCCCACCCTCCACACACATGGATAGTTGAACACCCCTCCCCACCACCATCACCAAGGATCAGGTGAGCAGAGAGCTGAGGAGGCTCCGTCCAAGGAAAGCAGCAGGCCCGGACAGAGTGTGTCCAAGGATGCTTAAAGCCTGTTCTGCTGAACTGGGGGAGCCAATCCAGCATGTCTTCAACCTGAGCTTGCAGCTTGGGAGGGTCCCAGTGCTCTGGAAGACTTCATGTCTCATCCCGGTTCCCAAGAAAAAACACCCCAGGGAGCTGGGTGACTTCAGACCAGTATCATCAAGGATGGACAGGAGGAGGAGTACAGGAGCCTGGTAGAGGACTCCGTGAGGTGGTGCAGGACCAACCATCTGCAGCTGAACACCTCCAAGACCAAGGAGATGGTGATGGACTTCAGAAGGAAGAAACCACATCTCCAACCTTTGTCCATCGAGGGGGTCGATGTGGAGGTGGTCAGGACTTACAAATATCTGGGGCTGCAGCTAGATGACAAGCTGGACTGGACAGAAAATATGGACACTCTCCACAGGAAAGGGCAGAGCCGTCTGTACTTCCTGAGAAGACTGGGGTCCTTCAACATCTGCAAAAAACTGCTGCAGATGTTTTCCAGTCTGTGGTGGCCAGCGTCCGATTATGCTGTAGTTTGCTGGGAAGGAAGCAGCAAGAAGAGAGACGCTGGTCAACTGGACAGACTGGTGAGGAGAGCTGGTTCAGTGGTGGGCTCAGAGCTGGACTCTCTAGTGACAGTGGCAGAAAGAAGGACCCTGGACAAACTGCTGTCCATACTGGACAACGCCCACCACCCTCTGCACAACACCTTCTTCGGGCAAAGGAGTGTGTTCAGTAGCAGACAGCTGTCCCAGCCCAGCTCCACCAACAGACTTAAAAACTCTTTCGTCCCCCTGGCCATCAGACTGTACAACAGCTCCTAGTCATGGCAGGGAGGACAATAGACAAAAGAACAATTTCTACCTCCATCTGCACTCCATTTGCACTGTTTACTGTTTTTGCACTGTTTTACTGTGTTATAAGTTCTTTTAATTTTAATTCTAATTCTATTTTAATATATGTATGTATGTTTAATGTATGTGTGTTTCGTATGCTACTGGATACTTGAATTTGCCTCGAGATAAACAAAGTATCTATCTATCTTGCTAGCTAGCTAGCTATCTAAAACAACCGTGCTAGATGTGGTTTACTGTTCATACTTCAAGTTTGGACAAAGAAGGGAAGGGGAAGTTTCATTTACATTACTTAAAGAGAACATGAAATGAAGATAAACCACAAGTGTGGAAGCCAGGGGAGAGAGAGAAAGACTGGCTGCCTAAACTAGTTTAAACAGAATATACAGTTTCAACAAACTGAGCCAGCTACTCCTTAGTTCCCTTTCAGACAAAAGTTGAAATATTTACAGTTACACCCCACAAATCACAGCTCCCACTCAACCCTAGGATAGAGCTCCCTACTCAAACCACACAGCTTCCTCTTGCTCGTCCACCCTTCTCACATTTCTGCAACCATAGGAAGCATATTTGAGACTGGCGAAACGGACAAATCAAGTGGCTGTAAGCATGAAGAGATCAATGGCAAAGCCAAAAACATGTGGAACAGCGCATGAGACAACTCCCTGTCCAACTCCTTGGGCCCCTGGGCCAAAACCTGGATGCGACACAAAACCAAAAGTGTTGGTATCCCCAAATAACATTTTGGGAAGTTTGCTTATTTGCTTTATTGTCAAGAAGATTGACACCACTCTTAAATCCATGCAGTAAATTTAAGGCTGCATCCATGCAAAAACATTTAAAAATGTCAGTTTCATTTTGTAAAGGGCTTATATACCATATTGCTTCAGTGACTTTTTAGCCCTTTCATGCATGAATTATTAAAAAGGTTATCTAGATTTTTTTAAATAATTTTTATTACTCAAAATTATGCTAAAATACAAATCCATTAACTTTTTTTTGTTACAAAATTAGTTATTTAACTGTCCACATATATAAAAACACTTAAATTAAACAAATGAGATACAATGTGTTGATTAGTGAGCTTTAGAGATGCTGGTAGACAGATTTTGTTACCTTCATACAGAGCCAAGCCAGTTGTTTCCCTGTTTACAGTCTGTATGCTAAGCTAGGCTAATTAGCTGTAGCTTTATATTTATCATACAGACATGACAGCGGTATCAATCTTCTCATTTAACTCTCGGCAATAAAGCGAATACACATATTTAATAATGATAAGGATGTACTTCATTTGTCAGCGCCTTTCAAGTCAGCCAAGGACACTTTACAAAAGAGGTCAAAAGAGAACAATACATAAAATACATTGTGTATACATGTTAAAACATTGATAATATACATACTGTATAGTGAAATACCAGGAAAGGCAAATCTAAATATGTGAGTTTCGATTTAAAAGAACCAACAGAACCCCAAATCCTGGGGTAGAGCATACACCAGGGGTTAGGGCCAGCCACACAGAAGGCCCCATCACCGATAGTGCAGAGCTTGGAGGGGGGAGTGGAAAGGAGACGGGCATCTGAGGAATGTAATGAGCGAGTAGGTGTGTAGGGACAGAGTAGGTGCTAGGTAATGGAGAGATTTGTAAACAAGAAGAATGTCAAACTTTTCCTTTTAACAAAGCCAAAAAGGGAGGCAGCACAAGCAGACGGAAGTCTCCCGCACCCTAGGCTAATTAATAAACCTGAGCTCAAGCCTAGTCTTTAAGCATCTATTAATGTGGGGTGTTTATTTACTGTAGACCAGTGGGTGAGGAAAGTACCAGTTAACCCCAGAAGCCATGGATATGATCCTGAGCATATAGCTGTACCTACATTCACTGCCACTTATACAGTTAAAGCTGCAACAAACTCACTGTAAGAGCTTGGTGGGAAAACCTAGTTTGGGAAAACTGCAGTAACCAACGAGCCACCTTAAAACAAAATGCATACCTCAACCATAAACTCTTCAACAAAAAGGGACAGGGGATTAATAAACTGCTGTTTCCCCAAAACAAAAACAAAATGAAATGTGGTACTCCCTAAATGTGTAGTTAACCATGTCAGCAAAGTCTCCAATTTATTATTTATTTAAGACTCATCAAACTCCAAATGCCTACAAACAAACTCTCAATCCCCAAAACAAAAAATATAGGAAACTCGTAGCTAGGTTCACGTTTTAAGAAAACATAAAAGGTTGTGTATCTGAAAATTTGACACTGTATTTGCTCTATACCACATATATCTGGGCTTGTATTGTGCTGCTGAGATTGTGCAGTAGGCGTCTAATTGAAGCTACCTGCTGTGAACCAGGTGATGGTACATCTTCCAGCTGGGAGAGACGTGTTAACTGGGATTACTGCTTATTCTGGAGTATTAATGGCTCATTAAGCATTAATAGATCTCTTAGATCAGTATTTACACTGACTGTACAACTTTCTCGCTTCTAGCTGGAGAGTATGTGAGAGCTGTATTAGGTACTGATGTATAGTCACACAGAAGAAACAGGCGTCTGCTACAGAGCAAATAGTGATTAACAGGTAGTCCAATCCAGTGCAAACAAGCCAAAGGAGATAAATTCATGTTGAGTTGTCAAAATGTGTCAAAAATCATCATGGGCCTGGGGGGAAGGGTGGGCGCAAAAAAAAGCATTAGCAATGGTGTAATTGGCTGTAAATGGTCCAAAACACTTAATGATGTGGGAGTGGAATGCATGCTGGCACATATGATAATCCCCTTGTAATGAGAATTCACTAGATATCACTGGCTTTGTTCATGCCCCAGCATCTCTGAAAGAGCTTAGCCACCAGAACAGTAACAATAAGCCATGGAGTAGGAGATGGCATGAAATACAACTGAGAGAAAAGTGAAATAGTAGATGCTTTAAAATGTCTCATTATTTATCTGCTTTTGGATGATTACATCAAGAATTTTGTTGGTTAACACTGTCACCTCTCAGCAAGGGTGTCCTGTAAGTGGTGAGAGAGACTTTGAGCTATTTTAGTTGTTAAAGGATCAGATGCAGGCAAAATTAAGCCTCGCAAATCCCAAGCCTAAGGTGCCACAGGAACAAAATGAAGAATGAGGAGAGTGGATAAACATGTCACAAAAACCCCGATGTTCATCTCACATCTAATTCATGGAGGCTTAGAGAGAAAAGTTGTCATCACTCTACAGTGGAAAAAGTTTTGAAATCCTTTACTTAAGTAAAAGTACCAGTAAACATATGTAAAAATATTTCATTACATTTAAGGTCGTATTCTTTTGGCTTTTTCCCATAGGGGTCGCCCCAGCAGATCAAACCAGGGCCTGCCCAACCCGGCATGTAGATCTGATGATCCACATATTTGATTTGGCATAGGCTTTGTACACCAGATGCCCTTGCTGATTTATCCAGGCTTGGGGGCGGCAATTAGGAATGCTCTGAATTGTGCATCCCCACTGCTGGGGTTCAGAAGTATTATGATCAAAATGTACTTAAAAGTATCAAAAGTTAAAGTTAAAAAGCAGTACTTTATTGTTATAGCTGCTTGACTTTATTCACTGGTAGTTTAGAACAATGGTTCCCAACCTAGGGTTCAGGCCCCCTCCCAAGGGTCACAATAAATCAAAGGAGTTGTGAGATTTTTAAAGGTGTAAGAATAATAAAAACAAAGTTTAACTTTTCTAATATTAATGGATATTTTGACCTCTTTTTTACATTAAACCAGCTGAAAAATGTAGAGGGGCAATTACCTTTTAGTGGAACTACTAATAGCTCATAGATATGTAAAATGTGATAAGGAATCCCTAGAAAAGGGTCGGGGAGCACTTTTTTAATCTTCAACTGGACCATATATTTTTTGTGGCTTTCCATCACTGTCACTGTACATTTATTTTTAGTATGAGCAAGTGCAGACTTGTATGGATGCTAATGAAGTATAAAACATCTGAGACAGAGTATGCTGAATATATTCTGTCAAAATGTTTCATTTGGAATTCAGTGAATAACTTCCTCCTGTAAGGACAACTCATGCAACTTTCATCAAACCTATCTACATAATAGTCTTGTATTAATTTGAAATGGAATTCGCAGGAAATCCATTTAATAACTGCAGAAGAATAACGACAGCTGTTAAAGAGGATAACGACTTCTGATAAATGCAGCAGATGGACAGAAATTACTCTTCAGGGTCTTTAAAAAAGGGCTACAGTTAAAACTTAAAAGAAATATGTGAGCTGCCAACTCCAGGAGGTTAAAATGATATAGTTTGTGTTTAATAAATAAAAGAAAACCATCTAATGTCTTTCAAGTGAAATAAGTTGAGAAATACAAACAGAATATATCCATCAAAGTCTGGAGTTTCTGGGTTGTTTTTTGACCAAAAAATGTATACACTAATAGCCCCACAGCTCAACATCCATAACCAAAACAGCCAACACAAATGCATGTGTCACTGAAATGCTGTCAAATTACTCTGGAGAATGAAACCATTTTAGTAATTTCCCCATTATTGTGAATTGCACAAACAAATAAACAAAAATAAATCCTAAGGATCAGAATGTTGCTGTACCCATCTTCTTATCCTTTATTACAGAACTAAACACACACATGACAACAGAATCATACTCACTCTACGGGGAAGTTCGCACTGACTCTTTATTATAATAAATTCATCTGACAGCCGTGGTTACTTGGCAGATTAAGATTTTACATACAAAACGCAATCATTTTATTAAACATGATGCACTGTTATCGATTAAACGTCTCAACAGCATATAATCCATATAACACTCTGAAAAGGGACATTCTCCTTATTAGTACTTACTTTTATGCTTTCAATACATTATGTAATTTAGTAAAGTAAAGAAAAGTAAAATTTAAATGCAGGAGTTTTATTTGTACTAATTATTGCCTATTGATCCCAGCTGAACAGGCCTGTAGCCAGGATTTTAGAAATACTGAGATCATGAGTCCAAACTCACCCAGCAGAACCCCACAAACCCCTAATTTGTGTGTAAAAGTATTATGCAAACTCCTCTTTATGTCATTAAAGCCCCACATTCCCAACAAATATTACAGAGGACATGCCTGGTTGAAAAAAACCCTGAAGTAAAATATCCCAATACTTCTTTCTTTACTTGTGTTTTGTTGTATTGAAGAAATGCTTGGTTTGCCAAAGGAAACAACAATTATCCATCATCTGTATCTGCTAGATTACAGTAAACTTGTATTGACAGTAAATTATTATTGACAGTCAGCACTGAAAAACGAAACCATCTTAAATACTTCGCTTCTCTGGGGCCGCAAAAAAACGTCAACAAAAAGCACGTGTCGGCCTTCCGCTTGCCGTACTTGGCTCCGCCATTGTTTGACAGGTCTCGTTGCTAACCAGACGCTTTCCTGGTTACCTACTCAACAAAAAAACGACAGAAAGAAACGTCCCACTTTCGTAAGGATTATTTCGAAGCCTTTCAGCTGCACAGAGAGCATGAAAGAGGACAGACGTTGTAGCCAGGTACTTTTACACTTCCTCTCAGCTTTTATCTTTCACTTCACTGTGCTAACTTCCGACAACTGTAGTTAGCGTTAGCTTCTCTCATAGTATCACTGCAACAGGAAGTTTATAACGAGGCATAACATGGTAAAAGTTAACGGCACATTACATATTTTACCACAAACAGTGCGCTTTATTAAGTGTTATCTGGAGTGTTTTGTAACCAAGATTATTGTCTGGTCAGCTGACTTGGGTCCAAATACGGAGCGAAAGTTATAGCTGATCTAACAGTAACAACTTGTTAATCTGAGTTCCGACTTTACATTAGTTTAACTGAGCTGTGTGGCAGCAGAGCATTTTATAGCGTTATATTGATTATTTGCAGTGAACCCCCCCCGTTAAGGTAATTATTCTCCTTCACCTTTATGTTAAAATCAGCCATACTGATGCTGGTCAGTCCTGATCTGGAGGGTTTGTGCATTTAAAATGTGCCTATCGCTAGAAGCGGAGTAAACAGTCCTGTAATCATGGTTGGAATAAGGGGGGCCTAATTAAGACTTAGACCCCTCCAAAAGAGGCAAAACAACCGTGCAGGAGTGTCTTTTTTACCTGTAAATATTACAATATATTTACCATTGAAACTTGAAATTAAAAGAATTAAGAATTAGAGATGATAATGCAGCCTGTATTTTATGATGGTGCCTTTGGTTGTGGTTCAGCATTGTGTGGGTCTGTATTTTAAGCGGTCATGATGGTCTGCTGTTGTATGTGTGCGGACTTTCTCTTTCAGTTTGCTCTAGAATAAAAGTTACATAAAAGAACAAAAGTTGTTGTGTGGTATGGGGCACCCTTGAATTGGTGTAATGAATTTGATTTATCATCATCTACACACTGCAAACATTACCTTAAACATGCAAGGATATAGTAAGCATTGTAAGTCCACTGAAGCACGCGCCTGCACTGTACTGGGTTTCCTTTACAACCTAGAAAAAAAGTTGACCCCCCTTATTGTCTTTGTATAATTCACACTCAATTGTCAAAACTATTTTCTGAGCAGCGTCCAGGAAGTTAATTTAAACACAGAGAACAGCTGATTGCACCAATTATGTTAGATATTGTGGCTGTTTTAAACTTTCAAAGAGCCCAATGTCATGTTTTGAAATTTCTTGTTTTGTTCATTCAGCATTCCATAACCCAAAGATATTAAATTAACAATGACACAAAACTATTATCAACTAATTCATAAGTCAGCTAATGTTCCAGCACTGGGATCAAGTAGTAAATCGCTGGCACTTTGCAGTCAAATTATTGTGCCAAGCTGTGAGAAACACAGGTTTGCTCTGTGCAGTAAGACAGTTTTAAGAGCGCTTTGTGAGTGATATGGAAATAATTAAGATCACCATTGTGGTACTTACTTAAATATTTAGAAGACCAGCATGAAGGGCACGAAAGTGAAGAGCTCCTTCCCTCTGAATATATGGAGGATCATTATAGGACGACACCTGCAAATATGTTAATTCCAGAAAGGCTCATGATGAGGTGCATTTCTTTGGAGATATCTGAAGGATTACTGAGGCAATTATAGTAACCTAATACCAATGATATATGAGGTGTTATACAGGTCTGAAGATTTAAGTCCAATAATGAGCTAAAGCATGTCTTCACATCCTAAATCTTGACTCCACATTTTGCTTAGAAAGGCGCTGCTGATAGCAAAGGTTAATCCTCCTATTGATTAAAAATGGAGGATGCCATTTCTTCTGGCCCACTCTGAGTCCCTGTTGTCAGAAATACAATCAGAATCTGGGCAGGAAGAATGATGTATGAGGTGCTTTAAGCGTTTGGCTCATTCAGGTAGAAACAACTGCGTAGTTATTTCTATCTCTTGCAGAGCTGTGGGCCAATACACATGATGTTTTTTTGTAATTTTATGTCCTGTAATGCTGTGTAGACTTACTAACAGCAAGGAGGTGATTAATTATATGATTGCCGAAACATTTGCTGTAGGGCTGCAATTAACAATTATTTTTCATTATTGATTAATCAGCCAATTATTTTCATGATAAATCTTTAGTCTATGAAATATTAAAGAATAGTGAAATAAATTGCATTTATAATTTTCCAGAGGCCACTGTGATGTCTTCAGTTTGCTTGTTTTGAACAACAAAAAAGTCCATAACCTTAAGATATTGAATTTGTTGTCAATTGTTGTCTTATATTGTCACATTTGAGAGAAAAGAACCAGAAATGCTTGGAAAATTACTGAAATAATTAATAAATTATCAAAATTGTTGCTGGTTAATTTTCTGCCAGTTGACTAATTGATAAATTGACTAATCATGACATTTCTAATTTACTGCTTCCATCTTCTCAAATGAGATGATTTACTAATTTTCTCTGTTTTATAATATTGTAGGTAAACTGAATATATATGCGCTAGTGGTGGGCCGTTGTCGGCGTTAACGTGCTGCGTTAACGTGAGAATCTTATCGGGCGATAAAAAAAATATCGCCGTTAATCTATTCTCAAAGTTGGGTTGGGAGCTGGGTCTATAGTGGAGAGCTGGGATGATTTAAACGCGGGACGAATGAAACAGCGATTTTCTCGGAGCCCATACAAGTCTGATATGCCAAACTACCTCAGCACATACAGTCCACAGTACTTAACAGAACAGGGAAAAATCAGGTGGATACGTCATACTTTGACAGAGTTATATGAAAGAAGCTGTTTTCAATCACAGAAAGTAAATTCACTCAAGCAATCTTTTTTTTTGAATGACGAGTTGTGTTTATTGTTCCATGTGCCATGGTTGTGATCACATAAAAGATTAGTTAGTACTTTAACACACCCTGAAGTTTTAAATGTCAAAGTTTTACAGTTTAGAAGCTAGTGAAGTTTAAACGTCAAGAGTCACTGTCGCAGCCATTCTACCTTATTTAGATACGGCGGGAGGGGGGCAGAGTCCATAGGTTGCAGGCTGGACCACCAGGATGCTCACAGCCAAATAACAGGATCTTCACAGTAGACCAGGAAAACAGGCTGCAGATGTAGGCCTACTACGCAAGCTATGATGACTTTCACCTTGATATTTTAGCGCAGATGTATACCTAGCTGAATTGCACTGTAGGGGGCGAGAACGAGTCTTTGAACCTGTGTGTATGCCTACTGTGAAATTACCACATCAAACGTGACGTGCTAACATGGATGCAGCTATGAAGCCGTCGGGTTTGCTTCAAGGGAAATTTTTTTTTAAGAAGCTTCCCAATGGTTTGTGATGCATTTTGGGTAGCACACATATTCTGAATGCCTTCGGCAGAATTCAGATGAGCCATTTTAATCTAGATTAATCTAGATTAATTCCAAGATTACAGTGAGATTAATCTATATTAAAAAAAATTATCTATGCCCACCACTAATATGCGCTATGAAAGAGAGGCTATTTAAAGACGAAAATGTGATGGGCATTTTCACAGTTTTTTGTCTAACCTTATAGACAATTTTTAAAAAAATGTAATCGACAAAATAAACGATAGTGAATAATCATTAATCACTTATTAATCTTTAGTTGCAGCCCTACCTCATGTTGTGTGTAACTCTTCAATGTATGAGTTTCTGATAAGAAGGTTATCTTAGCCTTTTATAACCTAATAAATATTAGGCACAAATTAAATTGATCTCAGCCACAGCTACCAGAATGATATTTAATTCTGTGACATTTTGGAGTTCAGTATTTCATGGAGTAATAACAAAATACACTGTTCTTATTCCTTATTCCTGTTTATCATGTGAAGGATTAGGTTCAGAAGTTTACCTGCCTCCCTCTACTTGGGCCTGATTTATTTAAACAGTGTTGAGGACTGCACGACCAAGATGTAATAGGGGTGTCAATATTCGTCATGTCAGCAGGTTGTGCTTCATTCATCTGTCTGATTGATCCAGCATCCATGTGGTTCAGTGACCTTGCTTTGCACAAATAAGAACTGCACCCAATGCCGGTGTTACCTGATCTACTGCTCTGTTGATGAATTAGCGCTTGACTTATTGAAGGTACAGGACAAAGACAAATGGACACCAAAGTTGTGAGCGATAAGGGGATTATACATGTGTTATACAGAGGAAGCCTATTGTTGTGATGATGTCATTATGTGATATGTTCATGATTGTGGCAGCAGGATGAATCCATTGTGCTTTATTGCATTGTTTGAGTCTGATCAGCTGGGGAAAATAGGTGGCTATAATTTATGGGAGACACTAGAGAGAATTAGAAATATGATTTAAAAAAGCTGCCAGTAGCTAATGTCCAAACTTATTCCACCGAGATGCACTAATCTGTCTAACTAAAATGAATGACAATGAAATCAAGTTCTGTCATGAAACAAACAGGTATATAATAAGAAATAACTCTGTGTACAGCGCTGTGTGAGCACTCCTCTGAACAGCTGATATGCTTTTAATATGACATATCATTCATATAATTTTACTAGTGACAGAGTGCCCCTGCACCACTGATCCATAATATTGTTTTATTTACGACTATATGTTAGAGCCTGACCAATAAATCAGCATGCTGATATTATCAGTCGATATGAGCTAATTGCAGATGAATCGTATCAGTAATAAATGAAACAATGCAACAACTTAAATAGTTGTTGCATTGTTTGTCCACAAGAGGGCACAAAACACAGAAAACAGCTGACATTATCAGCTGTACTTTTGTTCAAAGTACTATTTATAACAATAAAAAAAGTTTATATTTAAACTGCATGTTATCTTGGTGAGGTCTCATAACTACACATAACAAATGTAAGGGATAATCTTTGTTTATGTTATGTGTTTCTGAAAAGAGAAAAAAAAAATCGATTTAAAAATCCAATATTGGTTGGGTTCTACTCTGTATGAGTTTAGGTATCCGAATCGATATTGGGAGAGAAAAAGATTTATCAATCTACTCCTAAAACTCGCACTAAACACAACATTTCTGACCCGTTTTTAATTAAACATAGCCACATCAACTTGAATTCCTAAACAAATACCTACACTACCTTTCAACACTAACTTTATTCTTCTTCTTAATCATCTGTAACCAAATAAACAAAACACAGACAGCCTACCACTCAGCTACAGTGTAACTAATAATGAGTGCTTTTGGCTTCCTTTGTGATTATCCCTTGATATTCACATAATTGCCTATTCTGCCAAGATTTTTACTTGATTTTGTTCTCTTCAAGTAGGCTAATATTAAACCAGCCTATTTTTTAAAATTTAAATGAGGATCTTTTTTCTTTGTTAGAAAGGCCTTTCATCTTCCGTTTAAAAGAGAATTTAAGTATTTGTTACACTATATATATATATATATATATATATAATTTCAATAAAAGAGTGTTTGTCTACATGGTAAGGTGACCCTGACTTAGGCCCATTTATAATCCTGTGTAGGGTCTACGTGTGTAGCTACGACGTAGGCTACGCACATAACCATGCATTTATAGTTGTGTGTAGGTATGTCCGTCATTCTGCAATTACACCCCCAAATGCTAGTCGGCACTAGCGCTACAGCGTCCACTGTGTTGACTTTTGCTGGGCGAGCAGGCTAAATTCCGGTTTAGCCCTCCGCTAACGGGAATGGGGGTAAACTTGTATACGTGCGGCTGGTATAGCTGTTTCAAATGTTATCGACCAAGTGGATCACATTATCATCATAGTGAAACGAGTCATTTCGCTCGGGTTGTGACAGTCAAATATATTGATCCACTGTTTTGGCCGATAGTAAAAGTTACTTCAAATCCCGGGAACTTCCTGTCGGCATTACGGGGCTACCCAGCTGACCAATCACAGTGCTTACGGTCCGCGTCGCCTTGACGTGTAGTTACATTTTTGAGGAGGTGCACGTCAGGCTACAGCATAGGTGACGGCGTAGGGTAGGGGGCTACACAGAGGCTACGCCGTCGATTTGACGCAGAAGTATAAATTGTACCTGCTACCGGGTACCTTTTTCGTATCACCTCTGTCTTATCTGTCTTTACATTCTGAGTAATGTTGAAACGTTTTAGCTTAAATCAAGAGACAGCTGTGTGTGCGTCCCTGGTGTGTGTGTTGCATTGAATATTACATCATGGCAGTTGTGTGTGGCGTCGCTATGACCATCAGCTAGACTGAGGGGTGCTATCTCTACTATACTATCTGCAATAGTACTATCTGCAATGGAAAACGGAAGACGTCCAAACCGAGTCGATTCAAGGCGAGTTAAGCTGGTACTGGTAATGAAAAAACGGCATAAGAAGTGGGGAACGCTGACGTGTTTGCAGCGGAGACGATAGGTGTGTGAGTGGGAAGAGAACCGAAGGAGCCGAATTCAATAAGTGAGTGATATGTAAGATGTAGAATGAAGTATAATTAAAACGGTGAAATAAGAAACAACCCAAGTTACTAAAAGTAGTAAAAACATGCCCGCTAACCCCCCCCCAGCCCGCTTAGCAGAAAATACAGATATATGTTTTATACCACAATTCTGCCCAACAGTACCGGGATATGACTTTTTGGCCATATCGCCCAGCCCTACACTGTTTCAAAAATAAATGTACAACCACGTTAGTCAGCAGCGTAGCTTTAAACACTACCGTAACATTAAACTGCTGTGAGCTGGGAGGAAGCTGGGAGAGTGCAGTGAAAAATGGGAGGGTTAGCAAGTCATGAATGTTTTCATTGGAAGGAGAAGTGATTGTGGCTGTTTTTATTATAATTATTTAAGTCATGTAAATAACATGACAAAAGACTTACTCACCGCTAACATGCTGCAGGCTGGCACCGGTAGACTGCGGTCAGCTGATTGTTTTCTTCTGTGGTTTTTGTGGTGAGGCAGTGTAGTTAACAGCTGCAGCGCGCCCTCTGGTGGGCAAACTATGCAAAACCCATGACATGAGTGAAGTATCTGAATGTTTATGAATCTAAATGATTTCTACTCGACTCTCATTGTAAATGATTAACTGGGCGCATTAATCGCTTCCTGTCTGAAAATGACTTTGGTGCTAGCTAGCATTGAAAACTGCTCATACCGCTTAGTGAACCCATCTTACCTGCCGTTGAAAATTTGTCAGGTGAGTATTGCATCATCTGATCGGCTTTTCTTATTGGCCTTTTTAGAGACCACCAAACAAACTAGTTAAAGCCATTATCGTCCGATTACGATCGGTGACCGATCAATTGGAGCACCCTTACCCTGGCTGATTGGAACAGATTACGCTTGAATAGAAATGCAATAACCTCAAATTTTAAGCCAAAAGCCTTCTCTACATACAAATTTAGGTGAGTTTTTCACTTTAGAATTAGGCTAGTCTGTTTTATAATATGATCTTGCACAGTCAAAAAAGATTAACAATGGTGGCCTATGCTTTGTGCTGTGGACTTGGACTTAACAGTAGCAGAGAAATCAATCGTCTTATATAGGTTTTTTGTGACTTAGAGCTGCTGCTTTTCAGAATCAGAGACAGCTTTTGTATTTCAGTTGGATAACACAAATAAGTGAAATGCTTGGTAAAAACATCTGGTTGGATTAGGTGGACATTGACCCATACAACTGCACGGAATAGGCCTGTGTGTGTGGATATGCATATTCATCAGTCACTATCTCATTTATATTGTGATGGACAATACACATTTATGCTTACTCCCCTGAGGGCCAAGCAGTGGTGTTATTGTTATTAATGATAAATGTGAAATAAGTCTTCCTCTACATACATCTTTGTGAACACAAGGAGAAATCTGTTATTTCCTTTTGCAATCCTAATTCATTAAAATGCATTACCATAACAGCACACCCACTTTCCACCATATGGTCAATATTTTCATTACTTGAAATTGCTAAGTGGTGGGTAGTCCGTCTGCTTTTAGAGCCCACATATAAAGTGTGTGTCATGTCCTTGATTATTTGTGTGCAATGCTGAAAGCTTGTTTGGGAATATTAATAAGGTTTGCAGGTTTAGATGCAAAGAAGTTAGATCTACAGGTGCTGGTCATATAATTAGAATATCATCAAAAAGTTGATTTATTTCAGTAATTCCATTCAAAAAGTGAAACTTGGATATTATATTCATTCATTCCACACAGACTGATATATTTCAAATGTTAATTTTATTTAATTGTGATGATTAAAACTGACAACTAATGAAAAACCCAAATTCAGTATCTTCCGAAAATTAGAATATTACTTAAGACCAATACAAAAAAAGGATTTTTAGAAATGTTGGCCAACTGAAAAGTATGAACATGAAAAGTATGAGCATGTACAGCACTCAATACTGCTCAGGTGTTAAGAGAGCCCAGGTTGCTCTGATAGTGGCCTTCAGCTCTTCTGCATTGTTGGGTCTGGCGTATCACATCTTCCTCTTCACAATACCCCATAGATTTTCTATAGGGTTAAGGTCAGGCGAGTTTGCTTGGCCAATTAAGAACAGGGATACCATGGTCCTTAAACCAGGTACTGGTAGCTTTGGCACTGTGTGCAGGTGCCAAGTCCAGTCCTTTTTGTCTTTAGCCCAGGCGAGACGCTTCTGACGCTGTGTCTTGTTCAAGAGTGGCTTGACACAAGGAATGCGACAGCTGAAACCCATGTCTTGCATTCGTCTGTGTGTGGTGGTTCTTGAAGCACTGACTCCAGCTGCATTCCACTCTTTGCGAATCTCCCCCACATTTTGGAATGGGTTTTGTTTCACAATCCTCTCCAGGGTGCGGTTATCCCTATTGCTTGTACACTTTTTTCTACCACATCTTTTCCTTCCCTTTGCCTCTCCATTAATGTGCTTGGACACAGAGCTCTTTGAACAGCCAGCCTCTTTAGCAATGACCTTTTGTGTCTTGCCCTAATTGTGCAAGGTGTCGGTGGTCGTCTTTTGGACAGCTGTCAAGTCAGCAGTCTTCCCCATGATTGTGTAGCCTACAGAACTAGACTGAGAGACCATTTAAAGGCCTTTGCAGGCGTTTTGAGTTAATTAGCTGATTAGAGTGTGGCACCAGGTGTCAATATTGAACCTTTTTACAATATTCAAATTTTCTGAGATACTGATTTTGGGGTTTTCATTAGTTGTCAGTTATAATCATCAAAATTAAAAGGAATGAACACTTGAAATATATCAGTCTGTGTGGAATGAATGTAGACATTATACAAGTTTCACTTTTTGAATGGAAATACTGAAATAAATCAACTTTTTGATGATATTCTAATTATATGACCAGCACCTGTATAGTGGGTTATAATTAAAACGTGCAATTCTGGCTGTCAGAATCCTATTCTAACCTTCCTGCTACAGCAGTTCAGACTAACTGGTCCCCATTCACAGATACCTTACAAAAGACCAGAGGAAAACATTAATGGAGCCGTGATACAAGTTATATTTACAAAGCAAAGCCATTAAGTGGTCAAACATATGTGATCTAAATTGGATGGTTTATTGCTGAAATTATTGATTGTTTAGTCAGTTAGTCCAATGGTTCTCAAACGCTTTCCATCATGACGTCCTTCGGAAGCCAGAAAATGTTCATGCCCCCCACCCCAGCAAAATTCGCATTTCATTAACAATACAAGCGATTGAAATAAACAAGATTCAGATTAGCAATAAAGTCTTGCTAGCATCAGAGCACCTTTGTTTAAGTCACCACATGAGTCATATTCACTTTAGGTCTGCTCAACATCCACGACCCCCCGAAGTGGTGGTATAAAAATAAATTAACTTGGCGGACTATTGGGTGACTATTTTGAGAATCGATTAATCCTTTCTCTATTTCCAACTGTTTTATGGTGATAGTAAACTGAATATTTGTGGGTTTGTCAGTGGTGGTTTGAAGCCATCACCTTGGGCTTAAGGAGGTTTTTCAGTATTTATGACATTTTATAGACCAAACAATTAATCTATTACACAATTAAAATAATTGGAAGGATAACTGATAATAAAAATACTAGTAGTAACAGCCCTAATTGTTTTTTACTATTTTAATGTCTGTCAGCTGTAAGCACATGATGCAATTGTATTACTCAGGAAAATATAAATTATTATTATTATATATTAATCGGGGCTTACTCCGTTTGAAACAGCCTATATGGGCAAAAAGACTAGAGCTACTTCAAAAAATGGTGCAGGCATTTTTGCAGTTTTAAGGAACTAAAGTTGTTCACATGATGTTGAGAGCAGTTGGTGCTGACATGCATTGGTGTTTTATCTTAATTTGAAGAATTTGGGCCTGTGACATCATCAGTCTAATTAATGCTGAGTAATTGGCTGCACCCACAGCACTCAAGATCATGTAAACAACTTAAGTTCCTTAGAAGCTTTTAGACCACCGGTCAAGGAGGACTAATCGCTACTGATTGCAAATGCTTCATTAAGATGTCCCATTTGCTTTGGTCAACAGCAAGCACTTACTGTAAAAGCTGTGTAGGCCTGTGAAATCATCATCATAATTAATGCAAGTGAGTAATCAACTGGCACATCTGGTATTTATTAGCTGTTGTTTCCTGCTCTAATTGTTGTTTCTAAGTAAACCAAAAGCTTAAAACGGCAGTAATTCTACTGATGCATGTTTTAAATATCAGTGGATCTCATTTTGAAATGATAATATTGAAATACTGGCTGAAGATGATAACTCCCAATAATCACATGTTAATGTCACTGAAAAAACACGTCAGTCTATTACAGCCCATCACTCTCCTTTATACTAATGTGTTGTTCCTTGCTTCAGTTTTATTTATTTGCTTGTTTGTCATGAATTTAAGACAGTACTGTTTGCAGTGTCTTGTGTAATAGTGTCCCAGCACTATTAAGATTTCGTCTGTTAAACCCGCCTTTGGACATCTTACTAAACTTAGCTTGGTGGATGGCACCATGTTGAGAACATACCCCATGTTCTGAACCAAATTGTTTTTGTCGCACGCCGGGTGAGGAAAGGTGACGTTTGTCATTATGAGATGTTTTGTCGACCCTCAAGGGAAATTGGGAGATGGATAAGAAGAGGCAGGCAGTGAAAGGGTGCCATCTGAGTGACTCGGTAAGCTTAGTGTATATTTTGTGTCTCATACAGTACCTGTCTGCCACAAAAAATGTAAAGTGAGTGAAATGAATTGTAAAAATATTTTAATAGTAAAAGAATATTGCATGGGATGTATTTTTTTCATACAAAACTATTAGCAATTGGTTTCCATACACAAACTGATATGTGATGTTGACACTAGTTCCACTGTAAAGCTTAGTTTTGTTCCTTCACTGTATGGTACTTGTTTATGTAAACTGAAATCATTTTTCCCCCCTTGTTTGCAATAGCCACAAAACTAACAAATTCCTTCAGTCAATTTAATTATATTTAATTGAGTCTTTTTCTGTTAAGCGTCATGTAATGTGGAATTCAACATATTATTTATAGTTTTTTACATAACAGAGCAGTAAAGTGCACACTTAGCCTCAAGGAGGCCTTGATTTAAATTAGTAAAGCACTTTAGTCATGTTTGATTGATGGAAATTGCATTAAGAAAATGTAGTAGCTGCAGCTTTCTTCTAATCACTTCTAACACAGGTGTCAAAGGTCCAAACATTTTGTATTACATCCATGGAAAGAGGAGTGTAGATTTGTAACCATAGTGGCAGGAATGTTTGGAAAGCTCTGATGAAGGTTTCAGCTTATTTACAACTTTGCATGTGCTGCAGGGGTTGAAGCGAGGACAAAGGTAGTGCGCAGATGAAGACATTCAGTTGGCAATGCAACTGTACTTGTAATTATAGTCACCCCCTTCGTAGAGGTCTTATGTTACCTTCTGTTCCACTTCACTCAAATGGCTGTTAAAAATAAATCTATTTCATGAGTTAAAACATCACCTACCTTTCTGATACAAAAATAAAACTAGCTTAAATGACAGTATGGGAGCATATGCTGTGCACTTCCAAGGAGGCTTAAAAAATAGAGCAGTGGACTCACTTATACTCCAAGTGCCACATGGGATATGCTGTAGGCCTATCTATGTAACAAAGAAGATGAATGAAAATTTCACAGTGACCTAGCAGTATACAACAAACAGTCTAGGTTTTACACCCATAAACATGAATGCATTGCATTGGTTTTACTTTCAGGGCATAGCCCAGTGCTTGATAACCACTTCCATTTAGTCCTAAACACTGACCTGCTATACACAGCCTATTTTTTCCTCTGGCAAACTGAATTGCTGTTGAAATTGGTCCAACCATTTCACTACAATATCCTTTATCACTCCCTGTGGTCAGTCATTTAGGCTATGCAGCTTTCAGCTTTAGGGTAAATCTCCTCATCAGATCTCAATGGACGTTGATCTTATGTGAAGTCTCCGAAAGGTGTGAAGTAAATTAATTTCATACCCCAGTAAGTCTGAAAGCGGCAATGACATTGACAAGTAGAGGGGTGGATGTACTTGATTTTAATCCAGTGCAGGAAAGAGTGCAGTGTTGATTGCACCCAAACATGTTCAGATTTCAAACATGCATGACTTTTCAAATCCATGAGCCAAATAACACTTTGTTTTGCCATGATTATCTGATCATCTGAGGATGACCTCAGCGCTTAAAGCCTTTTGGGCAGGGCAATTACTTTCATGAATGGCATATTTTTCATCATAAAGAAGAAAGCCACGCTTTTAATCAGGCAGCGCTGATGATGGGTTATAATTTTGGTGATATAACTAAATATTCTGTTGTAGTGATGAGCTGTGAGAAAAAGTGGTCTCAACATCATTGCATACTTTACCCTTGGCTATCGTGTCCTGTATGAATGACATCTACATATTTCAAGCCAATGGGAACTGGAAGTAGATTTTGTGTTGCATTTCCAAGCCCTTGCATCCCAGGTTTCTCAGGATGTGATTAGTTGCCTTATGTCTGTCCTACTTTTCTGGTTTTATCAGATTTTTCTTTTATTTTGAGGATTTCAAAAGAAGTAGCATACTAAACAAACCTATTTATTTGCCCATGTTACATCCAGACATATTCGTCAGACATATTCCATCAACATATTTCACATACTGGATTTATTTGTGATTGCGCTCAAACACTAAAGCTTTGAATTACTTTACAGCTGAAACACAATCTTACCCTGGTAGATTTTGTAAAGATAGGCCTGGCCCTGTCACTTTTTGATGAAAGATAGCGGCTGATTAGCTGCCAAGACATTGGAAATGACTCCAGCTCTAATGCCAGGATGCAAATCTTACAGAGCTCTATGTCTGAAGCAGCCACACATCTGTATTAATTTGTGAAAGGATTTGACTGGTTTTCCTCCCTCAGAGATAGATAGACTGAACCAACGTAGGATTTTTTATCCTTTCTACTTGTCTCATGAATATATTTGCCTGGTGAATGAAAATAATAATAGCTTTTCATAACTGTATAATACTGAAACTTCATAATACACTAATACGCAGGTGAATTCTCTGAATAAATGTTATATAATTTTAATACAAAAGTAACCGTTTACCTGTGTAAGAGCTTTTATAAGGAGCTGGTTTCTATAAATACTTAATTCTAAAGTGAAACTCATTCTTATCTGCCCCTTTTATACTCTGGCCTTCAGACCTTTTTCTGTGTCCTACAGTGGTGCACAGGTTTGCTATACACTCTTTACAGCATATTAAAAATACAGTAAATGTGATTTAATCACTGCTTTAATATGTTTATGTGTGGTTCAGTAGCTAATGTTAATTGGCAAAGTAAGTAGTTTAATGTTACCATAAATTCAGACAGTTGGGGGGAGAACTTCTCAGTAATGTGATCTGTAAGAAGGCATTAAGGACTGTAAGAATCTCATAATGCAAATTCAACAATGAGTGGATTAATAGGTATACCTAAGGCTACATCCACACTACAATGTTTTTGTTTAAAAATTGACTTTTAAAACAATTCACCCTTTTAGTCCAGACGGGAGGTGTAAACGTAGCAAAAGGTCTGCATTTTAAAATGAAAATACAGTAGTGTGGATGTAGCCTAATTTTCTGAGAGAAACGTAAAAGTGTGTGGTGTTCTTTCTCGCTCTCAACGGCAAAAATATCACTGTGATTTTAAAATGTTTTGCCTTTTGTGAAAGCTGTATTCTGTCTGAGCCTTTACCTCTGCCTCGTCGTTAGCTGTCACTTGTGATGGTGGCCTTGGTTTACCTGGGAGACGACTGACAGCTGCTGGAATGAGATTGAGGAGTGACACAGACAATTAAAGGGCTGGATTCAGCCTGGCCTGACCTTCTGATCAATGCACTCCTATTTAGTGCTGGCAGGCTAGAGAACAGCGCTCTTTTTCCAGACTAATAAAGACTGCACAGAGAGCAGCTTCTGGGCTGGACTGCCAATACTTTTTAACACTCCCATCGATTCTCATTACTCTTAATGGTTTCTTTGCTAGTGTGAGCCGGATGTTTAGGAGTTTGTGGGTGGGCGTGGGTGTAGTCAGAGATTTGGCTATTGGCAGAGTCGTCACATTATGACCCTGCTCAGTTTCTCAAATAGTGTCAGTTTTCAGTGTGTACACCAGGGTTTTTCCTGCATAAAGAAATTTTTGGCGCCCCCCAAAGAGGTTTTAAAAAGCGCTAAAGGAAAATCAGAAGCACCAAAATGATTTATAGCCATTTATCAAACAACTGTTGATCAAGCAGAACATAAACTTGACTTTCAGCAGTCACCTTTCCTCTCAACCACAGACACTGTATTTTACACATACACCCCTGGATTTATAAATCAGCTGCTGCGTTGGTATGACTGCGCCTGAACGCTCCACTATGAAGCTCGCGCTAATGGGAGAGATGCCTTCTGTTATTTCTTATTATATAACAGGCGTTTGTGCTTGAAGTGTGCCGGAATTCACCGGTGCTGTCTTTGACTTTTACATTTTACTGTTTGGCGTACCGGCACGGGATTCTCCTCTGTCCTCTCCAGATCAGGTTTTCTGGGCACTATGTGAACAGACCAATCACAGCCTGGAGTAGGTGTGACATTAAAAAAAGGTTGATGCGCTACAACAAAGTTTAGAAATGTTGAACTTGATGTTCTCTGTACGTTTTTTTATTATTTTCAAGTTAATACTTTGCACAAACAAATAAGAGACTAACCACCATGTAGAGCATTTTTCATACACAATACACAAACATTAGCACTAAACCTTAACCACAGTGGTGTAATATCAGTAAAATGGTTTTATTTGTGAAACAGCTGAATCTCAACTAATAAACTATCTGTAGGTAGATTATCCAAATAAAGTGTAACCTGTAAACATATTATTATTCTAACATTATTCTTTACTTTTATGCCTCCAGGTTGTGGTTATATTTTGTTTATCAAATGGTCAGAAATAACAAAAAAAACTGATAGATTTTGGTCATATGGTTACTCATTGCCTTTACTGTATGTGTACTGATCATGCTTACTGTCGCGCAAAGTCACCCCCCAAAGGCCCATTCTGAGTCAGGAAAAACCCTGTACACTTTGTAAAAGTGGTCACTGTGGTGATAGTACCCCCTGAACGTCACAGGAAACAGGAAAAATTTTAATCACAAAGTGAATTCTGCAGTGATCTCTTAGCCTTTCTCTATAGCTCTGAATTGCTACCTACATGTCTAATTATTCTGCCCAGTGATGGCTGTTTCAGCCATGACGCTAAAAAACATTAACATATTGTCAGTAATATCACCCACAGGTTTCTGAAGAGCTGTTGTGAAGCTCAATGTAGGTGACCCCCAGCTACTCCAGCCATTGCCATCTTATCAATGCCTGACTAATCTAAAAATGAGGCAAAGAGGTGGAGCTGAGGCGGGCAGAATGAAGCTTTGTTGCTGAACCACCTAGTGGCTAACTTACCTGAGGGGGTGAGGTCTCCCTCAAAGCGGCACACCCTTAATTATACATAACTTTAAACCTTATCATAATTTAAACAGAAAAGTTATATAAAAATTCAAACCCCGCACAGTTGTCATAAAGGTGGAAATTAGCTATAGAAACCAAATTATTTTTTGTGCCAGGCTGTAAATATGTATTTCTGTTGTGAAGATGGGCCTCAGTCAATGAATGGCAGTTTTTGGCACTTCCTCATTTGCTTAATTTTTCAGCCTTGTTGGTTGCCGCTTGGTTTTAGCCAGTTGGAAGATTAGTTCACCAATCATTTTAGTAAGCAGGGTTAAGAATGGGGATGTCATATTCTTACATTTCTAGCTAGCTACCTAGTTACATTTGTGAAAAATAGCAACCAAAATTATCGTATAGTTTACATTAGGGGTATAATTGCTGAAAATAAATATATTTTTGTTTTATTTTGAAAAATGTAAATATTTGACAGTGGCTCATTGGCCATAATTCTTACTGTAAGAATTAAGGCACTCAAATACCGCCATATTGTCAATAAGAAAAAATAAGTAACAAAAATAAACAATCAGTAATGCTCCATCATAAGACCTGTTGATAATTCCTGATCTGCAGCTTGCACTCATTTATACCCTACCCACACACACACACACACACACACACACACACACACACACACACACACACACACACACACACCCACCACCACCACCACAACATATATTCTTAAGAGCCTGTCAAAATTTGATCCACATGTGAAGAAGCAGCTTTTATGTGTGTGATTATACAAAACACATCAGCCCTTCTCTCTTTGGAGATGTAATGTAATGGGGCACAGAGGAGAAAGATGAAAAATACATTGCCGTGTTTTTAATCCCTGAAGTGATTGACTATCTTTAACAGTTTGTGAGGTTGTTGTTCTCCCAGTCTTATGTTGCAGTACCTACCCCTTTTTAGTGGGCTATAGAGCTGTGTGTTCATTCTGTGGCTCTAATTAGTGAGCAGCTTGGCTTGTAATGTTTCTTCGGGGGTATATGATTCTTATTTTCCTTATCTTAGGACAATACAGTAGTCTGTTGTGGTAGGCTGCTTTTGAGTTTTTCTTCCTCGCTCAAGTGTTCTGGGATTACAGAAACATTGTCTGCTCATCATTTCAGCACTCAGTGTTGCATTAGAGGCCTTCAAATTGACAATAGCAGCATGGAAAAACAATGCAATGGGTTGTGTAAACGTGGGTCTTTTGCCACAGGGTGCAGGTAAAGAAGATGAAATACAAACAAACAAGCCCAGGATGAAATCTTAAAATGCAAAGACAGCTGTTTTAGTCCTTGTACAGCTCTGGAAAGCTAATCACCGCAGTAATAACTTTCTCCTCCACCTCAATACTGGCCAGGTAGGTAGTAAATTAGTACAATTCTGCAAGGTCCACTCTAAAAGGTATTTTCTCCTCCTATGTGTGCTTGCATGTATTTGATGGCCTAAAATAGTGTGTTTGCTTGCTGACCTGACATTGTGCTGTGTGACAGAAAGTGTTTTGCCAGATCCCTCTACGACAGGATACCCCACTGAGCCAAAGCAGTGGTCTCATTGTAATGAGTCAAGAAGCTTGAGCTTTCGCAGCGGGGCTATTGTCAGTGTAAAAGCTGCCTTAGGCTGTGCTGTAGCATCCAAAAGCGAAATGCGCTATATCAAAATGGACTTAATGGTAGAGTGCTTTAGAGCCATAAATCCAAAGCTGACTAAAAGTGCGGGCTTCATTTTCTGCATTTGTGTTCTGCAGGCTTAAAAATGAAGCCAAACTACTGCAACATCGTCTTTGCCAGTGTGAAATGGCCCGGTGCTGAAGAGAATCTGTTCCACGACTGCAGCAACACAGGTACGATGTCCATAGCATGCAAGATCCATCCTGTTCAGATCCTGTGATCCACCATTGCCTTATGTGGTGTACTTTTCCTATAACCCTTTAGGTTTTATCATGCTGTCTATACTGGGATGAAATGTCCAGTTTACTGAAACTCCAGTAATTATTTTAACATTTAATACCTTTCTGAAGCGCATTGTTCATTACCCTTCTAACTTTAGCAGGAAAGCAGTTGTTTGATGTCTGTGTTTTTGTAAAAGATTTGAAGTGATTCAATGTAAGTTGAAATGTCCTTCGCCAGAGAGTGTTACAAGGAGGTAAAACAATGCTTAACGTATTTTAATGCTGGATATCTACTGTTCTTTGTTGTCCCAGAGGCTCAGGTGCTGCTTGCCTCTCTGGCTATTAATACTGGAATCTGCCTTCAGATTCAGCAGCTGATAACAGCAGTGGGATCTCCTCTAATTGCCTGTTGCCTAAGAACTACTAACTACTGGCGATGTGGGTTGCATGTCAAATAGATTCTGTGCATGTGTTTGGGCTCTTGTGCAAAGTAGAGCCCTGCTTATTTGAATATACTGCAGTGTATTTTTCTGTCCATTGCAGTAATTATCTGACCTCTATTTTAATTTAAGAATTGAAGGCCATAATATCTCTTAAAATTATAACCTAATTTAAAAAATGTGTGGTCTGGATGGCTGAACAACGATCACCGAGTTAGACAGACTCTGTTTTGGTATTTAAATGAGCATTTCAAGGAAGTTGGAAGAGAACAAGCAATTCTGCTTTCTTGTTTAGTCCTATTTATTGTTTTGAAACACAGCACAGTTTTTATAGTCTACACATTGCAGTTGTGGCACATGCAGTGGAGTCCATATGGATTTTATTTGCATATAGACTAAACAGACTATAACAGGCTACATGGGCTGTAGTTAAAATGTGGTTCACCTGACATTTGGATCAGTTTTGAAATTTTTGGATTGTTTGTTTTTCTGCATTTAGCTTTTAAACTCAATACTTTTATTATTTATTTTATTTGCCTTTAAATTTTCTTCGATTCTTCGAAGAGATTTGTGAAGTTCAAAAGATCTTTCTTTGTCTCTGACTGTGATCTACCAAACCAACCATGGTTTTGAAGGGAAATAAAAACATTTTGGCAGCATTGCACAGTTAATGAACCGTGCATCAAATCCCAATTCTCAACTGCTGTTGTCATCCAAAGCACACAATCAAGCTCATTTGCAGAGAACCTAGAGTCAACAATGCTTGTTGCTACCTGTTTCAAGCAGGACTCATTAACATGAATTGTTACTCTCATTCCTAATCATGCTGAGTGGGAACTTGTCAGTATTAAGCACTGAAATAAAGAGCGACAATTGTACTTAGCTGTGGTGTGAATGGTGTCTTGGTCCCTCATAGTATGTCATAATTTTATTATGACCATTACAGTTTACAGTTCTCCATAACCAAAGCAAATAATACCTGTCAAACATCTTGACATGGTCAGTTGTAGCCCCTGATTTCTATGTGGCTTTTTTATCCTATGCCCCTACTCAGAGTGAGAAATTGACCAAACAGCACGTCTGTGGGTCAGTCATGCTGTTTGAGTCCAGAGAGACAAAAGTTTCTGTAGCTTTTCAGCCATGCCACACAGTGCAATTATTTCTAGTGTCACTCACTCTTCCTTTATAACAATTTCAGAGTGATTTATGTTGCCAAATGTGAAGAAATTGTGGTCCTGAACTCCAGTATTATCTGTTTGCTGATTAAGTCCACATTCTAATTTTACATATACTACATTTCCATGTGGTACTCAGTTGACAGTATATATATATATATATATATATATATATATATATATATATGTCCTAGTTTAATACACAACGTGGAAGCAAATGGGCCAAAGCTCCCGTTTTTAACTGGATGCCGAAGAATGTCCGTCTCTGTGGAGCTTTGGGGGAAAACTTTTTTTGAAAGATTGGATTATAGCAGGGACATTGTTGATGCTGCTAGTTGAGAGTTTTACACAGCATCTTTGCCACTGATATTGTTATATTTGAGTTTCTGGTCACCCTGTCTCTAAAAATGCCCATAAGAGCTTTTTCTGTTCTTTTTCAACTAAATATATTCAAAATACTGTTGTCTTACATTTTTTCTGACAGCAGCTTGTTTGACTTAGCACAGCAACTTGACCACACATACACACACATGAGCACACACGCACACACACACACACACACACACACAGTACCAGAGATACTTGGCAGATGAGTGTTCGTCAACCTCTTTCCAGTTATTACTGAGAACAGCTATTTGACATTTGAGAACAACCCAGATACTACTGTCTGTCTGAAATGTAGAGGATATTGCCTGTTATTCAGTTACTAGTGCAGACATTTTACAGACCAGGGCAAATCACTGTCAATTTCCAATTTAACATACTGATGGAGCCATTTTCTGTCAAGTGCCATGTGCATTTTTCTGCTGTTTTCCATCTCCTGTCTTTTTTTGCAGGGTCTATACTTTAATATTTTACTGTAAGAGGGTGAAAGCATGCATTAAGGTGTGTAGGGGGGAGTAATGGTTGAGGTCCACTGCTCAGTGTTCTGAAAGCTGATGTATTTTTCAGTGAACAAAATAACACCTTCTTTTTAACCAAAGGGACCATCACCTCCCGTTTTGAATTTGCAGCCTCATTGACTGCCTTAGGCTTTCATTAAGGATTTATAACTAGCAAAATTCAGACAAATGATTTCAGTGGCTACTCTGTACTTAGGAGAATCACAAATATGTCTTGATAATCCTAAAAATGATATAATATTAATTGAAGTCTCATTTATTTAGGTTAGTTTGTCATGCATTGAAATGTTAGACTTTGTTAATGCACTTAATTTTGTAAAAACATTATGTAATTGAAAAATAATGTAAATGGATGTAACTGGCCGAGGGGTAAAAAGTTACTGCCACTGTTGTCTGCTTCTCAAATGTGAGGATTTGCTGGCGTTTTGAACTGTTGGTCAGACAAAGCAAACTATCTGAAGACATAAAATGGGTATTTTTGTACTATTTTCAGATATTTTATTGACTAAACAATTCATTGATTGAACCAAAAAATGATTTATGTTATTTATATTTCTGCATCAAATTGACGGCATACCCTATACCGTAGCCTGACGTGCACCTCCTCAAAAATGTAATTACACGTCGAGGTGACACGGACTGTAAGTACTGTGATTGGTCGACTGGGTAGCCTAGCAATTCCTCCGAGCAGACAGGAAGTGCCCCATGCTTTTGAAGTAAATTTTACTAGCGGCCAAACCAGCAGCTGTAATTCGGTGAATAAATATATTTGAGTGTCACAACCCCAGGGCTTAAAGTTCTCCGGCGCTGTGCCGGAATTCTGGCGCATGGCGTTTTTGTATTCAACAATATATAAATATGTCTGTGGAAAATATTCTTGCATATTTTAAAACTATTGCGTGTTACGTGTGTGTGTGAAGGGCCAGTCTTCCTCTGCACAACTAGTGGCTCGGTGTCGGTGTATACACAAAAGAAAGGGGACTGTCACTTCCTGGCTACGTGGACACTCACTGGCTATTGTAGGCCGTGGACAGGGCATGGAAGTTTCTATTGGGTCAATTAAGGTGTCACTCAAAAGGTATGTTGACCTTGTAGATGCGTTTTTTGTTTACATGCTAGCTGTAGTTAGGCTAATATAAAGCGACGCAATAGCAGTCCATGTGTATTTATTGATATAATAATGTGTTTTGGACTAAATACAGTCGTATGCAAAAATTTAAGCACCCCTGAATATTTCCATGATTTTCATTTATAAATAATTGGGTGTTTGGATCAGCAATTTCACTTTGAGCTATCAAATAACTGAAAGACAAAGTAATATTTCAGTAGTGAAATGAGGTTTATTGGAGGAACAGAAAATGAGCGATATGTATCAAAACGAAATCAGACAGGTGCATAAATTTGGGCACCCTTGTCATTTTGTTGATTTGAATACCTGTAACTACACACAATTGGTTTAGTGAGCTCATTAAGCCTTGAACTTCCAAGACAAGTGCATCCAATCATGAGAAAAGGTGTTTAAAGCCCCCCTCCAGTGTATTTTGACATTTCTATGATATTTCATATTTTTCTGAGTCATTTCCTTACAATGTTGATTACCCACATAGTTCGCCAAATATTTTTTGACAAATGACTTAATTTTGTGCTCAAATTTGCAAAAGTTGCTTAGTTGTTAAAACGGGGTTGTGACGTATGACTATAGTTATTCCATAAGTCATATGTCATTCTCCAAGCTTGCCCAGGCACACTGTCATGTCTCGTTTAAAAAACTGTCACGTCTCGTTAAGTCAGAGCATCAAACCGATAAACATCGTTGTGAGCTAGCTAACCACTTTATCATGTAATTTACTTAGAACTTACAGTTGGTATGTCTCTGTGTCTGATTGTTGGTTTGTCTTTCTAGTTTAGTTAGCTAAGTTAACTAAGTTGTAGTTAGCCAGGTGTAGTTAGCTAGCATAGTTATTGCAGAAAGTTGACTAACAGAGGGTCTTTATTTTAGTTTTTAGTTTCCTCCTCTTGGTTTAGCAGTTATGTTGTTCATTTTCATTATGGCATTTGTGTGTGCAGTGTTGGAGGACAGATGACAGAAAATGCGTCGCACTTTCACCTGCCACCGTCTTATATACAGTCTGCAGCATGCATTTTACTGATGGCCGTTTTACCAATGCATCAGCGGAGGCACCCACCACACCCCCGCGGTAAAGTAAGCGCACCATAAAACGTAGTGGGAGTTATCGTGTGCAGTGCGTGACAGGACCATGGACTGTATTAGTTTCTATCATGGGTAAGTAATAGCTACTCCTGTCAGACAGTAAAGAGCATATCGTTAGTGAACACTCCAGGCGGTCAGTTTTTGGTTGTCATAGTAATGTATTAAGTCCGACTATTAACCACACCCCCATTCTCTGTTAGCGAAAGAATGTTAACCAAAAACGGCAGTTAAAACTGACTGGAGGGGGCTTTAAGGTGGCCAATTGCAAGTTGTTGTTCTCTTTGACTCTCCTCTGAAGAGTGGCAACATGGGGGCCTCAAAACAACTCTCAAATTACCTGAAAACAAAGATTGTTCAACATTGTGGTTTAGGGGAAGGCTACAAAAAACTAGAGAGATTTAAGCTGTCGGTGTCCACTGTGAGGAACATTGTGAGGAAATGGAAGACCACAGGCACAGTTCTTGTTAAGGCCAGAAGTGGCAGGCCAATTAAAATATGAGAGAGCATAGGCAAAGAATGGTGAGAAGAATGGTGAGAACGGTCAAAAACAGCCCACAGACCACCTCCAAACACCCACAACATCATCTTGCTGCAGATGGCGTTCCAAGACAAACACTTGCTACCCACAGTAAAGTTTGGTGGAGGTTCCATCATGCTGTGGGGCTGAGTGGCCAGTGCCGGTACTGTGAGTCTGTTAAAATTCAGGGTCGTATGGATTCCACTCAATATCGGCAGATACTTGAGAATAATGTAGAGGAATCAGTCACAAAGTTGAAATTATGCCGGGGCTGGATAATTCAACAAGACAACGACCCAAAACACTGCTCAGATTTATGCTTTATGCATAGGAACAAGTACAATGTTCTGGAATGGCCAAACCAGTCTCCAGACTTCTGTGAGGTGATTTGAAGCGGGCTGTCCATGCTCGGCAACCATCAAACCTAACTGAACTGGAGATGTTTTGCAAGGACGAAATACCTTCAAAATACCTTCATCCAGAATCCAGACACTTATTACAGGCTATAGGAAGCATCTAGAGGCCGTTGTTTCTGCTAAAGGAGGCTCAACTAAATATTGATGTGATATTTCTCTTGGGGTGCCCAAATTTTTGCACCTGTCTACTTTCCTTTTGATGCACATTGCACATTTTTGGTTCATCCAATAAACCTCATTTCATAGCAGCAGCTCGCTTCCTCTTCTTGTTCTATGCAGAACATACGTGACAGATGGTGTTATAAGAGCAGCGTAACTCTGAATCGGGAGGTGCGTAGTGAGTGTTTGATTGTCCGAGCGGCAGAAAGTGACAGTGAACGTGAGCGGAGGAAAATATTCAAGACCAAGAAAAGTCTGTTGTTTCCCACCTGCTGGAAAAGTGAAGCCGGTTAGCGCTAAGTTAGCTAACATCCCCCCTCCCCTTCAGACTGCACAGCTGAGCAGGAAAGCAGCAGCTACATAGCTGCTATGTAACTGGAAGCTGTGTAGAAAGTAACTGGAAGCTGTATTTTATTCCTGCCTACTTGTCCAATGTTGAGATCATCAGGTACAAACTTAGACTAAACTGACGTAGCCTGCAGCTCAGTCCTGTACAGACTGATTAAATTAATTTTTAGTTTTCAGTCTGAAAAAGTGGTTTTGGAAACGAAAGAACGGTGGTGACTGGAGGAGCTGAGGTTAGTAAAGCTAATTAGTGATGCAAACTAGTCCTTTTAAGCTAATGAAGAGACATTTCTTTTTGGATTTTAATGTGCAAATAAAATGCACGTCAGAAGGGAGGAGGTTTCTCATGTTGCCTATTTTTTATATTAATGTCTACAGATAAATGTCAGAAGCAGTAAAATGAAGACACAAAAGGCAAACACGAACAGTCGTATCTATAATGATTCTGAGGTCATATTAACAGGGTTTTCCTGCCGTTAAGGATTAGGGGTGAAAACGGACTGAAAAAAATACTTAATTGAAATTTACTTAATCATAATTGTTTTGAATGTTTTACCTCAGATTTGTTGTGATCCCAGTGTTTCCCACAGAATGAAGTTTAACAACGTGCTAACCTCGACAACCAAGCTGTATTGTAACATTAACTTAGCTCTTCTTATAAACTAGGCCACTTACATGCTTGCTAAGAACTTTTTTCAAGCCGGGCGTCCGACAACCTTGTGTTGGACAGATTTGTGCAGCGGTGTTCATGAGAGAGAGAGAGAGAGAGACGAGCGAGAGCATCTGCTGCAATCAAATACGATGTTAAATAGGCCTAGTAAAAAAAAAATTAAAATTAACGTATGGGAAACACTGGATCCACTGTTGGCATTAAGTGTTTGTTCTGACCATAAAAATAATTTAAAACCACAATTAACCATCTGGTTTCTTCAACTTTCACTCAGGAGCAAAAATGTTTTATCGTGATAACATTTTCAGCTGTATTTTCCAGCACCTTTATTTTCCACTTCAAGCACTGAGTATAGGTGGTGGCAGAAAATGTTACCAGAATACAGGAAATGAACTGTTTAATGCTCAAAATCTCCTGGGGGAGGACCCCCTGATCCCCCATCATATATTTCCACATTGAACATTTTATCAAACTGGAGTTCTTCTTCTTGTGAACCCAGAATTGTGTTTCTTCATGTTTCGTGAGCTAAATGTATGTCAGACCACTAATCTGAGTCCCTATGTCCCTGTCAGTTTTCAACACAAAGTAAGACTCTTGCCCCTTACCCTCCATCCTACGTCGTAAATCCCGAACACATTTCAGGCACAGAAATATTTCTTGCTTTAAGCCCTGCAACCCAAGCAAAATGAATCGTTTCACTATCAGAATGTGATTCATTCGGTAGATAACATGGGAAAAGCAGCCGCACATATATAATTTTACCCACATTTAAGTTAGCGGAGGGCTAAACCGGAAGTTAGCCTCCTTGGCCAGCAAAAGTCAACACAGTGGACACTGTAGCACTACTGCCGACTAGCGTTTGGCGGTGTAATTGCAGAATGACGGAGACACAGACGCACAAGTATAAATGCATGGCTACGTGCGTAGCTACGCACATATACCTGACGCAGGATTATAATCACGCTTTAGTCGGGCTGATCACTGGCATTTTGAAATAATTACAATCGGCTGATTCTTGCACTCACGATATGCAAAGAACTGGCTGCAGTCACATATGCAGGCAGACTTGTCGGTGTGGCTGCTGTGGAAAGATGTTAGCACTCCCCCTTGTGAATTTTGGGATGGTGGGGGAAAAGTTCGTTTTCAGCCGAAAATTTCACCATTGCCTTTGGTCTACATGTTTCTCCCATCATAAATGACATCAGATGTAATCTAAAAACATTACTGGCTAGCCTTAAATATATATTGTTATAATGTGTGTTATATTTATTGAATTATACAAAGCTTTTCGTTGTTTTGATATCGGCCATCGGCAGCCCTGCTCTCTAAATATTGACATCAGAATCTGCCACTGGAAAACCAATATTAGTCGACCACTAGTAAATATTTAAGTAGTGTTTCATGACTGATGGAACACTTTAAAGGCGTCTGTCTGAGAAAAGTATGACCTTGGTAGAATTGTAGGTACTGTAACAGCCCAAAATTCATTTTAGAGTAGAGATGATCGGACAGAAGAAAAGTATTTTTCTTTAGGATTCTGGTTATATTGTTAACCTCTTGTCCAAAGCAACATGCTATTCACAGCAGCAGACAAATATTAGCACTCACCTTTTGCTCCATGTGTCAGTTTCTCACTGACTCTCTTTAGATACAAACACACATACACAACCCACAAACACACACATATTCAGTAAATTAGCTCCATTTAGCTCCACTTGTTTTTCAGGCTCATTACTAAACTCTCTTTTACCTCTCTGTATACAGAGAGCAGAACAGATGTGATTGCCAGAATACTCAACAACCTTTCACATCAACTAATTTTATCTGTCTGTCACTCAAAAACAACACATAAGCCAAGTCAATAAATCTTTCCGTCTCAGTCATTTCGGACCTGCTTGCTGAAACTAGTGGTTGACCAATATGGGTTTTTCAATGGCCGATGCCAATATTTAGAGAGCAGGGCGGCCTATGGCCAATATAATGCTAATATCAAAACAAAGAAAGTCATGTATCATTCCCTTATTCCATGCAGAGTACAATCTAAAATATGTGTTATCTTAAGTTTTTATTAATGAATGAAATACAAAGATACATTGGGTTATGCTGATTTCAGAACGTGACTCGTGTTAAAAGGAGAGTGGGGTACAGTTTGTATTGTATAACAATATATATTTAACACTAGCCAGTAATGGGTTAAGATTAGATTTACTGTCATTTAGGATGATATATCGGCCTCAGGAGTGCAGGTGTCAATTTTTTTAACCTATTTTAATATATATTTTTTAGCTCATTAGAGTGCACTGCCTACTTGATGCCAGACTATTCTTTTTCGATATAAGAATATGACAAGAAAGTGGGCAAAGTCATACAGTCTATAATGTAGTACAGTCACCGCTTGGTTCAATGAACACATCATGAAAATCTCTAATGTCTTTTTCTCCAGCATTTTCCACAGCAGCAGTTTTGTGATGGTGGTAGCTAATTACAATATCTTCGACTCATCTCTGCCTCCGCCTTTTGTATTTTCAAAATGAAGGCTGGGGTTTGGATATCTAGTAGGCTGAAACGGCTGTTGAAGCACCTCCACACACTTCAGCTCTCTCTTCCACACCGACACATATGAATGCACATACATTATCTGTGATTTTTAGTTGTTTGAATCAGCATTTGTGACAATCAGCAACACACTCCCAAAGTAATGCAGTGAGAATATTTTTGGTCTCATCAAGAGAGCTGTGGCCTCGACAGTGACTGGGGACTGGAGGAGGCTTCAGTCAAAGAAACTCTGATAACTGGCTCTCTGCATTGTTGAGAGAAATTTCACACTCTAGACAAACATCAGTAACTTTGTGATGAACCATTATTAAAGCAATAGTTTGACATTGTGGGAAATTTGCTTATTTGCTTTCTTGCAGAGAGATGAGAATATTGATACCTCTTGCATGTCTGTACTGTAAATGTGAAGCAACGGTCAGGAAACGGTTAACTTAGCTTAGCATAGCATAAAAACTAGAAGCATGGGGAAAGAGCTAGCCTTGTCTATCCTCAAGGTAAGGAATCAGCCTGTGAGCACCTGTAAAGCTCACTAATTACTGTACATTATATCTCATTTGTTTAATGTGTATGAAAACTAAATTTATCTGCCAAGAAATAGTCTGTCACATAACTACAACTTTGGGCAGAGCTATGATAGTTGTATTGATCTTCTCATCTAATGAGCTGTTCACACATATGAACTTGAAGAAGCAGGCTCTCTTTCCTCTCACACGCCTGAAGTTTGTGGATGTGTGATTTTCATACTTGCCTTTTCCAACACGTCTTTAAGGTGTTTTACATAATTGAGTTGAAGCTAGAAGCTCAGCTGCTAACAGCTGTGCTTCTGTTTCCTAAGGAAATAAAAACAAGTGCGATAGATTGTCTTTCTTAACTTCTCTAGGTCAAGGCGCCGGGAGACTTAAGAACCTGGGGACAACAGAATATTTGGAGGATTCATTCTCAACGCAGGGCAGTCTGTTGCGCATCTTAGTGTTTGAGTTTGTATGACAAGAAAGCAAATAAGCCTTGTTCCCAAATTGTAGAGATATTCTTCTAAGGTTTTTTTTCTGAATCTGATATTATTTTGTGGATTTAAAGTCTTTCCACCAAAAAACCTGCTTTATTTCCTAATGCCGTTTGTCATTTTCTGCCTTGAGATAAAACGTTTGGCTATATATTTTTGTAAAATGAAAATACCCAGGGTGCGAAGTTGCTGGCTTGGTCAACAATGCTGCTCCAAAAATGATTTCTTGATGGTATTAAACTCCTGAGACACCAGATGTTTCTTATACACAAATTGAGACTAACACCCCAAGGTTGTGTATAGCATGCAGATCCAGAGTGTGCATATTTGATTGTATCAACAGTTTTTCCCATTAAAATGTTTTTTTGTGAGTCAGATAGCAGAACAGCACAATTTCAAGATGTTCAGGATTTCCCACGTGTTTGCTTCCACTTGTGATCAGCTCATTGTACTTTTCATCTCTCACCACAATATCCTAGTTACTCCCATCAGTCTAATCTCTATAAATTGGGTGAGAATATAATGTTCTCAAAAGATTGCAAAGTTCATGACATTCAATACTTGTACAATACCAAGTTGAGTAACAGCGAAACTGTCACCAGGGTTGTATGAACTGTGATAATGGGTAATTTCTGAGGGATTCAAATTCTTTACTTTTATTGGATCTGTTAAACACAGTGACACATTAATTTTACTTGGTGACTTGTTCATTACTGTGTGAAACGCTCTCTGAAATAAAATATTGGTGCCACCAAATTACGCACCCGTGCCACTAATGGGAAAATGTCAGCCGTGGCAGGAGCAAAAAATAGAGCTCTTTGGGGGGTTTTGAGTTTAAACAACTCGTTGCCTGGTTTAATTGCAATGTGGTTTCCTGCAAAACTGTAACATTACTACTTTTAAGAATTTGGCGTAGTTTGCAGAGCAGATATGACACAAAGCATGTCTCCATAAAACCATAAAACTAGCTGCTGCTTGTCGCTTTTGTAGATTTTGGTTGATCTTTCTGATGTTTTTTTCTGTCTGACACCAACTTCGACAGCATGACAAATATATCACTCCTCTGGGAAAAGCCTTGCAGGGTAAAAAAAAAAAGGCAGAAGGTCATTACAGGGACTTTTTCCCCCCCCCACCATGGGAGCGTCACACCAAGCTGCCTCTTCCTGGGTCTTCCTGTTTCTCTGCTACTGGGTAGTCGTGGTGTAAATTATTGTCCTGGGTATAAATAGGCTGACAGTCTGGCAGGGCCAGGTGGTCTAATCTGCCAGTTCAGTGTCCTGCTCCCTGCCTGGCAAGGTGGCGTGGCGGTTGTCTGTCCCACATTAACATTGGCCTCAGTATCCGCAGATGGACTAGTTCTTGTATATTAATGAAAAGGTGGCCTCCGAGATACTCTAAAAATCTCTTATACATAAGAAACACCTGGCCTTTTATTCATTGGAAGGCATAATATCGAATTTAGTTTAATGTGGCTCAAACTGGATGTCATTTGTTTTTCACCTAGGTCTTGATAGAAGCGAAAATAGCAGACATTTCGTGGTTTGAGGTTCTCAAATGTAAAAAATCTGCTGCTTTTCCTTGTCTTAGAATTATAGGAAACTGAATATCTTTGGGCTTTGTATTGTCGCTCAGACAAAAAAGAGATTTGTAGAGGTCACAATCAAATGATCAATTATTTGAGTAAATATTTGCCACATTAAGCGACTATTAGTTGCAGCCCAACAAAAAACACTAAAAACAATTATTTGACTAGGTCTGCTCTTGTTTCATAAGACTGCATTTGTTTTGATTTCCCTTTTTTTTAATTTGTTTTTACAAAAAGCAAACTTTAGAAGCATGTCAAATAAATTGACAAATAAATTTTAGCAGTTTCTATCCATATTTAATTTTTTTTTGTGCTTTTGTTAAACAAACTTTCAGGAGAGAAACTCTTAGGGTGTTCAATTACGCCTCCTTGCATCCAGTCTCTTGCCACCTGGAAACCGTATGGCTGCCGAATATTCAGCATAACAAGGTTTTCCCCCTGGTGACAGTTTTGGAGAAGCAGCAACAACAACCATCATTACTGTGTGGTTACTACAACCTGTCTACCACAGTTAGTCATTTCTGTATTTTTTTTTTCATGGTGTACAGTAACCATTACATCCAATTTTTCAAGCCTGCCTTCTTCTGTGTGGGGTTTTCGTTAGCGTTTCTTTCTAACTCAGCAATGTCCTGTCAAAGCCTCAGGTTTAAACATGGTGAGTTGCTTGGTATGTATACAGGGCTGCTGATTGAGCTAATAATGCTGTAGGATATATTTCTCATTGTCTGTGTTTTGGTAAGGAATACTTTGTGTTTTTTTTGGTGGCCATCCCAGTCCAACTTTTTCTTCTCATCTTGCCTTTTTCTTATGTTGTCTGTCTCCATCTCCTCCGTCATCTCTTTCCCCCCATCTTCAGTCATTTCTCGTCAGAGTTGCCAACATGTCACCAGCAGCGCTAAAGTCTAATGGCTATGGGGACATTTTCTCTGACACCTGCAGCAAACATGAATCCTGCTGGGCTGCTGGGAGAACAGAGGGAGGTTTATCTGGGATGGCAGGCCTTGCCTCCATCACTGTGCCAATAGAGACAGTAGTACAGAGTCTGGCGCTTCACAGCCAGATAAGGCCCCCAGACAAAGAAGCACTGCAGCTAGACCCCACTCACTACAATGGAGGGGATAAAACAAGATATGTGACTAATAACCCTTGAC